>NW_022589728.1:41905164-42014890 GCF_004348235.1 Phoca vitulina
CCCCCCCCCCCCCCCCCCCCCCCCCCCGCCGCCATCGCCTGCATTTGCAGAGAAATTCCTGTGTGGCTTGACTTTCTGTCTGAGATAGAGTTTTGGTGGGGGGCCCTGGGGATGAAGCTCCAAGGTCAGCCACAGAACTTTCACAGTGAAGCCGCAGGCTCTGGTTTGAGCAGAGTTGGCTGTGCGTATTAGTCTTCCCCACCCTCTGGCCTGGCCTTCAAGGATGTCATGGTGAAAGTAAAGGAAACTTTGTTTAGTCTGCACCACAGCCTTGAATAGGCCATAAAAACTCCCCAGGCTGTGACTGACCAGACTTGGAACGGCAGACCTCCGCTCGTCACTTGTGCACCATTCTTTGTCACTTAGTATTTTGTGTGTTGTCTCTCTCTCCACCCTGGTGGCCTGTAAACACTCATACCTGCCATCTGGAAGTTGCTGTGCTGATGCTGTGTTCTCCAAAGCTCTGTGCGCATGTGACGAAATAATGAGATATATGCCATTGTTGTTACCTTTAAGAGGACAGAATTAAATGTAGACATTTGGAATTCAAGAAACAAGGTGAAACATTTCAAAGATAAAATCCTCTCTCCCGAAACCCTCCCGCCCCTTCAAATGCTAGTGGCTTACACATCTTCATTATGATTTGAAGGACTACATCACAGACCTTGATTAGAAACATCTTGATTCCTAACAGTTTCTGAAAAAAAAAATCTCAATACCTGAGCATTAAAAAAAGATGTGCTTAATATGAAGTGGTTGAAAGACTTCCCTAAGCACAAGTCCTCCTTTAACTTAGTTAATTTAGAGCAATGATTTAAAAAAAAAATTTTTTTTTTTGTCCTGGAAAAGAGGAGGAAGAAGAGGGGGATAGAGGAGTGGATGGGGATGGAGAAGATGAAGGGGAAGAAAGAAAAGAAACGAGTTTGCCGCTGAGCTGAGAATTCAACTAGAAAGCCAAGGCCCAGCTTGGAGCAGAGTTTTATGGCTGAGTTATAAACTCTGAAAATAGGGCTTTCTAATGGAAATGTTGACAGACTCTCTACTATAACCGGGCTAGCGGATGCCCGCTGTAATGTACTGTGTAATTTATAGAAGTCACCTGTTAAGCCATCTGGGAAAGAAAATTTCCCTTCTTTTAAAATGTTAATAACTTGATTAACCTTTTGAACTTCATCATTATTCCAAATGGAGTCCATGCGAGTCAGTTGCTGCTAGACAGCCAATTTGTATTTGCAGATAAAATTTGAGATTAAAACAAAAAATTCATACTGAATAGCTTTCTTACTCTTAACCCTGTAGGAAAATGAGTTGTTAAGGGAGAAGCTGCACCTTGATGGCTTGCTTGACTTCCGCAAAGTAAAGCTGCTACAAGTTAGAGCAAGTTAGTATTTCCTTGTACATGAATCCCTATGTGTATTTATCTTCTTTTCCTACTTCCTCCCCCATTGGTTTTTCGGGCAAAAAACCAGGAACTGAGATCCCTCCTGCCCTCAGGGAAAATAGATATTGTTCACTCTGGGAACCTTGACTCTGTAACTGTTTAATGGATTTCTAAATGGCTCCTATATATGGTTTTATGACTTTTACACTTGTAGAGTTGAGGTCCCCATATATGAACTTCCCTGTTTTCCTAGATTCCTTCTTTCATTTTTAGTATTGCTCTCATTCCTTATCAGAACATTCTTATAGAATCTCGCTAATGTCAACATCATTCCCTAAGCCACCTGCATCTAGGCAGGGCTCCACTAGCTTGCCTCTGTAATTCTTAGGATTTATCTGTGGGGCTTTTTTACCTTATGGAACAAAGTCTTACTAAATAAATCTAGGGTTAGAATTCCCTCAGACAGCAGTGGGGTACTTTAATGAATACCAGTTCTGCTCTTTTAGGAAGATTTAGTACTTTTTGAAGATGAAATTGCTCAGTTGGAGTTTTCTAACTTGAGAATGCCATTTCAAAGACACATCAAGGCCCTCTTATCTACTTTTTCTTGTTTAATTTCTCCAGGCTATTTTACTGTTAATCTGGGTTACAAGTGTTTTTATGTGAGGACACATCATTGTCTATAGTATATGATGTTCTTATGTGATCTTCATTGATTAAATCAGGAGATTCTTTTCTGTATTCCCCCTAGAACACTGAAGCAGTTGTACCCAAAGAAGGTCATATAGAAATGACTATCTTAAGAAATGTAATCCTGGAAGAGCCAGTTATGTTAAGACACAGCCCCACATTTTCCTTTAACCCTTTGATCTGAGAGAGAATACTTAGCTAAAAGACTGCCCAAGAAGATAGTTGTCTGATGGGAGAGTAAATATATGGAATCCTCTTGAACCTTGTGGTAATTTCATCTCTATTTTCTTAATTAAGGCAACTGATCATTCTGGTTTTCCCAAGTACCGAAAAGTCCTTAATCCCAGGAAACCTGCAGTTTCCAGGGAAAACTAAAACAGTTGACCATCTTCTTCTTATTGAGAAATTTTTCTCCTCCATTGCCTGATTGTATTAGCACAAAGAGAAGAGAGAAGATAGAACTGTATAAGACTTAGTATGAGGAATCATTTTCTAATTGCTAGAGTATTCACAAATGATTGGGCTTCCTTGAAAGACAGTAAGCTCTTTGTCACTGGGAATGTTCATACAGAAGTTGAATGACTACCTGCAAGAAGATTGTGGGTGAGTATTCATATTTTGGCAGAAAGGCTGAACATAACGACCTCCAGTGGTCTTTCCAAATCTAAATTAAAAAAAAATTTGTAGATGGTTTCAAAAGACAGAAACATGACAGCTACGGGTGAACATCAAGAATCTTAAATTCTGGTGTCTTTTTGTGCTCTGTGTAAGTTTTGTATTTTTATGTTAACCTGGTTTCATATCTTTCCTGGAGCTCTCCTATATGAATGTATATAGTGCTATCCTATTTTGTAAGACCGTATATGCTACTTGGATTCTAATGACCTCTTCTGTCATTTTCAAACACTCCCTCCTTCACTGGATGGAGCCTGGGCTCTTCATTTGAATATGATGTTCATTAATGCCTTGATAATTTCTCCACTGGAACCATGGTTCCCATTTGCAGTTTGATGTCATTCACCCCTCACACACTCTGACACATATACATTTCACAGATGTGTCAAGAGAGGCCTCAAAATGTTAAGAGGAAAAGTTTGCCAGGGCTACAGTGAAATTGTGTGGCAAAGCCAAGAATGAAAAAGTAAAAAATCTGGCTCTGAGTCCTTTTTTCTAATGACTAGAGACCACTCCCTCATTGGGACATATTTGATTTTAATACCTTAAAGGGACACAGGGAGCTGGCTGGTTTACAAAACTGAGAAATACTCTTTCTACTGGAGCAGCATGGCCTTCCCTGCCACCATCTTGAGGGAGCTTTTGATCTTTACTAGATAAAGTCCCTCTCCTCCCCTGTCCTTTCTCTCCATACCTCTTCTTCCCTAACTCCCTCCTGAATGTTCTGGATCGAAGTTTATTCTGATACTAGTTGTTTAAGAGCAACAGAAATTTCTAAAGCACATAAAATGTTTATAAGTATGTAGAATGATACAGAATCTAGATAAGGAGGTGATTCTTAGGAGTTCATGTCTCTATTGATATCTTAGAGAAGGGGATCTGGAAACAAAGTACTTTTATTCTTTTTCTGTCTAAATTGAGCTTGCCCTCCTTGAATTGTCAGAGAAATCTCTTGCTTTATTGAATCCAAAACTTCCTGAACTCAATTCTTTTCCTTTTCTTTTTGTTGCCCTTCATCCTCTCACCCTAGATGGTTGGGTTTTCTTTGATGTCATTGTAAGCTCTTTCTTTTATTCATTAATAATTTACTGAGCACCTACTACATTCTATGTATCCTGTTGGCCTGAGATAGTAAAATACATAATGTCCTTATTGTATCCTTGAAGAGCTTACTTTGTACGTGATAGTGGTGAAAGAGAGGGAGAGATAGAAAAACCTCTCCAAACAACTAACAATTATATAATTTGATACATGTTGAAAGCTCTAAATGAGAAGGCATAAGACTTCTCTAGAACAGGCAGAGAGGCAGCCATTGTTTGCCCATTAACATGATTTGTTGGTCATTTAGCATGTTTTTCCTGATGGTATGATCTTAACTATGTTGTAGATCAGCAAATTCAAGCTTATATCTGCCCTTTAATAAATCAGATCATTTGAACATTTGTACTGGACTACATCAGTATTGGCTTTCTTTAGACCTGATTTCTTTTTTTTTTCTTTTTAAGACTTTATTTATTTGAGAGAGAGAGAGAGTGAGAGAGAGAATGAGCAGGTGGAGAGGCAGAGAGGGAGAGGCAGACTTTCCTGCTGAGCAGGGAGCCTGTTGCAGGGCTCGATCCCAGGACCCTGGGATCATGGCAGGAGCTGAAGGCAGACGCTTAACCAGCTGAGCCACCCAGGCACCCCTAGACCTGATTTCTGACCATGAGCTCATATTTGGGGGCATCATTAAAAAAAAGTCCTATGAAACTTGTCATTGTGTTTATTGTAATAACATATTTAAAAAATACTTTATATAGTGTTTTCTCTATGAAGATTCAGGGGAGAATTTTTTTCCAGGCTCGGGATTAGAACAGTTACATATTTTTAGAGAACTTATTTCTTTTTAGCTTATGGAGATTTTGACCCTTTTAACTGATTGTGCTTTCCTTTTTGAGCTAGGTCTTAATAGTCATGTAGTTCAATCACTCCTATCCAATACTTATATCCCCTCAACTAGATGTCTAATCCAGTATTTTTCAACATTTCAACATATGTGTGTGTACACACACAAAAGTAATTAGAAATAAAGTTTTACAAAGCAATACTAATTTCTATTGCAATGCCCTACATTTCTTATTCTCTTTTGTTCCACCCCATCCTGTTTCATTCCATTCCTTTCCAATTTCTTAAAAATGCTGGTCACAACTCATAAATTGATTTCAAAACTCTTTAGTGAATTGTGACCCATAGTTTGAGAAGCACTGATTCAATCCTTTCCTTGAACATTTCCAGCTACAGACAACTTAATACTTCCCAAGAAAGCCCATTTTATCATTGGAAAATTTGGAGCTCCTCTCAACTGAACTTAAACCTGCCTCCTTGGTAGATCTTGCCCAGTATCCTCCTAATTCTGTCTTTCAGTTTCATGTAGAACAGTCCAATGCTTCTTATTCCTGACCACTCTTCCAATATTTGGAGAGAATGCACCCCCCTAAAAACTCCTCACCCATTTATATTTGGTTGTGGCTCCGGCAAGAGGCTTGGTGGCCAGATGTCAATAGCTGAAGAAAAGTGTTAGGCCAGGGCAATTAGAAATGTTCCCTGAAGCATTTGAGTAATTTGAAGGAAAGTGTTGCTTTTTAAAAATGTGCTCAATTTAACTGAACAATTGCCCCAATTCCCTACTTTACTTCAGCTGTGGAAAACCTGGCCCAACTTCTGCTACATATTGATTTTGCCCAAAGGTGGCAAGTGACAACACAGCCATTACATAAATGACATGAGAAAACAGCCTTCTTCCCCTAAGGTATTTCGCACACTCCACAGATGGCAACGACCTAATTCAGTCCAAAGAAGAAACAAGTGAAATCATTCACTCAGTTACTTTCATTGGGTAGAGGCAGTGTGGCTCTCTCGGCTTTCCCAGAAGAAAAAAAACCTTCCTGAAACTGCCATGCACGGGCAATTTCATTACAACAGAGTTCCAGTCACCTCTTATTTTCTTAAACTTGTATTATTGAAAGATTAGTCTTCTGTTTATGGTTACATTGCCAAGTATCCAAAGCAGAACTCTCTCCTTCATTCAGAGTTAATCGAACTGAAATGGACATGGCATTACCAAGACCCATGGCCCTATGAGATCAGAAGAATTACTCAATCTGTACCACTTAGGATAGAAGTTTTTGAAAAAAGTTAGGATAAATTGACAAAGATTGCTTGCTCAGAATAGAGAGTTCAAAATGCTGTTCAGAAATACTTTATTATAATTACATGCTGTAATGGGAAAGATTAAAATGTTGAATGGCTGGATGGTAGGACTCACTTAAGTAATGGCTAAGCCTAACGTTGAGAGGTGACCAAGGGTATTCACTTTGTTCTTTATTCTTATAGACAAAAGTAAACATCAAATCTATGTCCTTGAAGGGAAGTTTTGGAGAGAATGATTCTCTAACTTGATTATAAATTCTCTAAATATGTTAGTTTTGAGAGGAACCTCCTTGTCTTATACAATCCTTTAGCTGGAGTCCACAGAACTTTAACTGAAGCTCAAGAATAATACATGGATATTTAAAGCAACTGATGAGGATGAACCAAGTTAAGAATTAGCATATATTTTCTGCTTTCATAAGATTTCAATTTTGAGATAGGTCTTTGGTATTTTCATATGGTTTTACTTTAAGGTGGATTCATTCAGAAAACATACTGAGAAAAAGAGCAATTATCCCATAAATAATCTTTTCTTAGTTCTCTGTTTCTCTTTCCCATTTCTAGTTTGTGTCATATATTAGTCTTTCTCAGTTTAGTCTATTCTTGGCTAAGATTTCTTGTTTTTAATTTCTTTATTAATTTGAATTTATGCATTTCAATTTGGAGCCCTTGTGAGAAGTGACAACTAAGAACCTTACTAAAGTCTTGGCTAAGGCCTAAGTCCTTTGACAACAAATGGCCAAGGATGGTGTGTGTGTGGGAACTAAGCAGGAGAAGAATAAAAATCTGTATTATTTCCCATGATACCATTTATCAGATGGGAATGGTGTTCATGGGATTAGCAAGAGATGACTTTCTTAGAAGGGGAGA
Organism: Phoca vitulina; assembly: GCF_004348235.1. Lineage (NCBI taxonomy): Eukaryota > Metazoa > Chordata > Mammalia > Carnivora > Phocidae > Phoca > Phoca vitulina. The sequence continues at coordinate 41,911,970 of NW_022589728.1, forward strand.
TGCTGGGGGTGCTTGGGTGACTCAGATGGTTAAGCATCTGACTCTTGATTTCAGCTCAGGTCATGATCTCAGTGTGGTGAGATCTAGCCCTGCATTGGGCTCCATGCTGCATGTGGAGTCTGCTTAAGATTCTCTGTCTTCCTCTCCCTCTGCCCCTCCCTGCTCCACTTGTGTGTGAGCACACACACACACACTCTCTCTCTAAAATAAATAATTTAAAAAATAATAAAAAAAGAAGGGAAGATGCTGCTGTTTGAACATAGAAGATACTCTCAGCCGGGTGGAACTTTAAATAAACATGAACAAAAAACACACAATAATTTAGGAAGGATAATGAATATTATTAGCCTATTGTGCATTTACTAGCTGCTTTCATTTTATTTTTCCCTCTTGCTTTGAAGTGATTGGGAAAAATCAAGATTTGGAAAAACTCATTGTAAGGGTTACAAGATGCTGGCCTAAAGGCTGAAAATATCCTGTAGATGGATTTTGTTTGGCACATGTGATGTTAAAAAATAAAAACATTCATGATAAAAACTTCCAGAAAAATAGGATAGAGGAGAACTTCTTCAACTTGATAAAGAACATTTACAAAAACCTACAGCTAACATTATATTTAATGTTGAAAAACTGAATACTTTGCTCCTCAGATCAGGAACAAGACAAGGATGATCGTTCTTACCACTCTTATTCAACAGAGCACTGGAAGTTCTAGTTAGTGCAATAAGGCAAGAAAAGGAAATAAAAAGCATGCCGATTGGAAAAGAAGAAATATCATTGCCCCAATTTGCAGATAATACGATTGTCTATGTAGAGAATTCAAAAGAATCTACCAAAAAACTCCTAGAACTTACTAAGTTTAGTAAAGTCATAGGAAACAAGATAAACATACCAAAAAAAAATATTTCAGTACAGTAGCAATGACCATGCAATACTGAAATTAAAAGTACAATATCTTTTACAATTGCTGAAAAAATACTTGGGTGTAAATCTAACAGAACATGAACAGGACTTATAGGCTGACAAGTACAAAACATTGATGAAATAAGTAAAAGAAGATCTAATTAATGGAGATGTAGTATGTTCATGGATTGGAAGACCTAACATACTAAAGATGTCAGTTCTCCCCAAACTGACATTGAGTTTTAATGCAATTCAAAATCCCAGCATAATTTTTTGAAGATGTAGAAAAGATTAGTCAAAAATTGTGTGGAAAGGCAGAGGGACTAGAATAGTTTATATATTTGAAAAGAATAGAGTGGGAGGAATCAACCTACCCATTTTCAAGACTAATTGTGTAATTACAGTAATCAAGACTATGTGGTATTAGCAGTGGGATAAATATATCAATAAATGGGATAAAATACAGAACCCAGAAATAGACCCACATAAATATTCCCCAATTTTTTTTTTTTAAAGATTTTATTTATTTATTTGACAGAGAGAGACACAGTGAGAGAGGGAACACAAGCAGGGGGAGTGGGAGAGGGAGAAGCAGGCTTCCTGTGGAGCAGGGAGCCAGATGCAGGGCTCAATCCCAGGACCCTGGGATCATGACCTGAGCCGAAGGCAGACGCTTAACGACTGAGCCACCCAGGCGCCCCTATTTTCCCAAATATTTTTTGACAAAGGTGCAAAAGCAAGTGGTACCAGAGCAAGTAGATATCCAGACATAAAAAAATGAACCTCACCCTGAGTCTTAAATTTTATATAAAAATTAATTCAAAAATATAAATATATATCTATAATAATCTTAGAAACAATAAAGGAAAAAAAATCTCTGAAAACTAGAGCTAGGCAAAAAGTCCTTAGGTTTGACACCAAAAGCACAATCTATAAATAGTAAATTGGATAGACTACATAAAAATTAAAAACCAGATGCTCTATGGAAGACTAAAAGAATGAAAGGCAAGCTACAAACTGGCTGAAAATATTTTCAAACTACACTTCCTACAAAGATGTAGTATCTAGAACATATGAAGGAATCTCAAAACTCAACAGTTAAAAAAAACAAAACATCAAACCAAACAAAAATACAATCCAATTGAGAATGAGCAAAAGACATAAAGAAACATTCATCAAAGAGGATGTACAGATGGCAAACAAGCACACTGAAAGATATTTAACATCATTAGCCGTTAGGGAGATGCAAATTAACACTACAATGAGATATTACTACAAACATGTCAGAAGGGTAAAATAAAAAACAGTGGCATCAAATGCTGCAAAAGTACAGAGAAACTGTCTCACTCATACATTGCTATCAGGAATGTAAAATGGTACAGCCATTCTGGAAAACAGTTTGACAGTTTCTTAAAAATCAAAACATGTAACTAACATAGAACCCAGTGATTGCACTCCTGGGCATTTATCCCAGAGAAATGAAAACTTTTGATTATACAAAAACATGTACATGAATGTTTATAGCAGCTTTATTCATAATAGCCAAAATTTTGAAACAGATATCTTTAAATGGGTGAATGGTTAAACCAACAGTGGTACATCCCTACCATGGAATAGTACTCAGCAATAAAAAAAAAAACACAAAATATTGATAAATGTAACAATATTGATTAATCTCCAGAAAATAATTCAGAATGAGGGGGAGAAAAACAGTCTTGAAAGTTTACATACTGTGATTCTATTTTTAGATTTTATTTATTTACTAGAGAGAGAGAGAGAACATGTGCACACACAAGCAGGGTGGGGCAGAGGGGGAGGGAGAGGGACAAGCCAACTCCCCACAGAGCATGGACTCCAACACGGGGCTCAGTCTCATGACCCTGAGATCATGAGCTGAGCCCAAACCAGGAGTTAGATGCTCAACTGGTTGAGTCACCCAGGAACCCCTATTGTGATTCTGTTTCTATAACATTTGTGAAATGACAAAATTTTGGAAATTGAGAACAGACTAGGGACTGCCAGGGATTCTGGAGAAGGTGGGAGCAGGAAGTAGTTGAAATTATAAAAAGGTGACTTGAGGGACCCTTGTGGTGCTGGAAATGTTCTGTATCTGACTGTATCAATGTCAACACTCTGGTTGTGATATTATAATGTTATAAAATAGTCTCTCAAGATGCTACCTTTGTGGAAAACCAGGTAAAGGGTACAAAGGACCATTGTATCATTTGTATCATTTTTCACAACTGTATATGAATCTATAATTATCTCAAAAATTTAAAGCTTCATTTTATCAGAACCCTATTTTCAATGTAATTCATTAAATTAGTTCCCATTAATTCAAATTAATTTCAACTATTTTCAGTTTAATTTAAAACCTAATAGTTTGTTTTATTCAGTTTTGTTATCTGTCTGACACCTATAGGCATGAGAGAGAAAGAAAAAGAAAGAGAGAACGGGATCTTGCTAACAAAATACACAGAAGAAATGCCATGTAGTGTTCCTCTATTGGGGACAGATTTATTCTTTTTAGAAAATTGGGTGGGTTTTAGCATTTGGAAACATTGTATTTTCATATTAGTTCAGAGATCCATACTGGAGAATGGGGCCATGTCTGTCGTAACACATTATGCTTTAAGGATCTCTGCATGTATCTCCCTTTCATTAAATTCCTTGAGGGCTGGGTCCATGACTTGTTTGTTCTTTATTTTCTTTTCCATCTACCTTCTTTCCTCCACCTAGCATAGAAGCTTAATCTAGCAGTTAATAGGGGAGAGAAGAGGTTTCTAAGTTGTTTAGTAACACAGCGTGATCATAATGCTAACCACAAATACCCATGACCTAGTAACTACCTTTCTAACCATAATATGCATGACTTCCTCCCGGGTGCCTAATGATTTGGCCAACCTGAACTGCTCCAGGCTGCACACATGTTAGGGAATTTTCTCAACTCCTTGCCTTTGCCCACACCTGTTCCCTTTGTCCAGTGTTCCCTCCTCCATCCCTACGTGTCTGAATTCTATTGATCTTTCACTCTTCAGTGAAAGATCTTCCAAGAAGTCTTCCATGTTGCAAATACCATTTCACAATTTGTATTTCTCATCAGTTTTAACCTTGTAGGAGCATTAGATTTGCCCTGTGCCACTTGGGGCCTGATCTTTCCTGATTCTTCTAGATCTTACAGAAATGGGCTCAGTGTCCTGCCCACAGCAGACACCATAAATGTTGTTTTGAAACAGAAAAGAAAGAAACTGAAAAGAAAGAGAAAAGAAAGAATGCCCAGTCTAGCATAATGGAAGCTCTTATGGTAGCCAAATAAAAATGATAGGAAGCTAGAAAGGAGAGTGGGTCACAAGTAATAGCAGACGATGTTAAAATGTTGCAAGGCTGATTTTACCTGGCATTGGTAGAGATTAAGCTCCTCACCACAGCCAGTTTAATTGTAAATCATGTAACAGACCTTGTAGAAATGCCAAGATAGTAGAAGTCTGCTTAAAACACTGAGGTCCAAGACATGCTTGACTTGAAACATTGTTTACTTTCTTCATTAGGAACTAAAGAGAAGCAAGTGCAAGGCAGTGGATAGCAATTACCTAATATCTTTGCAGAAAGAGAGATTTTTCAAAATGTGCTTTTCTCACTAATCCTTGAGGGGAGATGAGGTTCATTTATGGTGTCAGAAGAGAACAGGGCATTAATAGTAAATGATTTTATATGACTTCATGTTTTTAGGAAAGTCATTTGTTGACAAATCTGACTCAATCAAACCCAAAGGTATTTAATATAGTCCAGATCTGAATGTCACCTGATTTTGCACCCAAATTTCAGACTAGAGGAAATAGTTATGATAAAGTGTATATGTTGATGTAAGAAGATATAGATTATAAGTTTTTCCTTACCATAGATGAAAATCTTAGCATTAGACCATCCTATCATCCAGGAAAAGAATGAAATAATTAAACACATTTCTTCCCTCTCTAGCTTTGACTAAAATTGTATGGGGGTAATGGAGCTGTCTCGAGTTACATAACTATTTTATTTGATAATTCAGAATAATAGTCTTTTGACCAAGAAATAATTTTGTAAGTGAAGTAAACAGACTGAAGTTCAGTTATATGAAAATAACTATGGTTAGTTTTATTTTTATTTTCTTATCAATCCTTAAAGAGAGGACCCCTAGTCATTAAACAAACAGTATCTTACATTTGGTCAAAACTTTGTAGTTTTCAAAATATATTTGCCTGGTTTATTTTCATGATCCATCTTACAATAATCTCATTGTTCAAGCAGGGATTATTATTTTGTTTTGGTCAAGAGCAAACTAAGACCCAAACAAAATAAAACCCCCAAATAGGATATTAGATTTTAGAGCTGGAAGGAATTTCATGAGATTCTATCTGTGGAAATATTATCATATGTAATTTCATATAGTCTTTTGGTCTAGCTGCCTTGCTTTAAGATGTGTGGAGTTACTCTCCTGTTTTGAAGACAGGGCATCTGAAATTTGACCAGTTTGTGTCTTGGCCAACATCACATGGCTGGGACATTGTAGCAGCATACACCTTGGGCAGTGGGCAAGGGAGCTGCTTCCAGATTTTACTCTGCATCAGTTAAGGTCTGGTTCTAGGATATCTAGACTCGCTTGTGTATCACAACTTCCTACCTGAATCTGTGGGGAGATGCAACATGAAAGAAAGCACCTTGAACGTGAAAGAGTAATAACCTTGGCAGTCAGAACAGTGGTGAAATGTCATGGAAAGAACAGTGTGCATAATAGCAGGTAGGAGGGCCTTGTATGAGATCCCAAGGCAGGTGAGCCACTGGATGGCTCATTCATTAATCAGGGGACTCTTCTGTTGAAAATACCAGCAACTTGACTGAGAATTCATGGAGTGTTGACAAGTTAGCACAACTCACAGAGAGCAGAGACCTATCACAGAATCTCCTAGAGAACAGCTGGTACAACAAGCTTAAGAAAAAGGGAGGGGTAAAGTCTCCTGGAAACTTGTAAAGCAGAAGTTCCTTCCTTGGAAAATAGAGCACGCAAGACAACAGATGTCTGTCTTCAGTGAATTTCAACTTTATTTTAAGAACACAACCATCTAGTAAGACTTGCACGTGGTGTTTTCTTTCTACCATAATAATTGTGTTAAGAATATTGGAAGGAGTTACTTCATGCTTTGGATTGGGTGAGCCCTCTCAAGGGTCCTTTTCAAATTCTTAAGCTATAGTTTTGGGAGTCGTTTAACAGAAAGCTTTTATAGGAACTGTAGTCAACTGCATGGTAGTAGATTGCTATTATTCCTCTATTCTGATTACTGTTTTTGGAAACAGTATAGTGGCAGACTAATTTCAAGGGCTATTTGTGCTTTGTCTTTATCTTGGTCCCAGGAAAGTAGCTAGCCCTTTGTGTTCCCTCATCTCAGGGGTCTTAGAAGTTGCTTGAAGACCCTCTGTGAAGGGATTATGCTATGTTTGTTCCAAGAGAAAGGAAAGCATGCTGGCAGGGTAGAGGTGGTGGGCAACTTGGGAAAGGGAAAACTATTACCAAAGCTGGGAACGAGCGTGGGCCTGTGGGCTCTTGAGCCATGAACAGCATCCTGGCTCCTCACAGTGCTGCCAGGACCCCAGCAGGGAAGGCTTCATGGTTTACCTGGGCAGCTCTGCCTCCAGATGCCAGAGCTCCTCGCTGGGGCAAGACCACATGACCCAGCTTGGCCTGGAAGTGCAGAGCCACCTGTCTTTATCAAGCTTGGACCTTAAGCATATTTGCAGAGAGTGGTATGGACCAAAGATGAGGGGGCTCTCTCCAAATGTGAGGACCAGGGAAAGTCCCTTGGTACCTCTGAATGGTCCTAGGAGCAATGGAAGGGAACACCAGTAATAACAGAAATTGAATTTCTTGCCATTCAGTGGCATCTGGTACAGATTACATTTGATTTCGAGAAATAAATGTGACATCAAGTCTATCTGTTAATAAAACTGACAGTATCTGTATAGTTCTTAAAAGTTTACAGTATACATACCTGCTATCTCGTTGTGCCCTAATAACACTGTAAAGGAGTTAATGTGGTTATTTTCATTTTATAAGTGATTTTCCCCAGGTCCCAGAGCTTGTAACTGATGGCACAGCTCTCACTGCTGCCACCCTCAAAAGGGGATTCCCTACTTCCGGTCTAAGCTGTGTTGAGCGTCCCCCCTCCCCCTTCTGCATTTGTGGCAGTCATTTAGCAAACATTCCCTGAGGAACTACAACATGTTGGTCACTGTATAAGGCATGAGGATCCAGAATCCAATAAGACATGGTCCCTGCCCTCAAGGAATCTTAGCCTTGAAAAGAAGAACTCCTGGGGAAGAATGGGGGGGCACTGTGTGGGGAGCTGGGAGATGAGGCTGTGGGGGAAGCCAGGAACCAGATGATGAATGTGTTCTGAGCTTTTATTCCAGAAATTGTGAATACCCATTATAAAGCTTGACTTTTTAATTTCTTTTTAAATTACAGAAGTCACTGAATGGCTAATAAACCAATTTAATAAGTATTCTAAAGTGCCAGGTCCTGTGTGGTGCTGAGGACATAAAGGTTACCAAGATGGGTGTGGGTCTGGGCCTCAAGGAAATTTATACTCTGTTGGAAAGAGATAGACAAACCTATGTTAGAAGTAAACATAAGAAATTAATTATGGACTGTGATGATGGCATGCCATGAAGAAAATAAACAGCATCCTGGGAGAAGGAGAAATGAGTAATCTGAGGTATATAAAGAAAGAAAATCTCTTCCTCTAGGCCCCACCTCCATTTACCCCATGGTACATACCCTTTAACATCTTTCTTCTAAAACAAATGTATGTAAATATATATGACTGCTTAGTTTTTATAAGTATAGATTAATATACATATTACTTCGTAAACTGCTTTTCTTTTTAAGAATACATTATGGCTACCTTTCATGATAATATATTTAGATCTGATTCATTCTTTTAAATTGGTGCATAATATTGTTCCATAATATGAATGTACTTTGGCTTTTCTATTGATGGTCATTCAGGTTGTTTCTAGTTTTTCTGCTGTTACAAATAGTATGTAATAAACATTGAAAAATTTTTCATTTTAATTGCAATATAGTTGGCATCCAATATTAATTTCAAGTATACAACATAGTGATGTGACAATTATGTACATTATGAAATGTTCACCACCGTAAGTGTAGTTAGCATCTATCACCATACAAAGTTATTGCAATATTATTGACTATATTCCTTATGCTGTGCTTTTCATCCCTGTGACTTATTTATCTTATGACTGGAAGTTTATACTTCTTAAGCCCCTTCACCTATGTCCCACACCCCCCATTGCTTCCCCTTTGGCCACTACCAGTTCTCTGTATTTAGGAACCTTTTTCTGGTTTTTAGATTTGTTAAGTTTTTGATTTGTTTTTATACTGATATCCTTACATATTGGTGCTTTTCTTTTTGTTGGAAAGAGACCTAGATGGGATAGCTGGTCCCAAGGTTCTATTCCTTTTTAAATTTGTATACTGTCAGACTATATACTTCATAAAAGTTGTGGCAATATATATGAGTCCTTAAGTGCACATGCCTTCTGAGTCCTAGATGTTCTCAATCCTCTTCATTTTTGCCGATCTTAAAGATTTTTTTTTTTTTATTTGACAGAGAGAGAGACAGCGAGAGAGGGAACAAAAGCAGGGGGAGAGGGAGAGGGAGAAGCAGGCTTTCCGCTGAGCAGGGAGCCTGATGCGGGGCTCGATCCCAGGACCCTGGGATCATGACCTGAGCCGAAGGCAGATGCTTAACAACTGAGGCACCCAGGCACCCCATTTTTTAAAGATTTTTTTAAATTTTTATTTATTTTTGCTGATCTTATAGGTGAAAAAATAGAATCTCATTGTTCTTTTGATTTATGTTTATTCGACAACTAGAGCTCATGAAGCTTTTCAAAGGTTTCTTGATCATTTTCTAATGGTTGGAAGTCCTGCTCATAGTGTCTGCCCATCCTTCTGTTGCATTGTTTCTTCTCAACAGTGCTTTTTTTTTTTTAATTAACATATAATGTATTATTTGTTTCAGGTCTTCTCACCAATGTATGGGCACTCCATGTATGTGAGGGATTTTAACTCTTTACCACATGCGCTCTATGTATTTCCTCCCATTTTGTCATTTGCCCTTTGACTTTGTTTTGGCATCATTGAAGGGTAGTAACCAGATTGTATTTATGTTTTTGGAAGCTCATTCTGTGAGGACACAGAGAGCTAATTGGAAGGAACAAGATTAGGCAGCCAGGCACCTACTGGGAGTTTGTAGGCAAATGTGAGGAACTGAATTCAGTGACAATGGGAAAGGAAAGGGAAAAACAGATTTGAGACCATGAGGAAATGAACCCTATATGATGCTGGGACTAATTGGATAGGGTTGTGCGGGCAACTGAGGTTGACTTTCAGGTTTCTGAAGCAAGGGAGTGGGAGTGTTTGGGTGACATTTTCTGAGAGGACAACAGGGCATGCGTGAAAGTAGAGGTATGTAGTTTGGATTTAGATAGGATTTGGGGATATCTAAGGAATGTTCAATAGGAGAGGTGCAGTAAGCTGTTGGGTGTTAGAGTCTAGCCCACAGCAGGATGGTCTGGGCTGAGGAGTGGTGTCAGGATTTGGCAATAAACAGATGGTACCTGACTATAGACATGGGAGTGAGGAAACTGCTGTGAGTAATGGGGACTCTGAGGGACACAAAGATCTGAAGAGGAACCCCATGGAATGGCCATGTTCAAAGGGTTCACTGAGAAAAGGAGCTGATAATAGAGACTGTTTCTTACCTTTAGGCCCCAGAATCCAGCCTGCACTCACCAGGGACAGAGTTGCCCTCAGCAGGCTGTTCCTTGACCTTGATTGGGGGTGTCTCCAGTTTGAGGAGAAGGCTGTGATGGTAGTCATGGCTCCTCCTCCTGCACACAGTTCTCTCACTTCTCTTTCTTCCACTGCAGCCTGCATGAGATCCAGAGATTCTCACCAGTTCTTCTCCTACTAAAGGGCGTAGGCCTGCAGTCTCACTATGGCTACTCTGATTCTCCTGGCTTCCAGCCAGGAAACCAACACACCCCACTGGGTCCCACTTCCTTCACATTCTCCAGAGGACCTAGGTCTTTCTCTGACCTCCACTGCAGAGCTCAATTTACCATCTCAGTGAAAGGTGGTAGAATCTTTCACTAGCTCACTACAGCTTAATTTATGCCAAGGAAGTGAAATGAATTCTCCTTAACGAAGTTCCAGTGAATGAGCTCACCCCACATTTGGTTTTTGATTTAAAAGACCACTTTGAGATTTGGCCTGTCCTCCAAATACCAGAAAACTGGCTCCCACCCATATGGAAATATTTGTTGTGTAAACTAGATTGATATGCAGCAATTTTAAAAGTTACTTTTGCCCAATTTTGTCCGTTGGGATTAAAGGAGTTCCAGGTGACACAGAAAACTTTAGTGTTTGTTGCAGTTGATAGTGATACAGTTTACAGAAGGACTTGTGAATGTAGACATGATCTAAGAAGCCAACGTTTATGGAAGAACAACACACACTATGTAAAACACCTGGTCTCTTAAACAGGAACCTGATACTTTCTCAGTTATCCAAATGTGACTTGGCCATTAACTCATAGTCTCTGGCTCGGTGGCTGTTTGTCTCTTCACTTTGATGCATTGTAAATTTGGCACAAATCTAGGGCCATCCATAGTTTAAAACTACCATGGCAAATGAGTCATAACCATTGAATGTTATGGTTGGCAGGGGCTTTAGAGACCATCTAGGCCCACCCCCTCATTTTTCAGATGAGGAGACTGAGAGTTAAAATTTGTCTATGATCCCATGACTAGCTTACATAACTGGATTTTGCACAGGTTCCCCAATCTCCAGTCCTGTGCAGTTAGTACGCCTCCATGCTGTCACTCAGTGGTAATCAGGAAGGGCTGGCTTTGACTCCTCTTCTCCACCTGCTCCCCCTGACCCCCAGTACCTCCGAATAAACATGCAAGTAAAACCCCTGCCCTTGCTAAGAAAATTCAGCCTTAGGCAAGCTTCTGACTTCCTGTCCAAACAGATGGCCACTTCTAAGAGAGTGCCTTCTATATAGAAATTTTGGAGCCACCACTGACTTCTACCATGAGCCTTTGGGTGATGGTCTGGATCAGACCACATGGCTATCCACAGTTCCCTTCTCCTTTCTTCAACTCCCTTTTTATACCTGGCTCCAGTGACAACGTATGTAGTATATTTAACACTTACAGGAGATCATTTTTTTAAAATCTCTCTCTTCTCTATACTAAACTAATTATTCAGCTGAATAATAATAATAGCCAGAAAAAAAAAACACAGTAAAAATTTTATTTCTTGATGTATGTGTATATAATCATGCTAGCAAATTAAATAAGTAAATAAACCAAATATTATAGTACCAGAAAGGAAAAGTAATATATTAATACTTTTAATTACTTTTTAAAGATTTATTTATTTATTTGAGTGAGAGAGAGCACAGGGGGGGAGGAGGAGAGGGAGAGAGAGAATCCTGAGCAGACTCCCTGCTGAGTGTGGACACCAACGCGGGGCTTGATCTCACGACCCTGAGATCACGACCTGAGCCAAAACCAAGAGTCTAACGCTTAACTGACTGAGCCACCCAGGCACCCCAATACTTTTAATTATACTAATGTATTTTTGTGGTGAAACGAAAAATCCTTATACTTACATTGTTCTGAAACTGTAATGAATAATATTAGTTTCTTTTTTTATTATTTATTTATTTTAAATAATATTAGTTTCTATTTTTCAGCCTTAACTTCTTTGCATATTCATGCTCAATAGACAGTTTAACCATATTTGTCAACTTACCTTCACTCATAATTGATGGAAAAACACTTTTTATTACACTTAATTTTGTTTTTTGTTTTTTTTATGTGATGCACAGATAGGCAAATAGCTAGGAAAAGTCTCACAGATAAGGCTGCGTTCTGTGGAAATTCATAAAAATCCCAGTCACAATATTCTAGGAAAGGCAGTACTGTTCATGTCTGTTTTTTCTTCAGGCACATTTCTAGTGGCTTTTATACATTTCTCAGTAGAAGCATTTCCACTACAATATTTAAACTAGAAAATTTACCAGAAATCTCTTATTATTTCTGGTATGAACTTACAAAGTTTTGATTTTTCTGCAAAAATTATTTTAAAATGGCTGAAGGACAGAAGACATTGAGTCTTTTTGATCCATGGTTTTAGAATAATTTTCAGTTCTTGGTGAAAATGATTGAGGGATTCAGATATTACTGTTTAATTGCTTTTGGCAATGTAAGACCACCATCTTTTGTGGTTTCTCTTGGTGTTCTTCAAAATTTGATTCTTTTTTCTAGAAAATATCCATTTCCTTATACTTTTATTTTTGCATGTTTAATGGCCTTATATGGTATGTGTAAGCTGATCTAAAAGAACCAATTATTGTATAGCTTGTTATCTCACTATGTATGGTTCAAGGCTGATTCTGGTTGTTTGCAAATAGTTTTGTTTCTGGCTAATTTCGTCTAAAGCTTTACACCAGAACAAAAGATAACAGAAAAGAAAAAAATTCATGGAAGAGAGAATAAAATTTGAGCCGATCCTCTTGTGCCATATTTTCTTTTTTGTCTTTTTTGTCTTTATTTGTGGGCATAGCTTCAACTTCCCCAGGAAAGTCTTTTCATTGTTATACCTATGTTCTGCAGCATTTTCCAACAGAAAAGTGGTACTGGAGTGAATGAATTGTTTTTTCCAAAAGTTCCAAAAGAGAAAAAACTTCAAGTGCTTACACAGAATGCTGAATTAGAATATTTCAAATTCTATTTCTTTGCCTTTACAATTACATTGCTATTATTGTTAGTTTTGAATCTACTACATAAATACAAGAATATTTAATACCCTGGGAATGGAGAGTTGAATTGTGCCCAAAGTGAGCTTGAAAGATACTGAACTATTACCAACTTACTCTCAAAACAGATGTATGTAGCTGAGTCTATGTCTGTTGAGGGCTGACTGTATACCTAGGAGTTTTCTGAATTAGCTTTCATGAATAGTATAATATGTATTAAAGAGTAATTAATAAAAATGTACTCATTTGAGGCTTGAATATTAATGTCAAAACTCATCAGAAACTCTATATTGTTTAGAACTTAGACCAAGTAGTGATTTTTTTGTGAAACAGTAGGTTCTTACTGATATTGTTTAGAATTGTTAGCACATGGTGATAATAAAAAGCAGATAAACTGTTTAGTCAGTTTTATTATTTTCAAATTCTCTACAGAAAATATAGGTAGAGTATGCTCACTTCTCTGCTCTTCACATGCCACCTCTGGGTTTCCTTCTAATTTTAACTGTGGAAGTGACCTATATGCCTGGCTGCTTTTGCCTGGCCCTTCAGAGATCATGTTTATCCCCCATTTCTTTGACTTCCATGAGGAAATGGTGGGAAAGGAGAAAGAAGATAAAGTTGTCATGGTAGATAAGGCAATCACTCCCACGACCTTCTGCCCTTTTGCTCTTCTCTGTAACAAATAAAGATGCAAAGATTAAGCTAATACAAGTCAAGTATTTAGAACTACATCTAACACATAGAAAGTGCTCAATAAATGCTTGCCATTACTTGAAAGTCGTCAGAATGAGAAGCAGGCCATCTGGTTATGGCAGGTCCTTGAATGGCAGCATTGTTAGAGTTAGATCCTTACTTATACCTTCACCTCGCAGACTGTTTTGAGTGTTAGAAGACTGGGTTTTCAGCAGAAGTTACTTCCTCTACCATGTCTAAGGCATCATAACCCTTTTTATGTGAATATGAGGTATTTTGGAGGGAAGCCATGACAAACCTTCACACTGGACATTTTCATCTCAGATATGGTATCATCTCTGGACTTGGGTCCTGTCTGAGTCGTAAGATTTCAGGAACCTTCATCACCATCACATATTTACAGAGCCCACCCTGAAAATGGGGTCTGTGTTTCTTTTCAGTTTTGCCCTGGGAGATGGGTGTTTCATTAAAGAAAATAAAATCATGCCTGCCAAAGAGAATTTTTTAATGGGTATAGAGGCTGTTTACTCATTTAAAGGTATAATGTACATACAAAGAAAGCATAGATACTGTTTATTTCAATGAGTTTTGAAAGTTCTATACACTCTTCTATCTATTGCCCACACCAAGAAATTGAATATTTTCACCGACAGCAGAAAGTTCCCTTATTATTTATTCATTTTAAAATTTGGATACAGGGGGGCGCCTGGGTGGCTCAGTCGTTAAGCGTCTGCCTTCGGCTCAGGTCATGATCCCAGGGTCCTGGGATTGAGCCCCGCATTGGGCTCCGTGCTCAGCGGGAAGCCTGCTTCTCCCTCTCCCACTCCCCCTGCTTGTGTTCCCTCTTTCGCTGTCTCTCTCTCTCTGTCAAATAAATAAATAAATAAATCTTTAAAAAAAAAAAAAATAAATAAAATAAAATTTGGATACAGGGCGCCTGGGTGGCTCAGTCGGTTAAGCATCTGACTCTTGATTTCAGCTCAGGTCATGATCTCAGGGTTGTGGGATCCAGCCCTGCATCAGGCTCAGTCCAGAGTCCGCTTGTCCCTCTCCCTCTCTTCCTCCCCCCACTCACTCTCTCTCACACTCTTTCTCAAATAAATTCATTCATTCATTCAGTCTTTAAAAAATAATAAAATAAAATTTGGGTACAGGTTTCCAGACATTGGCTACTGCATGAAGAGTGTAGGACAGAAGAGAGATGGCAGAACTGGAGCTGGCAGGAGGAGCAGTGGGATGATGGGGTGTCTCAACCCACAAAAGAATGCTGAACACTACCTGACAGGTGAATTCATGAATGGCCCTTAAAATCAAGGCGCAGAATTTATTCCAAAAGAAAACTCAGCCTAACTGAAAAGATTAAGAAATAAAGAATGTTAATTAGATGCAGTATTTTCAGTGGTGTTGAAGAAATATTTTCGTATTCTCTTGCTAGAATAGGTAGTGTGAGCTTTGAGTCTTCCAGATTTTGTAAAGAAAGATTATGCAAATATCACTACTTTTTATCCTTGTATATAAAAGTCTGGACCTAAGTTCTAGGAGGCAAATGTTTATGTTTAGTGTCTACCAGTGGACTTACAGGAGCAGGAGCAGAACTGGGGCTCCTTCAGTGATATTTGTGACCCATTGAAAGGCTGATGATCCTGAAACATTTGTAATCCACATTGATTATGACAAATCCCTACTGCCAAACTAATTAATGAGATACGGATTTAAAGGAAAATCTTTGAAAACCCTGCTGCTTGCCGTGTATCAGTGGACTTCTCCTCAGCACCTTTCATGCCTTTAAAAAACTGTTAACATTATGTAGCTGTGAAATTATGTAATCTGCATTTGTGTAACCTTTGTTACTTGAATCTGAACTCAGAGAATGTTCTGTTTTGCCAAAAACTCCCAGCTAGCTTAAATGCAGTGAAATAACACCACACGATTAACACTATATGGGCTATGAGAAACTTAATGTTCAGCAGCCCAAAGGTTAAGCCTACAGTTTTGGAGTCTTGTGTGCTTATGTGTACAGCAACATAACATTTATTCTATTATTTTTAAAATTTTAATTCCAGTAGAATTAACACACAGTGTTATATTTGTTTCAGGTGTACAATATAGTGATTCAACAATTCTATACATTACTCCGTGCTCCTCGTGATAACTGTACTCTTAATCCCCTTTACCTGTTTCACCCATTTATCCAACCACCTCCCCTCTGGCAGCTACCAGTTTGTTCTCTATATTTGAGAGTCTAGATCTCTTTGTCTCTTTTTCTTTGTTTTGTTTCTTAAATTCCACATATGAGTGAAATCATATGGTATTTCTCTTTCTCTGACTTATTTCACTTAGCATTATGCCTTCTAGATCTGTCCAAGTTGTTGCAAATGGCAAGATTTCATTCTTTTTTATGGCTGAGTAATATTCCCTTGTATATATGTATACCACATCGTCTTTATCCACTCATCTGTCAATGAACACTTAAGTTGTTTCCATGATTTGGCTATTGTAAATAATGCTGCATGCTGGGCCAGCACTAAGGATTAACAAGTGACAAAAATGTGAGAAGAAGTAGAGTGTAATTTTCAGATCAGACCATAGAACACTGGCAAGTTTTCACTGTGGAATGTAAAGGTATATGCAAATATTGTGAACATGACAGCAATAAATGAAAAAGTCTACTGAAAAAAAATAATGCTGCAATAAACATAGGGTTGCATATATCTTTTTGAATTAGTGTTTTCATATTCTTTGGATAAAACTCAGTGGTGGAATTATTGGATCATATGGTAATTTCTATTTTTAATTTTTTTGTGGAAACTCCATACTGTTTTCCACATTGGCTGCCCCAGTTTGCATCCTCACCAGTAGTGCACAAGGGTTCCATTGTTTTCCTGTTTGCCAGCACTTGTTTTTTCTTGTGTTTTTGGTTATAGCCATTCTGATAGGTGTGAGGTGATATCTCATTGTGGTTTTGATTTGCATTTCCCTGATGATGAATGATGTTGAGCATCTTTTCATGTGTCTGTTGGCCATCTGGATGTCTTCTTTGAAGAAATGTCTGTTCATGTCTTCTGACCATTTTTTAATTGGATTATTTGTTTTTTTGGTGAGGAGTTATATAAGTTCTTTATTTATTTTGGTTACCAACCCCTTGTTGGTTATATCATTTGCAAATATATCCTCCCATTGAGTAGGTTGTCTTTTTGTTTTGTTGATGGTTTCCTTTGCTGTGCTGAAGCTTTTTATTTTGATGTAGTCCCAATTATTTATGTTTGTTTTTGTTTCTCATGCTGCAGGAGACATATCTATAAAAATGTTGCAATGGCTGATGTCAGAGAAATTACTGCCTGTGCTCTCTTCTAGGATTTTTATGGTTTTAGGTCTCAGATTTAGGTCCTTATTTCATTTTGAGTTTATTTTTGTGTATGTTGTGAGAAAGTGGTCTAGATTCATTCTTTTGCATGTGGCTTTCCAGTTTTCCCAGCACCATTTGTTGGAGAGACTATCTTTTTCCCATTGCATATTCTTTCCTCCTTTGTCAAAGATTAATTGACCATATAATCATGGGTTTATTTCTGGGCTCTCTATTCAGTTTCATTGACCTATGTGTCTATTTTTGTGCCAGTACCATACTGTTTTGATTACTATAGCTTTGTAGTATATCTTAAAATCTGGGATTGCACTGTCTCCAGTTTTGTTCTTCTTTTTCAAGATTGTTTTGGCTTTTGGGATCTTTTGTGTTCCATACAAATTTTGGAAATTATTTGTTCTTGTTCTGTGAAAAATGCTGTTGGTATTTTGATAGGGGTTGGGTTAAATCTATAGATTTCTTTGAGTAGTATGGGCATTTTAACAATATTTGTTCTCCCAATCCATAAGCATGGAATGTCTTTCCATGTATTTGCATCATCTTCAATTTCTTTCATCAGTGTTTTATAGTTTTCAGAGTATGGGTCTTTTACCTCCTTGGTTAAGTCTATTCCTAGGTATTTTATTATTTTTGGTGCAATTGTAAATGGGATTGTACTCTTAATTTCTCTTTTTGCTACTTCATTATTAGTGTATAGAAATGCATTGGATTTCTGTATATTGATTTTGTATCCTGTGACCTTACCAAATGTATTTATCAGTTCTAGTCATTTTTTGGTGGAATCTTTAGGGTTTTCTATATATGGCATCATGTCATGTACAAATAGTGAAAGTTACTTCTTTCTTCCTTACCAATTTGGATGCCTTTTGCTTCTTTTTCTTATCTGATTGCTGTGGCTAGGACTTCCAGAATCATGCTGAATAAAAGTGGTGAGAGTGGGCATCCTTGTCTTTTCCTGATCTTAAGTGAAAAGGTCTCAGTTTTTCACCATTGAGTATGATGTTACCTGTGGATTTTTTTATATAAGATCTTTATTATGTTGATGTACGTTCCTTCTAAACCTACTTCGTTGAGGATTTTTATCATGAATAGATGTTATACTTTGTCAAATGCTTTTTCTGCATCTATTGAAGTGATTATATGGTTATCTTTCTCTTACTGATGCAATGTATAATGTTGATTGATTTGCTAATATTGAACCACACTTGCATCACAAGAATAAATCCCACTTGATCACAGTGAATGACTTTTTAAATGTATTGTTGGATTCAGTTTGCTAATACTTTGTTGAGGATATTTGCATCTGTGTTTATCAGAGATACTGGCCTGTAGTTCTCTTTTTTGTGGTGTCTTACCTGGTTTTGGTATCAGGGTAACGTTGGCCTCATAGATTGAATTTGGAAGCTCTCCTTCCTTTTGTATTTTTTTGGAATATTTGAGAAGAATAGGTATTAACTCTATATATTTGTTATAATTCAGTTGTGAAGCCATGTGGTTCTGGACTTTGTCTGTTGGGAGTTTTTTTATTGCTGATTCAATTTCATTGCTGGTAATTGGTCTGTTCAAGTGTTCTATTTCTTCCTGATACAGTTTTAGGAGGTTATATGTTTCTAGGAATTTATTCATTTTTTTCTAGGCTGTCCAGTTTGTTGACATATGCTGTTTCATGATATTCTCTTATAATCCTTTGTATTTCTGTGGCATCAATTGTTATTTCTCCTCTTTCATTTTTGATTTTGTTTCAGTCCTCTCCTCCCCTCCCTTTCCCTCCCTCTCTCTCTCTCTGGATGAATCTGGCTAAAGGTTTATCAATTTTGTTGATCTTTTCAAAGAACCAGCTCTTGGTTTCATTGCTCTGTTCTATTGATTTTTTTTTTTTTAGTTCTTCTTTCATTTACTTCTGCTCTGATCTTTATTATTTCCTTCCTTCTACTGGTTTTGAGTTTTGTTTGTTCTTTTTCTAGCATCTTCAGGTGTAAGGTTAAATTGAGATTTTTCTTGTTTCTTGAGGTAGGCCTGTATTGCTATAAACTTCCCTTTTAGAACAACTTCCTCTGAATCCCAAAGATTTGGGCCCATTTTGTTTTTATTTTCATTTGTCTCCATGTATTTTTTGATTTCCTCTTTGAATTTGTCATTGAATCATTCATTGTTTAGTAGCGTGTTATTTAATTTCCATGTATTTGTGTTCTTTCCACACGATTTCCATGGTTGATTTCTAGTTTCATAGCATTGTGGTTGGAAAAGATGCATGGTATCACTTTGATCCTTTTCATTTGTTGAGATTTGTTTTGTGGCCTAACATGTGATCTATTCTGGCGAATGTTCCACTTGCTCTTCAAAAGAAGGTGTATTCTGCTGTATTAGGATGGAATGTTCTGAATATATCTGTTAGATCCATCTAGTCCAATATGTCATTCAAAGCCATTGTTTCCTTGTTGTTTTTCTGTTTGGATGACCTATCCATTGGTGTAAGTAGGGTGTTAAAGTCTCCCACTATTATTGTATTATTATCGACTACTTCTTGTATGTTTACTATTAGCTGATTTATGTATTTGGGTGCTCCCATGTTGGGTGCATAAATATTTACAATTGTTATACCTTTTTGTTTGATTCCTTTATGATTAGGTAGTGTCCTTCTTTGACTCTTGGTACAGTCTTTGTTTTAAAGTCTATTTTGTTTGATATAAGTATTGCTACTCCAGCTTTCTTTTCATTTCCATTAAGTGCTTTCCATCCTTTCACTTTCAATCTGTATGTGTCTTTCAGTCTGAAATGGTTCTCTTGTAGGCAGCATATAGATGTGTCTTGCTTTATTATCCATTCCACCGCCCCATGTCTTTTAATTGGAGCGTTTAGTCCATTTACATCAAAGTAATTATTGATAGGTATGTACTTATTGCTGTTTTGTTACTTGTTTTATAGTTGTTTTTGTAGTTCTTCTTTGTTCCTTCTCTTGCCCTCTTCTCTTGTGGTTTGCTGGCTTTTCTTTAGTGATATACTTGGATTCCTTTCTCTTTATTGTTTGCTTATCTATTACCAGTTTTTGATTTGTGGTTACCATTAGGTTTATATATAACATATTATGCATGTAGCAGTCTATATTAAGTTGATTGTCACTTAAGTTTGAATCCATTTAAAAAGCACTACATTTTTACTCCTCCTCCCCCCTCCACATTTTAGGTATATGGTGTATTACCTTACATTCTTTTATTTTGTGAATCCCTTGCCTAATTTTTATAGATATACTTAATTTTACTGCTTTGGTGCTTCCTACTTTTTAATTTTTTAAAATTCCTTCTTGTTGTCTTTCCTTTCCACTCAAAGAGTCCCCTTTAAGAATTCTTCCAAGGATGGTTTAGTGGTGATAAGGTCCTTTAATAAATTTGTATTTATCTCTCCTTCTATTCCAAATGATAGCCTTGCTGGATAGAGTATTCTTGGTCGCAGGGTTTCTTTCTTTTAGCACTTTGAATATATTAAGCCACTCTCTTCTGACTGATAAGTTTCTGTTGAAAAATCAGCTGATAGCCTTATGGGGTTTCCCCCGTATGTAACTATTTTCTTTTTCTTGGTGCTTTAAATATTCTCTCTTTATCACTACTTTTTGCCATTTTAATTACTATTTGTCTTGGTGTGGACCTCCTTAGGTTAATTTTGTTGGGGGCTCTTTGTGCCTCCTGGGTCTGGATTTCTGTTTCCTTCCCCAGATTTGTGAAGTTTTTAGCTATTATATCTTCAAATAAATTTTTCTGCCCCCTTTTCTCTCCCTTCTCCTTTTGGGATCCCTATAATGCAAATGTTATGATGCTTGATGGAGTTGCAGAGTTCCCATAACCCATTCTCATTTTTTATTAGTCTTTTTCTCTCTCCCGTTCAGCTTGATTGCTTTCCATTTCTCTGTTCTCCAGGTCATTGATCTGTTCTTCTGCATCCTCTAGTCTGTTATTCATTCCTTCTATTTTTGTGTATTTTTAATTCTGTTATTGAGTTATTCATCTCTGATTGGTTCTTTTTTATGTTTTCTATGTCTTTATTGAGGGTCTCACTGAGGTCTTCCACTGTTTCCTCAAGTCCAGTGAGTATCTTTATTACCATTACTTTAAATTCTATATCAGGCATATTACATATTTCCATTTCATTTAGCTATCTTGGTGGGATTTTGTCCTCTTCTTTCATTTGGGACATATACCTCTGTTTCCTCATTTTTGCCTAACTCTCTGTGTGTGTTTCTATGTGTTAGAAAAGTCAGCTATGTCTCCTTCTCTTGAAAGTAATGGCCTTATGGGGCACCTGTGTGGCTTAGTCATTTGAGCATCTGCCTCTTGATTTTGGCTCAGGTCATGATCTCAAGGTCAGGAGATTGAACCCTGCATTGGGCTCCATGCTTGACAGGGAGCCTGCTTGGGATTTTCTTTCTCCCTCTTCCTCTGCCCCTCCCCCAGCTTGCACATGCATTCTCTCTCTAAAATAAATAATCTTAAAAAAAAAAAAAGTAGTGGCCTTATGAAGAAGAGGCCATGTGGTGCCCTGCAATGCAATGTCCCCTGTTTACCAGAATCTGGCACTTTAGGGGTGTCTCCTGTGTGTGTTGTATGTATCCTATAGTTATGGGTGAGGCATGTTTACCTTCAGTCCAGTTGTCTGCAATTGCTCTTTGCCTGTTGTGGGCAGGGTTTGGTCCCTGTTTAGTGGGCCAGTCTGGGGCTGCCTAATGCTTGAGTTGGATCAGATCGGATGTTTGCCAGAGCTGCAGTCCCACCATACTGTAGGGTACTCTCCCTGTGTTGTCTCATGAGAAGTTTTTGTTGATGGGTTGAACCTGTAGTCAGACCCTATATCTGCCCCTAGCCAACTGCTGGGGCTATAGTAAACTCATGTCTATTGTATTCTTCCCTTATCCCTGGGGCAGGAGTCACTTTGGAGGTGGTGCTGACCCCTGTTGGGGCTGCTTATACACTGCCATGCTTGTTGTGCTGCTTTGGATGGATTCTTGCTGACGGTGTGTTGGGGGATGCGTCCACAGGTGAATGCGGGGTAGGTCTTGTTTTCTTTGGAAGGTTTGTGCTGGTGTGCTGTAGGTGGGGACCTGTAGCTGATTTTGAAAACTTTTGCCAAAGCCAGGTTGGGGGTGGGGCCTGGCAGCAGAAGAGCATGGGGTGAGTTGGGCTGTTAACTAGCCAGGTGGAGAGTGTTGGTGACATTCCCACAGGTGTTTGTATGTCTAGGCTGGAGTCTTGGGGAGGGAAATGGTACCTGCCAGCTCTTTTGTTCTTGGAGATTTCTCCCAAAGATCCCTTCCCCTGCTGCACATGCTCTGAGATTAGTAAACAAATCTCTTTCTTGTATACCCTGTGTGTTTTTTAAACTGATCCTTCTATGCTTTATCTCAATGGGGCCGTTTGTTATGCTGTCTCTTTAAGGGAGGGGATTCAGTTTCTTACTGCCCTTTAGCTCTCCCAGAGCTGAGCTGGCTGATTTTTTAAAGTCCCAGGTGTTAAGCCCCACTGATTGTAAGAACTTGCGAAGTTAACCCCCTTTGGTTTTAAGCCAAATGCTACGTGGATCCGCCTTTCCAGTGTTTGGAGGCCCCTGTGCCTGTGCTGCCTGGTTGGGGTCTGCTTCTGTCCCCTCTCCACTCCTGCAGTGTTCTTCCTTCCCAAGGATAGTCTTGTGGGTCAGCTTGGCTCCTGACCATGTCTCTGTCCTTCCTGCCCTCTTCTCTTCTCTACATTTAGCTGTGGACAGTCTGTTCTGCCAGTCTGTGGGTCATTTTCTTGCTTATTTACACTGATATGGGTGTTATCTAGGTGTATGTATGAGGTGAGGCTAGGATCTTCCTACTCTGCCATCTTCCCTGGAAGTCTTATTATTTATTTTTAAGGGAGTGCTTACTTGACAGTGAGGCAGTCACTCTAGATTTATACAGAGCTTTTATGGAAACTAGTCAGTGTGAACACATTAAGTTGCTCCTCCACTTTACCAGCAGGTTTGTTAAATCATTATCTGGAAGAAATACTGACTGGGCAAGTTACAGTGGAGTGAAACAGCTGGTAGGAAGGTCTGGTCTAGAAATATTGCTCCTAATGACCTTATTTCAATTCAAGGTTAGGTGTTAAAGTAGTTTTAGAAATCTAGAATTAATTATTCTGAAAGGGAAGAGCAAACTCAGGATTGGGTTTCTATCCCTGGAGAGCTTCCCCATATGGCAGACCAATTTCAATCCCCAAGTTTCAACAAAGCAGCAAGAGAAATTAAACAGGGAGTCTGCCATGCTGTACTCCCATGTTCTGGGCAATATTTTCAAACATCACATTTTATCCACTAATTGGATGAGGAAGAAGGGTGGCATGTTGCCTCTGAAGTCAGCTACTTGGGACAAGCAGATGTATGCACAGGGCTGGGGGTCACTTGGTGTATGATAGTATAGGACATTTTATTTTTCTCCAAATGAAAAAATTCTATGTATGCTCTTGAGAGCATGAGAATGAAGTGATGCCCATGAAGTGATTCCCATTTAGGAGTGGTTTTGCAGGTCATATAGAGAATAAATGTACAGTGCCGGCTGGAAGCAGCACTGTGAAACCAGTTAAATGTACTTTGAGGCATCATCCAGATGCCTCAAAGAGTGAGACAGAACTCCGCTGTTAGGATTTTAGACTACTTTTCAAGTTGTTCGTATTGTTTGAAGATCATTTCTACTTGGGTGCTTTTTCTGCAATTAGAGGGTTCTAACACCAGATGGCACCTTTGTTATAATCATAAGGTCTGAAGAGCTGGACCTCTCATCCAATATGAGTATGTGTACATGAGTGCATTTATGTGATATAAATATAAGTGTGTGTATAAATGTATAAATATATGCATATTGGTGAATACTTATGTGTGTGTATGTACTTTATATATATATATATAGTGCCTTTACAAAATTTTAACATGGTTGCAAAAGAACATAGATTCTGAATCTTGACTGCCTAAAATCAAAGCCAAGTTTCTATTACCTACCAGCCTTGATTTCTAGCAAGTTATATAGCCTACCTATGCTTCAGTGTCCTCATTTATAAAATAATGTTAATAACAATATTGCCTATTTCGTAGGGTTCTTATAAGTTAATATATTTAATGAGTTAATTTTTAAATGAGTTAATATATTTAAATATTTAGAATAATTTCTTGTATATAATAAGTGTCTGGCATATAAGTGTTAACACTTACTAAATAATTTATTCAAAAATTGATCTGTGATTGTCCTTCCAACAGTGATTTCACCTCTTCCATGTTGTGTGGCAGCCATATAGTGTAGGGAAGTGTTTAACCCACCACCAACTACAAGTGAAGGACCTAACTTATGTAGTATAATCAGGAAGGTTCCTTTTGCCATAGTGACAGGTCCAGGTAATCCAGACACAAGTCAGGCAATATATGGCATTTTTCCTGAATATTTTACTTTGTGAAGGTGCAGGAAAGGGTGTTGACCAAGGTTAGATCAACAAAATGTGAGCAGAGGTTTTTGGAGGAAATAAGGTCTCTTGTGATATGTGGAAGCAAACCCTAGAGTCACTGCAGTTCCTGCTACCACAAGGGAAAGCAAACTGAAGATGCTGCTGATCTCACGAGAAGGAAAACAGAGAAACCAAAAGAAGCCAGTTCTTGAGTACATCATGGAGCTGGTGGGTCAAATCAATCCTGAGGCTTGCCCTACTTCTGAAACCAATAAATCCCTGTTATTCTTTAGGCCAGTTTGAGTTTGCCTTTCTTATGGAGTCTTAATTGATACAAGGTCAAAATACATATTTTTATTTTTAAAATGGCTCAACAAGGTTATTATTAGTAACTGCCATTCCCATATGATGCGCTCTTATATGAAAATATAAAATAATACAAAATTGAAAATACTGTCATCTTGTCACCGCACTAGTCCTTACCTGCTATGTATGATTCTCAGTTCTTCCTTCTCCCCTCTTTCTACTTTAGGGCCTCAGAGAACATGCTTTGGTTCTTTGAGCTTAACTGTTTAATTCAGTGTTGAAATATCTATATTTATCTTAACATAGATCTGTGCACGAGTTTATAACTAGAGTTCCTGGTACTGTAGCCTCCTCATATCTAGTTATAGCTTATTTTCTAAGTCCTTCCTTTTCTTGGCTAGAATAAACTTCCAGAAAGGTGGGGGAATTGAAGGAAAGGCATAGTGCAGTCTTCCCTAAAGGAAGATGTAGTACAGGGGCACCTGTGTGGCTCAGTCTGTTAAGCATCTGATTCTTGATTTTGGCTCAGGTCATGATCTCAGGGTTGTGGAATTGAGCCCCACATTGGGCTCCACGCCCAGCTTAAGATTCTCTCCCTTCCTCTCCCTCTGTCTCTCTCCCCACTCTTAAAAAAAAAAAAAAAAAGAAGAAAGTCATAATAGAGCTTTTTTCAAAGTAGAAAACTTAAAAACAAAACCAAACTATAAAGGGTCTGTGGTCAAATCAGTGGAAAAAACTGCATGTAGTAAAAATAAACATGATTTTTAGCTGTAATCCCTTTCAGACATTTAAAATACAAAATATTTTATTAGTTAGGATAGATGGTGTTGTGAAAAAAGAAACATTTAAATCTCAGTAGCTTAATATAATAAGATACATTCCTGGCTCATGACATGGTCTAATGCTAGAGCTATTGATTAGGTGGCTACCTCCAAGAAATAATTCATAAAGTCAAGCACCATCCATCTAAATTTCATCATCCTCAATGTACAGCTCCACAAATCACCCCAGGTTTATCTCCACTTCAGAAAGTTGGAAGGGGCAAAGAGAGATGGTACATGGAAAGTTTTAATGGACCAATCCAGAAAGTGGCACACCTGACTTCTACCCAAAAGTCACATCCCATTGGCCAGAACTCAGTCACATGGCCTTTCCTAACTTCAGTGAATGCTGGGAAATGTGATCTGGAGAATAGGATATAGTTTTAGTGAACTCGTAGCAGTCTCTGCCACACTCCTGTTTTAACTTCCTAAGAGAGACCTATAGCATAAAGCTTTCCTCAAATTTACTTATTCTGAGACCTTCCCCTTCATCATTCTAGCCTCTATCCATTCAAATATTCCATGGTACACATTTTGAGAAATACTTGTTTCTTCTCTTAGCCTCTTCTCTTAAAGAGTTGCTATTGGATTTCTTGCCTTCTAACCATGCTGTAGAAACCAAAAGAAATGCTGTGGTTAGAGGTATTGTGAATAATGACTCTTTGAGGGTTATATTTTCAAATCAAAAGATTGTTTTCTTAGTCACTTCATACTTTATTTTCTGTTTGAGAAGACCTTACTTGTGCTTTTCTTCTGTGTGTTTGCCTAGCTCTTGGAAGCGTAGTTCAAGCCTCGCCATCAATGTTTCCCTTCATACTGCTGTGCCCTGGGATGATTAAAACTCAAACTGAGATGTGTTCTATTGGTTTTATGACAAGAAAAGGGAAGACAATTTCCTTTTCTTCCTCTGCCCTCCCATATTTCCCAGTGCCTTCCTGCATCTTCCAGGGACTTCTCCATTTCCTAGCATTTTCCTTCCTATTACGAATAGTTGTTTCAAACTTTATTCACCTCTTCTATTAAAAACTCATCACCATGAACACAGAAATGACTGACAAACTTCATGTGTTATTCTTCTCTTTGATATTTACATTTTAGCTTGGGAAAAAAAACATGAAAGGAGAGGAATAAACTTCTGCTGGAATTCCAGGTATCACTAACTGACCTTGGGGAGATGTTTTGAGAAGGACAGCATTAGTGGGGCATTCAGAATATAGAGCTTGGGTATCTACCTCCCAGGCCCATTTATGAGATTAGCTCTGACCAAAGGCTCCCTGGTATTTCTTTCAGGGAAGGCAGATCAACTTTTAATTTGGCCCTCATGCGGTTACTCTGCACATATTGACTTTATTACAGGAGGACAGAATTTTTTTCCTAGACAAGTTTATGAGATGTCACTTCCCATTACAACGATTACAAAAAATTTAACAAGTTTAATTTCCTTACCTGTTTAATTCCACTTTGGCCACAAACCTAATTTGTCAAAATGTAGGAGTGCTCCTAGATTATAAACCTGAATAAAAATATGACCCCGAATTTGCTCTTCTATTTTCAGTGCACCTATTCTGGATATTCAGATCTATTTGTACCTAACATTTGGGACTTACCAGGCAAGGAATTATTTTATGTATCTAATGAATCTCTGATTAAGCCTCCTATTATCAATAAAAATGAATAGTTTGGCAAATAAGCATTACATTTTACATTGTGAAATGGAGAGATCACTTGTCATTCTACAGACTCCATTTCAGTGGAGGAAGTTATTTTTCAGAAGCACATTTCCCAAGGAAGGTTGCATTTTGTTAATTCATTCCAGAAGTTTTGCCAAGAAAAATTGCAAAAGTGAGTTCATAATTTGCACATGAATTTTGGGGAAACAACATTTTATAAAAGTTTTTGATTTATTTAAAAAAATGAAAAAGAATTTTGATTCATGATTGACATGAATATATACTCTGATAGAGCAATGGAGGGAATTTAAAAATTATCTGTACTACTGGGTGCTGTATATGTTTATTTAAGGAAAAATTAAATTTCACATAAAATTCAAGATAATTGGTTTATAGTAAATATATAGTTTGTTGGCAAAGACCAAGTCACGTTTAACTTAAATTGTTTGATTTTAGAGAAACTAATGGCTATGGCAAAAAGATTAGTAGTAGGTAGAGATTCAAAGCATGCATTTTCTTTTCTTTCTGTTGTGAGAGCTATTTATTCTTATGTACAATTAAATTTTTGGTCAAGACTACAACTCCTGGATAGTCAATTGCAAAAAGGGAATAAACAGACTTTTTCCGTTTAATTCATGGACAATGGAAGCTTCAAACCCAGAAGTGACCATCACCATGTTGTACTGTGATTTCAATATAACAAAAGATCCAGGAGTCTGTAATCTTAAAGTTTTTCAGGAAAAGCAACAAGTATCTATAGTTTACTGTTGAACCCCTTCCTGTTTCTCAGTGCCTCCAGCTACAGATTTTCAGTGGGTACACAGATCCATTCAGAAACCAGGGGTGATAATCATAGGAGACACACTGCAATGTTCAAAACAACACAAATGCAAGACTCTTGGTAAACCATACATTTGTAATGAAACAACAAAACTGACTTGTTAAATTAGCCTCCGGATTTCCTGCCTGCATAACATTCTCTGCAGGTATATACGTATAGAGCAACCTTGATATCACCAGAATCTTGAAATTACGTCTATGTTTCTATGTTTCACAGAATTTGTGTCCAGCATGTAGGGTACCTAACAATTCTCACGGTGAGAAGTTTTCCTACCATAATTTATTCATTTTTTTTTAAAGGCCATGGAATCAAGAGTTAAAAGCGTGCTGACTGTGAAACCTGGGCTCTAGTTAACTGGGCCCACATTGACCCTTTTCTGCTTCCCTTGGATTCATCTGAATCTTGTGAGCTTAAGGTGAGAGTGAGACACATCAATTCAACATAGAGTTGGGGTGTGCTGAAAGTTGCACAGCTCTAATTAAAAAAGGCCACTGTGTTTTTACAGCAGGATTCTAGAGGGCTGCACTGATTTCCTGATGAATGTTGACAGTGCTATTAAAACTGTGAAACAGCATCTTCTGAATATGGCATTGAATGAAAGAACTAGCTTAGCCATGCTGCTCTTGGGTGTTATTAGCTGATTAAAAGTGGAGCCACAGGGAAAATCATCTTTGGGCTATGCATTCACTTTCTCAGCTTTTTTTGTTTGTTTGTTGGCATTTTTTTCCCACAGGGTTGGTAGGTAGGTTTCTTTACTGCAGTCTTTAAACTTTATCCATGACATAAAGGATGAACCACTGTGTCCCTAGATCGTTTAATTACCCCAAGACATCTGGTGTGCTACACAGAAACCCCCCACCCCCACCTTTTCTGAGCCATAATTTTGACTGGTTGTGTGTATTTATATAAATGAAGACTTGACTTCAGCCAAATCCATTTCAACTTTGATCTCAACCTTTATTTTCCTAAGAGCCTTTAACCTCTCTGAGACTCAGTTTTCCTCAGCTATAAAATGAGCATGATGATACCTTGAGAGTTTATTATGGGAGTGGGAGATAATATAAAGTACCTAACATAGTTCTTGGCATAGATTAAGCACTCAGTAAAGGCCACCTTTTGTTATTATTATTGAAACAGTCTAATGAGAGAAAAATGTAGGAGTTATTGCCATTTTTGTTAGGAATTTGGGAGAGTGGAACAAAAAAATTTTTTTTTCCACAAATGGAAATGAAATGAAATCTGAACAATTTGAACTAAATTTAAGACCTTTGGTAAGAATTGGCACACCTCTTTGAAGAATTAATTTTGATATAATTAGATAATTTGACTTTTATAGAACTTTTAAATAAAGACCTAAGGGAAGTTGGATGAGGTTTTTCCAGTCATTACATAAAATGTGAGTATCTGAGAGCTATTTAAACCAAGAACAGATAATAAAAAAATAAGAACACATTACAATATGTGAGTTGTAGGTTAGATCTAAATCATCCCATGACTTTTCTAATAAGGTGTTGAAATATGAAATTAGGAAACTGGAAGATGCTTCCAAATACTTCTTTTCTGATTATTTTAAATCGGCAAGTGAGAGTGTAATTTTCTGATAGATAATAAGATTTTGAAAAACTTTAATCTTTTGATTCCATTTGTATTTACCCATTCTAAGGGAAAATATAAAATTAAGAAATTTGCTCTATGCACAAAGATGTTTACTATAGTATTATTGGAAAAAAAACCTGAAAACAATTTAAATGCCCCCAAAGAGGGAAATGATTAAAACAATTATGCTAGATTTCATGTAAATATATTTTATGTAACCAGTTCATTTGTAAAGTTTAATGGGGAAATATTTCTGCAAAGAAAAAATATGCAAAATTATATTTAAATTATTTTAACTATATAAAAGAGTTATTGAAAAAAAGACTAGAAGGAAATAGTTATCTGGACCTTATAAAGTTGTTGATTTTGACCTATAGAAGTATATTTCACATGGTTTAATCTAATAACACATGAATATCTTTGGGAAGTGATGAAATCTTCAGCAATATTCTCTTTCTGTGAATTTTATTTATAACTTCCTATTTTCACAGAAACATATTTTGTAATTATAAAGAATTTTTAATAGAAAGTAACTTGGTCATCTAAAAAGGAACTGTTCTAATTTAGGCAAAATTTAAAAATAATAAATTAGATTTCCATTTTTGGCAGTATCGTATAAGCTTGATATTCTGAAAAGTCTTACACTACAAAATAATCCAAGATATTCTATAAAGTGGAAAACTTTTCAATGCATGGCTGAGTTGGCAATAGAGTAAGGAAATCCCTAGCAGTCAAACATGAAGTAAAAGCATAAATCCTGAGAGAAAAGTCTATGACTGCTCTCTGGGCACCATGGATTTCTGGTGATCCAGAGATTAGGTTTTAATGGCCTCATGGGGAACAGGGAAAAAAATGTTAGTGTCCATATAATGTAGAGAGTCAGATCAAGGACCTGTGTGAAGCCAAGACCCTACCTACGCAAAACGGCCATACCTTCAGTGAACTAGAGGTAAATCCTAATTTATAAGGGAAACTTGCCTATTTTGACTTCAGTTCTAACTGAAAGGAAAACCAAAATATTAGGAAAAAGTGGGTTTAAAGGTGGGTAGCAGAAGCAAATATAAATTCTCCCTGGATGAAAGAACCTTCAACTTCATGCCTCTTAGAATTCCTTCAGGGAAAGCTACATCAGATAATGGACTCAATAGTCAAATATCACAGCATAGATGTAAGAACAAGAAACATGGCTGAAGGGCTGCCTAGGTGGCTCAGTCAGTTAATCATCTGACTTTGGCTCAGGTCATGATCTCAGGGTCCTGGGATCCAGCCCTGCATTGGGCTCCCCGCTCAGCAGGAAGTCTGCTTCTCCCTTTCCTTTTGCCCCTCCCCCTCTCCCGCCCCTCCCCCTGCTTGTTCTTTCTCTCTTTCTCATATAAATAAATAAAATCTTTGCAAAAAAAGAAACATGGCTGAAAATCAGCAGCAATACCCAATAGTTGAATCAAATATACAAAGATTTATGATATTCAAATGATCAAATATAGAATAGAAAATGAACATAGTTTGTAAGTTTAAAAAAATATAAAATAGTATTGCAAGTATGAGTAAGGTTCTGAAACTCTCAATGATGACAAAGTTACATTTGAAAAAGAAATTATAGACCTGGAAAACATAGTTGAAATAAACTCAGGTTTGTTTTTTTTTTAAGATTTTATTTTTAACTAATCTCTGCACCCATCGTGGGGCTCAAACTCACAACCCCGAGATCAAGAGTCTCATGCTCCACTGACTGAGCCAGCCAGGCGTCCCAACTCATTTGGTTTTAAGAAAGATATTACATACAATTCAAGAAAAGTACTGAACTGCAATATAAGCCTACAGAAGTGACTAGACACACCAGTGTAAAATATATGGTAACCATGAAAGTGAAATCAAGAATCATGGAACAGAAAGTGATAATGTTCTAACATGTAATAAGAGTTAAAGAAGGAGAGTTGAAAGAATGAAAAATAGATAATATTCTAAGAGATAAGAGATAATAGTGAAAAATTTCCCCAACCTGATAAAGACACAAATCCTAAGATTTAGATATCATTAAATTCCAAGCAGGAAAAATGCAGAGACATATATACCTGGTTACATTATAGTAAAGCTGCAGACTATACAAAGAAAAACAAATCTAATGAATAATCAGAAAAGACAGATTAGCAACAAATAAGTAACAATTAGATTGAAGACAAAAATGAAAAATAGAATATAGTGTTTATACTACTTTAAAGCCTGAGAGAAAATAAATGTAAACCTGGAATTATATAGCCAGTTAAACTGTCTTTTAAGAAGAATGAAAGTAGATAAAGGCATTTTCAGAGAAACAAAAAATGGTTTATCAGCAAATATGGTGTTCATGATATTTAGCAAGGCAAATAAAGAGGCAAAAATAAGGTGGTAAAAAGAAATATGATATATCAATAATCTCAATTAATATTAATGAACTTAACTTCTTAACCTTCAGTTAGAAGATTAAGTTTGGCTGGATTTAAGAAGACCTAACTCTATGTTATTTGTGAGAGACTTACCTATAATATAAAAATTTAAAAATTTAAAAGGTTAGAGGAAGGTATACCAGGAAAATAGTAATGAAAAATAAATTAATGTGGTTTTGATAGTATCAGACAAAATAAGTCTTTAAGATAAGAATCACTACTAGAAATAAGAAAAATTATTATGTATTGATAAAAGGTTGAATTCTCTTGAATAAATAACAGTTCAAACATGCATGCATGTAATTATATAACTTCAAAACATATAAAATAAAAAGTAACAATAACTATAAGGATAAAATGAAAAATTCACCATCGTTATAACCAATATCAAAATAACTCTCACCAATTGATAAATCAAGCAGAAAAGTCAATAGGTAAGAGTTACAACATTTGCCCACTACAGTCAACAAACTTAATATTTTGACTCCTGCACCAAACAACTGGAGAAAAACATTCTTTGCAGCATCCATTGAACATTTATGAAAACTGAATCAGTTATGAGTATGAAGTCTCATTAAATTCTCAGAATTGTTATGTGTACTACATTCTGTGATAGCAATGCAATTAAATTAGAAATATATTACAAAAAGATTACTAAACTACATTTGAAAAATTTAAAGTACATTTGAAAAATTCTAAAGACTGAATAACTCATGGGTCAAATAAAAATCATAATGAAATTTGAGAATACTTACAATTGAATGAGAATGAAAATACATATCAAATTTGTGGAATGCAGGTAAAGCAGTATTTAAATATTTATATTAGAAAAGAATGAAGATTAATAATAAGCTAACACTTTAACTTAAAAATTGTATTAAAAATAGCAATTGAATAAAGCCAATGAGCATAAAAAGAAAGAAATAGCAAAGATAAAAGCAGAAATGAATGAAGTTAATGAAATAGAAAACAAAGAGAATCAACAAAGTTGAGTTTGAAGTAACAGAATTGCTCAATGTCTGGTAAGGTTGATCAAAAAAGCCACAAAAAAAAAAATTATATTAGGAACTTAAAAAAAAGAGAGATATAACTTCAGATGCAAGAGAACCTAAAAAGATAACAGAATATTATATATAATTTATTTCAGTAAATTAAAAGATAGGATGAAATGTATAAGTTCCTTGAAAAGAAAAACCTGTCTAAACAAAAAAATAGAAAAGAGAAAATCTGAATAGTCTTATTGCCATAAAATAACTTGAATCAGTGGTTTAAAATCCTTTTACAAAGGGAATGGTAGGGTTAGATGATTTTACCAGCAAATTCTTTCAAACATTTAAATAACAGATAATTCCACATTTTTTTCAGCAAATAGGAAAAGAGAAGACACTCCCCAACTTATTTTATGAGGCTATTAAACCTTATTATCAAAACCAGACAATGATGGTATGAAAAGAGCAATTATAGGACCAGCTCACTCACTAATATGGATACAAAAATTCTAATGGAAATAAATGGCAAATGAAATCCAATAAGAAACATTAATCATTGCTAATCTGGCTTCCTAGTTATAAAATTAGTTCAATATTAGAAAATTACTAACAGATTAAAAAAGAAAATGATACAATCCTCTCAATAGGTGAAAAATAAAAGCAATAATTAAGACTCCCAATACATTCATATTAAAAAAACTCTTAGTAAACTAGGAATAGAAAAGAACATCTTTTATCTGATAAGTGATATCTACCAAAGAACTACAGAGGATGTTTATTTAAACTATGAAATGTAAAAGCATTCCCTTTAAAATCAGAAAGAAAACAGTAACGTTATTAGCATTTCTATTCAATAATTTACTGCTAGTCCTAACACAGTAAAAGAAGAAAAATGAATAAGCAGTACAAAGCTTGGAAAGGGAGAAATAAAACTGCCATTACTGTAGATGATAGAATTATCTACATAGAAGATAAACTGACAATTTCTTTTGAATTAGTAGGGAATTTAGAGTGCTAGATGTAGGTCAAGTTAATTGCATATTTATAATCAGCAACAAGTAGAACAGGTATATATTTAAAGGATGCTGTTTACAATGGCAACAAAAATAAGGTTCTAGGAATAAATCTAATAAGAGATGTGCAGAACCTTTAGAAAGAAAATTATGACAATCTATTGAAAGATATTACTAAGACCTAGACAAAAGATACTTCATCTTTTCGGAGAAAGATTCAGTATCCCAAAAATATCAATTCTCTTCCAATCTCCAGACTCAATGCAATTTCAATCAAAATTTCAGTAGGGTTTTTAACAGAACTGAACAAATGGATTTAAAAAATATAAACAGATGAACAAAGGGCCATCAATAGCTGAGATACTCCTAAAGAAGAACAAAGTAGGAGCACTTAGCTTAGCTGATGTCAAGAATTATTACGAACTTATTGTTAATTATAGCAGCATGTTTTTGATAAAGGCATAGAGAATTAGGTCAGGAGAACAGAATAGAGAGACTAGAAGCCGACTCATGCCTGTCTGGAAGCTTCCGTCTCACAGAGCTGACATCGCAGCCAGATGGGCAGGATGGCGGGGGGTGGCCCTTGGGGATGGTGGGGGCAATACTTTTTCCCCAAATGTTATAAAATAATTTTAATATCTGACAAAAAGAATGTCATGCTTGTGTGAATCATCTGACTGCCATCCTGATTTCTTTCTTCTCATCTGTCTGATTTGGGGTAAGTTGGTCTGTTCTTTCATCCAGCTGAGATGATAATTGGTTATATTGACTATGTGTTTAGCACAGAAAAGGCCTCAGCTCCTTCAATAAACTTTTCCTCAATTTCAGTTCTGGGTTCAGTTCTTGTCTCTGTTTTAAGAGCACACCTTACGCACACCATACTACTATAATACCTACTTTATTATAATCTTAAAATCATGGGCTGGATAACAAAATTGACTGGGTTCAAGCATGACCTTGGGCAAATAGCTTAATCTCAGTTTTCTCATAATAAAAGAGAGATAATAATAAGAATTGTCTTCTACCTTGGAATTCTTATGAGGATTGAAAGATATGTTCAGGCAAAACATAATGAAGCACCCTCTGATGCTATAATAAGTTAGGCATTTATATGCTTTAAAATTATATTAAAAGTCATGTATTTGTTTCTCTTCCTAGATTGCACACTCCTTAAGGTCAGAGACTGTCTTAATTATTTTCATATACCGAGTGCCTAGCATGGTGCCTTGGTAGTAGATATCCAGTAAATACTGAACCAAACAAAGGCAAATGCTGTTAAGAAATCTGTACCATTGGAAATGGTAATTTTCATGGTCTTTTATGGCTTCATTGATTCAGTAGTTATTTAATAAACTAATGAAACATTAACTATTAATTAACTAATTAAAATGAATAATTCAATTATTTCATTCTAATCAGATCTGCATTTTAGGGAGATCACTGGTCACATTGGGAGGAATGATTTATAAGGTGCAATGTTGGAAGCAGGGAGATGAGCTAGGGATTGCTCAGTCATGCTTTGCTTTACCCATTTGGCTTGCAGTTATTCACCTATTGCCTTTGTATGCCTTAGCTGTCTCCTACAGAGAAACATCATAGTGCTTTAGAAACCCTTTCACTTTTTTCCCTTTCCCTCCCTCCTTGGTGACTCTATGTGCTTTATGTGGGCATTCCATTATTTTCCTTTATTTTCAGAGTACCTAGTCACTAAACTTTCCATAATTTAGTCTAAGGTACTTTCCATCAATGTCCAACCCAGTGTCTTTTGTTCAGTGGATCACACACATTTTTCCAATTTTGCTTCACTGAAGTTTAATGCCTTATTTTTTCCATTTCTGTGACTATCCTTGGACTTAATGGGAGAAATGAAGCAGCACATCCACAGACCCATTTGGCTGCCATGCAACCCTGTTGATTTATCATCAGTAGGTAAACAGAAGCTTTTTTAAAAAAAAAAAAATCCATGCTTGAGATCTTTCTTTTTGAAACAGCTCTCAGACAAAAATTATTCCACATGCTTTTGCAGATCTTCTTTGGAGCTATTTGTTTCATTTATCTAATCTGGGTACCTTTAGTCCCAGCATGCAAACAAGGGGGGCTCCAAAGCACTATAGCACTCCCCCTCCTATCAGATGTGGCCCACACCCCTCTCCATCCACACACCTGCTGCTCCCTAAGCTAACATCCTCTAACTGCAACCTTATTTAAGAAACTCTCCGTGTGAAACGAGAGGGTGTAGAAATAGCAGGTGACTCCATTTCAGCAGTTTTGGTGGCCAGAGAAGAATTATTGCTTCCTTCACTTTGTGACTCTGGTAAGTGCCCAAGAGGTGTAGTCAAAAAATCAACACATTAGTAATCCAGCAGGACTGACTCCAGCTGTTTAACATGGCCCAGCTCAAATGTCACATCCTCGGTGATGCCTTCCCTGACCCCCTTCAGTTTCACTACACCCTTTGTTGCTCCCATAGCCCTTTGTTCAAACTACTACTAGGATAGCATTTATCATCCACTGTTATTTTAACTCTTTTAAAATTGCATTTGAATATGGTAGAGGGGCAAGAGAATGATTTTCAAGGAGGAAAAATCTGAGTGCCCATCCAACTATGCTACACTCAGATTTGAGAATTTGGGTCAATAAATACTCTCTTGGAAACTCAGTGTTCTGATCAGTAAAAGAGATAAGATAAAGGAGAGCAGATAATGCATATAGCATAGAGCCTGGCCTCCAGCAGATATTTAACAAATATATTTCCTTTCTTGTCCCTTCCTGCTTAGTTGTGGATCAGTCTGTCTCTCCCAATAGACCATGAAGCCCTCTAGGGAGACACCTTGACATATTAATCTTTCTAGCCCCCAAATGTACAGTGCCCAATACAGGTGTTCAATACAAGTGTGTTGGCTGTTGGATAAAAGGAATGCCATGTCACGCCCTGGAAAACTTGGCCCAACTTATTGGCCAGCCTCCCATAACAATGCATGTGGACCTCTGTTTTGGTGTGCCTCATTATTTCATCTGAGTCCTTGATTTGTGAGTGATGAAGGGAGATAGGGAAGCCTAATTAAGTCCTTATAGTCTTTGAACTTAAGCAAATGTGGACTCCTTGTTGGAATTACTACTCTTTGGAAAGCTGTGAGTTATAAATTAAGGACCAGGTTTACTTGGTGAAAAAAAGATTGGGGCTAAATATTGGAGTCACTGGAGCTATTTGGGGAAGGTTTTGACTGCCGTTGAGGTATTCCTCAGGAATGGCCCTGCAATACAAATATGGATTCATGATCAAGGCTTTTTGGCCTTTTTCTGTGGAAAAACACATGCATTTGGCTGAAGAGAAAAAAGTAACTTGGCAGGTACCAGACTGCTTTAAAGTCCTTTCAGTATCTGAATTAATTCAATGTCACCACACTTAGCTTCAAGCCAGTGTTTCATGTGAACCATGCCCTGTTGTACTTACTGTGTGTGTTGTGACCAAATAAGTTGATGGCAATCCCCTTGTAAAATAACAGTCATAGAGATAAGTGATGATGACTTGTGAATATTTCGCATTTACTGGGCATCTTTTTCTTTTGACCATCTTCTCTACAGTGCTTTCTAGACCAGTGCCCAGTTTGGATCTCTGTAAAAATCTGGCATTCCCATCTTTCCAGTCAAGTCAGCACTCACTATGAGGCAGGCATTATTCTGGGTATTGAGGATCTGGTGGGAAGCAGGACAGAAAGTTTCCGATCTCAGGGAGCTTACATTTTAGTGCACCTATAAACTCCTTTTATTAACTCCCATTTTTGACGTTTTGGCTTTCATTTCCTCCCCTTTGGTTTATCTACCCATGAATTCTGTTAAGTGTATCTGGCACATTCCATTTTGTTTTTCAAGGTTTTTGACTTCTTCTTTTTCCTTGAGGGCTTCCTTATCTTTTAAAGCTAGGATATAGTCATAAACTTTTAGAGCTAGATGAGCTTTGAGTTCATCTATTTCAACAATGATCCATGGAGATGTATTGGTTTGTCCAGTGGCTTGACAACACTTTGGTAGTTGAAGTCCAGCACAGATTCCCAGTTCATTGTTTTTCATTTTTCATTACACTGTGTCTCTGATTTCCTATCTCATGTTTACCGGGATGCAGAATTCCTTTATTCACCAAAAATTTTTGGGTTCCAACTTCAGGCCAGGCTCTGCTCCAGATACTGGGGAGACAAAGACATTAGAAAGGAGATCACAGTCTTCTTTCTTTGCTTATTCCTCTCACTTTATTTTAAATTTCTTCATATTCTAACAAGATTTGTTGGTTACTCATATAGCCCTGTCAAATTTCTTATTTTTTTATTTGCTATTTTTAAGCTCTTTTACCTGTTTTCTTATTTACACATAATTATACCCTCTATTGATTCACTTCTTTTTTAGATATGCCATTCTACATGGTAAATAGGTTTATATAAATAAGCACTCCTCAATAAGATTTTTCTTACAGATTGACCCTAAATTTTTAAATTTCAGACAGTTGCTTTTCATGTTTTCCAGCTAACACATGAAACTCCTTCTTAGCAAGTTGTGTTAAAAGTACAGGCACTGGGACACTCCCCTCTCCCCTGAAAATTAATTCAGAGTATCTGGGGCTGGAGCCTAGATGTTGGTATGGTTCAAAATATGATTCTAACATGCCGCCAAGGTAGAGGACCACTGGTCAACAGATAAGCATCTTTTCCTTCCATAACTCCTCTTTTCCATTTCTTCTGGAAATTTATATACTAGCTCTTTTCCTACAGCTCAAAGCCATAATTGTATATCTTTTACCAGAGGTGAAATAATTTTCAAAGTTTCACTAAATGCACTCTTTTTGGGTGTATCTGTATTCCTGTATTGACTTATATAAAGAAATTTTTTCTTGCTCTGAACTATCTTGGCTTTTCTTTTCTCCTCAAGGGTTCTGTATGCGTACACTGTTTAAATCCATTTTCCAACCTAAGGTGCATTTTCTCCATACTTGTGATATTCATGTTTCATTTCATCTTTTTAGCCCCCACTTTGAGTGCTCCCCCCCACTTATTTTTTTCCCTTTGCTGTCTCAAGTTCAGTGTTACTGTGCTCTTTCTATAGACTTGGAATTTAGGTTTCCTACTTATAGGAATAATAACTACCTTCCTAGGTTTCCTTCATGTTTTTTCATTCATTTTCCAGAAACTCTCCTGCTCCCTTACTTTTCTGCTATTAAAATTGATTCTTTTGAAGCTGGGATCCCAGGGTTTGGATATCTGAAAAGAAGTAGCTTTCCAATTTTTTTCCACTGTTCTCTTACTTCATGTTGCTTATTCCCAAACACTTATACTCTCAGTATGGGAACTTGAAATACACGTTCATCTATTCTCTTCCTTTTATCTCATCCCAGATGTTTTCTCTTGTCTTCTTTCAGTCCAGTGTCTAACTTCGTGACTCCTCTTCCATTTGTTACACTTGTATGATTTCTCCAGCTATGCATATAACACACTTATCCCACCTTATCCCCACATTTAAAATTCCTGGAAAATATTTAACCCTCTCCTCCCCTCATCACAGATCTCCTCCACAGTCATATTTTTCTCATGCAGATCCTGTCTGTTACTTTCAGTGGGACTAATACACCATCCTATCTGTTAGTTATGCCACGTAATTGCTTTTAGTCACTCTTTCTTTCATTCTTTAACTAAATGAGCTTGGGATTCCAGACTGCCTAGAGTCATCTCCCCATAGTTATTTCTGTAGTGCAGATCCTTTTTCTCCTTGGTGAAATCTCTCTCAACAAATCCTATTCTCTGTTGCTCTGGGAGTCACTACCAAGTCCAACTGTAGGTGATTTGGATTACTGCAAGTAGATGGATGGGTACATTCTGTAGTGCTGGAATATCAGTATTGAAATACACATTGTGCTTCATCTTGTCTACACTAACTTGTCCTTAATTTGGCCTTACTTAGATTTCCCTTGATCAGCTTTTGGTTTCACAGGGTCTTTCTTCAGCCCTTGGTCTCTGTTGCTCTATTGATGATTGCTTCCTATGTGAGATTGGTGGGCTGGCTGCCACTGACTCCCAGCTGCACAAACTAATTCATCCCTGGAGCTTGGCATCCCTGGGTACTTACACATTGTTTTTCCTGCTCACTTGACTTGGACCTGTCAATACACCAGTTGCCTCAGATTCCTTCTGCTTTTCCTCACTAGCATATGGTATGGTCTGACCTGGTGAAGCTCAGTTTCAATTTCACTGAGAAAAGAGGCAGTCTGATGTAAGCTGAACGTGGAAAGTGACGGAATAGAGACTTCCACTGTCATTTATTCAACAGCTTTTTGTTGGGTACTTGATCTAAGCCAGGCACTTTACTAGTCTACACTGAAACTACAAATATCAGCAAGATTTTAGCTCTGACCTCAAGGTGATTTCAAATTAATGGAAGAGACGCGTAGGTATACCCATAATAAAGTACATCAGTAAATATACTTTAAAATTATTACAAAAGGTAGAATGATCTAGTGCCGAAGAGGACAGGCTTGGAAGTCAGACAGACCTGCCCTTCAAATTGCACCTCACCACCCATGAACAATCTGGCCTGGGGCAAGTTCCTAGTGTTTATACCCTTCTCCTCCTTGTCAGTGAAATGATTCTAAGTGACACTTCTTACAAGATTGTCATGAAGATTAAATTTATTAATAGAGGTTACATGCCTAATCTAATGCTTAGCCCTTAGTAAATGCTCGGCAAATACAGGTTTTAAAAATGGTAGTGCTATGTATGGGCTGCTGTGGGAACACAGTGGGAGAGTCCAGGAAGATTTCTGGGAGGAAATGATATGAATTGAGTCTTGAGGGATAAGTAGGCAATAGCTAAGTGAGGAGAAGAAAAGGAATTCTAATAGAGGGAGCAGTACACACCAAGGTATTGAAGTATGAAATAATATGAGGAATGCATGAACCCCACGGAGTTCATTGTGTATGGCAGGAACAACATAATCCATGACTGGAAGAAGGGGATGATGGTGACTGAGACAAAATATTAAAACTCATTTCAACAGAAGAAATCCTGCGACAGAAACCATGTATCACTCTTCTACACTTCTATATATAATCTCAAACTGTCAAAGATGTCTAAGAACTGTGGGGTGGAAAGGACAGCAGAATGAAAAAAAGAGGTGGCAGAAATGATGGCATCCTGATACTCAATTAAAAACATGTCATTAAAAAAAGATCTTGGTGTCTAGGTCAAAGAATCAGAAACTTGCAACCTGGACATTTCCTCCAGACCCACGACCCCCAAAGCTCATCTCCTTCTACCACTACATTAAACTTTTAGCCCGTCCCTCTCCCTGCTTTTTGTTATTGGACACATAAGTATGTAGCTTAAGATCTTAATGAAAGAACAGAGCAGCTTGGTGCTATGACACCTGAACCCAGCAGCTGTGTGTGAATGACCTGCAGACACAAAAGCAATACTCCTTGTCCAAGCAACCTAGACATGGCTGCTCTGTGTCCTGTAGACACCCAGGGTTGAATTTGTACAGTCGTTGCCAGAAAAGCACACCACACCCACATGTCAAAACAAACATGATATCCAGGGGAGGAAAATCAAGGTTTCAAGTTGTTTCTTTTCTTCTCTCTCCAAATCCCAAGAATCCAGTGAGTTCTAATAACACTTCTAAAATGTCAGGAGAAAAAAAATCTTACTTTTAAAAAAGCTGGAGCAACCGAGGGGGTCTTTTGTAGAGTCTAATTTCACTCCAGGTCCCTCAGGGATGATAAGGGGTACAGGTGTGCCTTGCTTTAAGAAAATGCAGTTAGAAAAAAAAAAGCATCTAATAGAGACTTTAGGAGGTGATTATTCATATTGTAATACAGGTTTTTAATATTATCTGAATCATAGGTTTGCTTTAAAGCAGCAGTCCCCCTTTTGTGAATCAGTTTAGATTGTTAATTTGGTAGAGTTGAGAAGAGAGTGTTGAGAAATTTAGTGTTCGAGGATTAAGTGATTATTTTTATTTATGGAAGATCTATCAAAAACAAAGACTAAGTGTTTATGAAATGCTGGGAGTCATTGAAAGGGAAATAGTATTTATTACATGTAAGGCACTTTAGATATGTGATCGGGATAACATTTATTAAAGAGGAACCAATTTTACTTCCCTCTTCCCTTTTCTCTGCCTTTCAGTCTATGCAACTCCTCTCTTCCTCTCCCCTGTAAGAAGAGATCTGAATTTGTGGCTGGGTTCTTATGATTTTAAAATACAGAATCAAGAAAGTGGGGAAAGAAAGACAAGGCTGGAGAGTTGAGGGAGAAAGAGGGGAAGTGGCTGAGCCAATAAGAGCTGGCGCAGACTACAGGTGTGGAGAGCAGGACAAAAGTATACACTCGGGAGGGACTTGGATGGACATCCCAGAGATGCTGTGGGCTATGAGAAAACAAATTTTAAGAAGTTAGGCTTTAAGTTCTGAGCTGAATTTCCTTTGTGTTCCT
The DNA here is from genome assembly GCF_004348235.1 of Phoca vitulina. Taxonomy (NCBI): domain Eukaryota; kingdom Metazoa; phylum Chordata; class Mammalia; order Carnivora; family Phocidae; genus Phoca; species Phoca vitulina. The sequence goes on from NW_022589728.1 coordinate 41,954,393, forward strand.
CAAGAGGTGCAAAGAAAGATTAAAATTCTTTTCAAATTGCTTTCGAATCCTGAATCCCGATGGTGCTCCTTTGAATGTGGAAATTGATTGGCACCATGCAGTAGAAAGCTCTGATATTTGTTTGATCTCATTCAGTCTTGTAATAACTATACAAAGAGGGCATTTCCTTTTCCTTATATACACAAGAAGCTGAGTTGCAAAGATTTTCAAGGACCTGCTGGTAAATGGCAGAGCCTTGATTTAAAAATAGACCTGTTTCTAAATATAAAAAAGGTAAGAGATAACAAGTGTTGGCAAGGTTGTGAAGAAAAGGGAACCCTTGTGCACTGTGGGTGGGAATGTAAATTGCTACAGATGTTATGGAAGATAGGAGTGAAGTTTCTCCAAAAAGTAAAAATAGAACTTCCATACGAATCCATATAATCTAGCAATCCCAGTACTGGGTATTTATCCAAAGGAAATGAAAGGATCTTGAAGAGGTATCTGCGCTCCCATGTTCACTGCAGCATTATTCACAAGAGTTAAGATACAGGAAAAACCTGGGTATAGTGAATATTTTGACATGTTTTTCCTTCTAGCATCACCCTACATCTTCCTTTCCCCTTCTCAAGTTTGTATAATTTTTTGAGTACATTTGTTTTATCTATATTCTCTTTTAATAATCACTTTTTATATATATAGTCAGATTTTGTCAATTGTAATTCTCATTTCAGCCATATAAATATAGAGCTGTATTTTCCAGATTGTGGCAATTGGTTGACAGTCAAATCACTGTGTTGTCTTTCAGTGCTGTATCTTTATGTCTTATTCATGTCTTGTCATAACATTTTTAGTGGAAGGGTGGATAGAAGAAGAGAGAAATGTGATAGAGCTAAATGTACATATTTCATAAGAGAAAACTAATAGATAATTCAATAAATAGCAATATAATTTTATCGAAGAAATGGCTGAAATAGTTAAAAGTGAATGCCTGGGGGATGGTAAAGGTGAGATAGATTACATACCTTTTAATATGATTTGATTTGTAGAGTAGCTATGTGCATACATTTTCTAAATAAACAGTGATACAAATGCCGAAGTCCTAGTCTAAACAAATATGGAATAAATGTGGGTGAATATGTACTATATCTGGGCCGCTCTTTTTCCCCCTCCCGAAGAAGTATATGATCCTCCCTCTAGAAACTAGTAGTTAAACTGAACCAACTGGGTGGGAGTAATTATGTATAGGGCTTGTTTTCCAAAGAAGAACGTTGTTTAGAGTAGCGAAATTCTAAGCCTATTTAGGCATGTTGTAAAGCTGTTCAAGAAGTAACTCAGCAAGTTCTGTGAGTGGAAATGTAGTGCTCAAGTCACATTCTGCTTTAAAAGGTTGTAACAAATACAAACAAATTAAAAAAAAAAAGTATATGATCCTCCAACTTGGTATTGGAGGAGAGTTGGAGAACACTAGGAAACGTCTATCTGGCAATGTCCCCAAGAGTCAGGCCCTGCAGCCTGCCCCACTTCTACCCTGGACTGAATCCCAGGGGATGGCCACAGAAGTCCCAGATAGATTTGGGGATCCACATATCAAGGAGTCCTATGTTCCACTTCTTGTCAGGCTCTTGGGCAAGCCCCCATAGTTCCTTGTGCCACCATGGGTTAGACAGACAGAAGCACCTATATTGGGTGCCAAGCAGACTGACCTCAGGAAATTCACAGAGCCTTCATGTGCCCTAGTGGGGCTCAGGGGCAGCAAATTCTTTCCATGGGACTGACATTGTCTAGCATCTGAGACTCAGGCTGGGAGACTTGGAGGATGGAGATGCCGTAGTACATGTGATGTGACCCATAAGACCAGGGGCCAGATGGGGAACAAGGACCTCTCAGTTGTGGCCAGCATGAAGAGGGGTTGATAACTAAGGACTAGATAGAATCACATCTCTGTTGATGCCCATGTGGAACAGAGCACATCCAGGGTCCAGGAGACTCCTTGGGATGAGATACTGCTATGTAAACTCACCCCACCACCCTCTCAGAGCGATTTAGGGAGGAATACTTAGGTGAATTGTCAGGATCCTTGGTTAAAAATAAAGGAACATGCTAGTTAACATAAGCAGAAAAGGAATTTATGGGAAGGATACCAGGGAGTTCTCAGAATCAGTGGGCTCAGAAAAAGGGCAGAACCACCTCCTGCCAAAACCACAGCACAGGAAGTGTCTGGTAAGATACAGATGACACCACCATGGCATCACCGCCGTCAGAAGTGGACACAGGACATCGCTGCTCAACCTCCGCCACTCCCAGAATAGGACTTTGGATCTCACTGCTGCTACTGCTGCCAGAATAAATGCTCCAGCATCCCTCACTTCCTGCTCACTGCTGATGTGATGTCCTGGGAGAGCCTAGCCTATTGGCCAACATCAACCATGTGCCCACTCTCCAGCTGCTTGGGGCAGACCTATCTTTGGCTTTGGTCCTGAGGGAATGTGCCCTCCCGTTTGTTGTGGCATCCCTCACCCCTGCCCCCACTCAAAGGAAGAAAGTCCACACTCATACAGTCATAAAGGACAGGATCCAGCACTCTTGACTGAGAATACCTTAAATAAACCTGACGTGCATGGAACTGACTTGACTTGCTTTCTGCCACTGGAAGTAGTTTGGGAGCTTTACAATCTAAATTCAACCATAAGAAAAGATAAATTCACATTTTCACACCCTGAGCTTTGGTCTGAGGAAATACAATTCCCATGCAAATGAATGCTCTATTTAACCACCAGACTCCCCTGGACTGCATTATCAGCCCATTTTCTAATCAGGAAGCTGAGAGTCAAGGAAGTGAAGAGACTTTCATACCAGTAATTGGCAGAGCCAAGATTGAACCCTTCCAAAACATTACACTGTGATTTGTTCTCAAGATGTTAGGGGCCAAATGGTTAGAGCTAAATTAGACTATTCTAGATCATTTGTTCTGAGCTCTTGTCCTTAGCATGGTGCCGTTTTCCCCATCTGTGATGCCTAAAAGTGGAGTCAGTGCACATGTCTGAAATGCTGTGTGTCTCCTCCAAATATGATATGGACATTTAATAAACCCTGCAGAACTCATACTTTTTAGGTCACAGTCCTGTGCTCACATAGAAACAGAATTAGTTAGGAACAAAGAATGAAGTATTCTTTGCCTACCCACCCCATTTTTTCAATTACTTGTCTAAGCTTCTTTCTTTCTCTTGCATTCCCTGAGTAGGAAGGGATGAGTAGAGAAAAAAAAAAAAGGCATTTTCCAGGTCATTTTTTCTGCTGCCCTTCCCCTTGACTGCATGTGGAGACATTGTGGACCCCCCCCACTTTGCCGAGTACCTAGAAGGCAGGAAATGTTTAAGACCAGAACTTTAATAGGTGTAAGTAAGAAACATATCTGCTTTCCATTAAGGAGATTAACTTCTCTGTTGGGGTTGTTGTTATAGGACTGGGTCAGGGGGCTGCTTGGGGCTGACTGGTGCCTTCTCTGACTGGGTGGGCACTGCCCCCCTCCAGCTCTCCTTCTGAGGCAGGCACTCTTCTTCCAAACCTGCCTTCCTCAGCTGGAGTCAGATTGAGCAGAGGACCTGCTTTAAGTAGTGACACAATAGGGTAATAAAAGTGAATCCTTGTTTTCAGGACAAGGGAGCGCTGTGCCCATGTATTTTACAGCTGTTCAGTGAAGCCATTCCCATGATAAATTACAGAATAAGTATGATTCATGGTAAAAATAACATCCTATGTTGGTTTCCCACACAACATGTTTATCTCTTAATTCTATCAACCCAACCCTCATATAGAGCCTCGTACAGGGTCACCATATAGTAAATATTTGATAAGTGGATTAATGAAAACTCTCTAGAGACTTAGGAAGAAATGTAAATCCCTATAGTCCAACAAACTGGATTTAGAATAGACCAAAAGGGTGCACTTAAGAATATCAGTGAAAAATAGTTGACGACTTATCCTAACTCTTCATTTGTTTCCTGGGCAGCCTGCCTTCCTTCTTCTCTGTTCCCCTCCTCCTCCTCCTTCTCTTCCTTCTTATCTATCTCTGTTTTTCCCTCTCTTCCTCCTTCACTTCCTCCCTCTCTTTTTCTCTTTTTCTTTCTTTCTCTGTAACTTTCATTATGGCAATTTAAAAACAAACACAGAATTGTCCACTGAACTCCCATGTATACCCAGCTTTGATCACCATCCATTTTTCTGCTTCATCATTTATAACCCCCCTTTTCTTCATACTTTGTGAGAGTATTTTGTATCAAAACTCAAACTTGTATGATTTTTCCTTCAATTATTTTCTTATGTCTTTCAAACAGAAGAGGACTGTAAAAAACATACAACCCCAATACAATTATCACCCCCTCTCCCAAATTAACAATTGGTCTGTAATACCATCTAATGGTTAATTTGTGTTTGGTTATCATCTCTTCTGGGCTTCCCATAAGATTTTTTTTCTTAAATGTTAATATGTGGCTTAAGACTAGTGCTTTCCTATTCTTCATGGTAACCCTTCCCTCCAAACCCCACTTGAGTACTTACAATTGCTAAATGGATAATTTACAGCTACGTTAATTCACTCAAGGAGTGAGCACTTAAAATGCGTCCACCATTATAAAAGACTCTGGAGCTACCAAGGTGAATAAGATGGACAGTGTCTTTGGCCTGAAGGAGCTTACCCTTCCAGCTTGAATATCCCTCTAACACATGACACTCAGCATGATAAAGTCAATTTTATCACCTTGCCCTGAAAGTCCAGCTCTCCTTAAGTTTCTCAAGTCTGACAGTGAAGTCAAACATTTTCTATGCCTTTTGGGCTCCACACTCTTGATTGTTTTCATCCTGTCAGTTCCAAGCCTGGCTATTTTTCTTCTGAAATTATTTCTATATCCCTTTTTTCTCCAGGAAGTCAGCCTTCTGTGATGCAGAAAAGCAAACTGCATTAGAATTTACAAGGGTTCTGCCTTTTATGTTGGGCCAAACTGAGAGGGAGTTAGCAGCTCCAAGGGTCTGGAGGCCAGTGTTGTACCAGGAGAGGCTTCATATGAGAAGGGTCAGGATGGGGATACACGACCATGGGGCAAAGAGACCGGAAAACAGTACCATGCATCCCATATGATGTGTGTGGCAAGTAGGAAATGGGCAAAAAGGAAGTAAAGCTGTGACCAGGAATGAAATGAAATAGGGCAAGTATGAGGCATGACTCCAGTTGATCCATTTGGAGTTTTGTTTGGAAGCAGAGAATCAATGTTGGATCACCTCCTTTACCTAATTGCTGTGTAACAAATTACAGCAAATTTAGCACCTCAAACAAAACTTTTTATCTCACAGTTCTACAGGTCAGAAATCCAGGCAGTTCAGCTAGGTTCTCTGCTCAGGGTCTCATAGGCTAATGTCCAGGTGTTGGCCAGCCAGGGGTCTTATTTGAAATCTTGGGAAATTGGTTATCATTTCCATAACCTCCTCTCAGGCAATCAAATACAGAAAAAGACCATCTTCAAATGGTGGGATGATTTCTACTTTCTCTGTACTTTTCTTCAGTGGGGCACTGATATGAACAATGAACAGAATCTTTCTGTTTCCTCAGCTGGAAAATGGCTTAATCTCCTTACTTAACATAAGAGCCCATGTTCTCTGTTTATTAGAAAAAAAAGCATGTAACTCTTTTGTAAGTTTGAAAAGATTCATGCTTTGTGTGTGTGCGTATGTGTGTTTTTATTTAAATTAAATTCTTGTAACTTCATGACCTCACCCCATTGAAAACTGAGATGCTAAGACCCCATCGCTTCTTCTCATTGATGTTAGGGCCATCTGGAATATTTAGTGTATTTAACACATGATCACATCAACAATAAACTTTCTAGTTGGTTTTCAAGAAAACTTTTTTTACTTAGTTTACAGAAATTAATAAAAATAAGTCTCCTGCTCTTAGACTCATTCCCCAGGCTCTCTTACCACCTTTTCTCAAGATTCAGGGTTTGCTAATTGTAATTTTTGTGTCTGAGGTTAGTATGTGAAAATGAGGATATTTGACAGGTTAAGCAATTATACCAAATAACACAGCTGAACATTTATAAACATAGTATTCTGAAGATGAAAATAGCCCTCAGTTTTCTTTCAAGCCAGTGGGGGCACTGTTTTCTTAGTATGAGATTGAGATTAGTACCTTTTTTTCTTTTCTTTTTGAACATTTTAGGAAAAATTCCCCTCTCAGCTTCTTTTAGAATCGAATAATTTGCCTATATAAGATTTAAAAAAATAATGCATTTACTGGTAATTTAAATCTGATCCATTTACCTTGGAAACCAATGGCAGTCTTGGAAAAGGCATTCTTAGAAAACCAAAACAATACTTAACAGATGTTTAAAGACAACATTCACAAGGTTAGGTACTATTATCTGATAAAAGTGAGATGACATGTTGATTTTTGTATTTCCAAGTTAATTTTCCAACACAGAATCCATTTGACCCAGTGTTGACTTAAGCAGACAGTGCCCCAAAGAAAACTGTCCACTCCAAAAATTATTTCTACTATTTTAAAATGTATATACCATTTTATCTAGTACTTGGATTGGCTGAAAGGAGGGTGGGATGGTTTTAGCACAGCTGTGTATCCATCATTCTTTTCTTAGCAGATCTGGTCAGGATAAAAGCAGTGGTGGCAGGAATACCTGGTCTGTAGTTGGTGCTCATTAAAGAGTTTTTGAATAAATGAATGAATGAGGATAGCACAAAAGCAAGGAGGCTGCACTCTTCTGGAGTGAGTTTTATCCTCTGTAAGGCAGCAGGTGATTTGCAGGAACCAGGAACAGAACAGCTGCTTCCCATCACCTTCCCCCAAACTCCAGCAGTGGGTGTTGCTGTGACCTCAGTCTTGCTGGCACTTACGCACAGGGAGGACGTGCAGGTTCAGAAATTTTGTGAAATAAAGTCAAGAAAATTTACAGGATGCCTGCAGGGCAGGGGGTACCAAAAAGACCAAATGGGAGTTTATGTAGTGACTGTACCGGCAAAAACTTCCCCTGGTGGCTGGCTGTGAAGTCTAGAATTTGGCTCCTAATGTCATCAAGAGTGACACATGTTATTAATGGCACTGCTTCCTGGAATCTACTTGAATCTTGCAAATTTTTCTCTCGTTCTCTCTCCCCCTCCCTCCCTCTTCTTCTCCACCCCTCTCTCATCACTTTCCCTCTCTTTTGTCCCTTCCCTCTGTCTCTCTCACACTCTCCCTCTTTCTAAGGTGGTGGTGGACAGGTGTAAGGAAGACAGCTCTTAGGATCTGCTGAGGTGGAGGGGGCAGTTCCTCCTGTGATAGGCACAATCGTGAACTCAGGGTCATACTCCAAGAACATCTAAAGATGATTCAGCATCAGCATGATGTACTTTGAGTTTTTTGGCATTTTCTAAGTTACCGGGGGGGGGGGGGGGGGGACAAAAAGGTGGAAATGAATCACTTCATGTAAATAAAACTTCAATAGTACTTTTCTGGAAAAAAAACAGAAACAGCCCATCATAGAAACGACAGTTTCTGTGCCAAGAGGGAAGTGAGCAGGGAGCAGTCTGAACATGCACCAGGTCACCTCCTGGAGTAGCCTGTACTCCTCCAGGAGTAGCCTGGTCTTGAATGGGATTATTCAAGCAGGAAAACTGAGGAAGACAAACATGTGAATAAATGTCATGGCGAAAATCACGATCAGTAGTTGTCAGAGGGGACAATAAGGCAGCTGGGCAGGGAGATGTTAAGGAACTTGCTCCTAGAACTTTAAGATAAGCATCTGGAATTGTTACTGTTGTTATCATTTGCAGAGAAAATTTGCAGTGGCTGGTGTCTGGGGTTTCCTCCTTGTCCTGATAGGGCTGGTTGGGGTCTTGATTTGTTCAGACTGTTTCCTCACTTGAGCTGGACTGTAAGACTTAACATTTCAAGTACTGTCTTGACATCTTTGAAACTGACTGGTTTCCAAAGGGCTGTGAGTTCTCCTGCTCTCACCAAGTATATCCCCCATCTAGTAGAAAAGGCTCCACCTGGCTAGTTCCTTCATCAGCTAGATCATTTACACTCCACCTAGAGCTCGTTTACTTTCCTGCCAGTCTGCAAAATTATTCAAACAGGCCATGGGAACTGGGAGGTGGCTCACCCTCTTTCTTTTTTTTTTTTTTTTTACGGATTTATTTATTTATTTAATAGAGAATGAGAGCATGCACATGGAGGGAGGGATAGAGAGTCTTAAACAGATGCCACGTTGAGCATGGAGCCTGAAATGGGGCTCAATCTCACCACCCTGAGATTAGGACTTGAGCTGAAACCAAGAGTCAATGCTTAATTGAATGCACCACCCAGGCACCCCTCATCTTCTTGATACTACAAAATATGCCTCCCACAGCCAGGTGCAGTTTCTGTGCGACCCTGCCTAGCATGCAGTGTCCTCCTCCCTCAGGCTGTGAATATATGTGACTAATAAACTGCCATTGACCTCATCTGTCCAATGTCAAGGGTTGTGTGTTCAGCCATCTCATGCTATTTAGGCTGGGGAACACCTCCTTTGCCAATAGGGTTGCAATACTGCGATTTATAAGAAATGTATTTGGTCATTGAGATGTATATGAGATGCATAAGAGATGTATTTGGTCTTTGTCCAGAGTCTGCTTCACAGCTCCCAAAACCCTTAGAGTTTCCTGAGCAATAAGAACAATGGGAACATCTTTTATCATAATATTTAGTCTCTTGTCCTCAGTTCCTGAAATCGCTTCAGAGTCATAAAGGTAAAATAAGTGTCCTGTTATTCAAAGCAAGCCCTTTCTACCACAACTGGGTTTATGTTAATAGGGTAACTTTTGGAAAGCACTTAAGGATGGGGGTTGGTTGCCAGGGGCACGAACTATGAATAAAGTGTTGGAACTTTCATTCCCACCCTGATTTCCTGGAAGGGGAGAGGGGCTGGAGGTTGAATCAGTCATCAGTAGTCCATAATTTAATTAATCATGCATATATAATGAAGTCTCCATAAAAACCCAAAAGGAGGGGCTTCAGAGAACTTCCAGGTTGGGTTGGGGAACCAGAACTTCCATGTGCCACAGTGTTGGTCTCCAAACTCTACAAGGACAGAGACTCCTTTGTTTGGGACCTCCCTGTATGTATCTGTCTCTTCATCTGGCTGTTGATTTGTGTCCTTTAATATCCTTTGTAATAAATCTGTAATCTAGTGAGTAAAAGGTTTCCTAAGTTCTGTGAGCCACTCTAGCAAATTAATCAAACCCAAGGAGGGGGGTCATGGGAACCTCCAATCTGTAGCCATTGGGTCAGAAGCAACTAACATTCTGGGCTTGCAATTGGCAAATGAAGCAGAAGACAGTCTCATGGGACTGAGCCATTAACCTGTGGGAATCTGATGCTATCTCAAGGTAGTGTCAGATTTGAGTCGAATTGTAGGACTTTGGTGTCAGAATATTGCTTGGTAGTGGTGAGAAAATCCCTACTCATACATGTTGAAATTGGGTGCAGTACCCTTTTTAAAGGTGAACAGATTATTAGAACATGTGCATTCATGACTTGTGTATTGGCCAATACTTGGTTCACCCAGTGGCCAAAAGTCCATTCAAATTTCTGGGGGCACCCACCTGCAGATACTTGGGAACACAAAACATAGTCAGAATAAGGAATCAATAAACATAGAACTGACCTGATCATTTGATTCTTGGAGCAAGACTAATGATCCAGATACCAGGCAAGGATCAGGAATCTGAATTTATCCAATGAAAAATTGACTCTATCTTCACACACCTGTCTTTTCCCATGGTGAAGCACAATCTTTAAGACTTACAATGTACTAGAGTCAGCTCTTTATTTTATGTCTGGGAACTGTAGTTCCTGAAGTCTCTTGATTGCATTGCTTAAGATGAATTTGACATAGAAGCATCAACATGGAAAAACAGTGAAAATGTTAAACTAGAATTCAGAAACAAGGTACTACCTTAGATATTTTCTTCTTAATAACAGCCACAATACTAAACAGAGGTTAAGTTGCACTGACTACAATTATTACTTTATATTTGGCTGTGTTATTCTCAGTGTCAAATAATATTTGATTCTCTTTTTCCCCATACAGAACCTCAAAAGCCATCAGCCCATGGAATATTTTCTTTAAACTGGTCAATTTGGTGGAGTGATTTATTTAAAATAAGTTTTTTTTTAAAAAATATAGTTTTCTCTTTATTTCACAAAATGAGTAATGCAAGTTGGGATGTGGAGCTATAAAGTCATTGTGAAAAAAAAATTACACAGCAAAACTGCTATTTTTGGCTTTTAATTCCTACCAGTTTGCCAACTTGTTGCAAGTTATACTTATCAAGGGATCATACACTTTTTCCATCTTGTTTCATCTTGAACCCTAAAATGCTAACAGAGACCATGAATGGTATTTGGCTTAATTAGCTAGTGTTGCTATTGCTTGCTACATTTCCCAGCTCTAAATATCTCTAAAAATAGGTTTCCTTTGATTCCAGCTTTTAAGTGACATAAATTGTATTCATAGGAGAGAAGAGCATTACTTAAGTTATCTGTATCTGTTTATATTTCTAACTGGTATGCTTTATCACACAGTCCTTGGTTTATGTTATAAAAGGATGGATCTATAATAAGCAGAAACCCCAGGCATTCCTTGAAATAACTCTTAATGGGAAATGTTTTTTAAAAATAATATTTGAACTTTATAAAAATGAATTTTTAAAGAAGTAATTTTATTTTATTCACACCCTGTGAAATTTGAGACATTGAAATTAAACATTATAATATATAGTACACAGGTGCAATTCCTTTTTTTTAAACAAGGAGTATTTAGTCAATATCATTTGGGTCATTGAAATTAAACAATTTTAACCTATTTTACACAGAGAAAGACCTGCTCCAAACAAGGCATAGATTTATGTAAAGAATGTTATTTAATAGTCAAGAGTCTTTATTGGCCAGAATTCAAAGGAAACAATTGCCAAGTTCAGATATGAAATTTAACAGAGCATGTGGTAGACAGAATTCTAAGATAGCCTCAAAAATTCCTTCTTCCCTACCCCCCTGCCCCATGGAGTACATGGCTGTGACATCCTGAGAATGTGAATGTGATGGATTTTACTCCATGGTTAGGTTATGTTACATGGCACAGTTGACCTTAATTTAGGGATATTATCCATGTGGGCCTGACCTAACCCATGGCAGGGGTCACAGAAGAGGAAGTCAGAGATTTGAAGCAGGAGGATTTGATGCACTGTTGCTAGCTTAAAGATGAAGGAAGCCAAGTGGCAAAAAAGTTATGGGCACTGTCTAGGAGTTGAGGGTGGGTTCTGGCTGACAGCCAGTCCGGAAAGAGGACCTCAGTCCTATCATTGAACTAAATTATGGAACTAAATTTAGGAACTAAATTATGCTAACAACAAGAATGATCTTGGGAGTAGACTTTTCCTTAGACCTCCAGGTAAGAACTAAATCCAGCCAACACCTTGATTTTTGCCAGATGATATATTAAGCAGAGAAACCAGCCATGCTGCGCCAGACTTTTGACCTAAAGGACTATGAACTAATAAATGGGCATTGTTTTAAGCTGCTAAACTTGTAGTAATTTGTTACACAGGAATACAAAACTAATACAAACATAGAATTATATTTTATGAGGAATATAAATGGGAGAATTTCTATTTATTACTCATGATTATTTTTCACAGGAGAATAGGTAGAGAGGGAGGGGAGGGCATAAACTCAAGTGCTTAGCTATTTCAAATTATCTGTGGTGAAGCACTGATTTTATTTTCAATCTATCATGGATTGTAAAGTATGATAAAAATGAATCAGTTTAAAAATGAAATGAGACCACAAAGATATCCAAAAATCAATCCCAAATTTGTTAATAGATTCAAATAAAGCTACTTTGTCAAATTGTTATAAATGTTTATAAGCACTTATTCTTAATTTTGTGCTTTTTACAGATTAATAACAAACGTCCATTGGCCAGCTCTAGTCTGTGGACCACATTTTGAGTAGCACTGGTTTAGATCATGCTAATTTGAAGGTTTCTGAGGCTAAAAACATTGACCTGTCCTAAGACTTAAGAGAAAAAAAAACTGAGCTGTTTGTGTGTTTTCAGCTGCTTTTAAATCAGAATAACTAGAGAAACTGATATTTTAGCCTCAAAACCCTTTTATCATCAAAGAACTAAACTATACTGAAAGTGAAAAAGTGGTTTATATGAGCTTGACAGAAATAGACTAAAAATATTGTTCTGAGGCCTGAGTGTTTGTGTGTCTTGAGAGTTTAGAGAATGATACTAAATTCCTTTCAAATAAGTAAAAAATTTTCAAGTTGACCACTTTATGATAATATGGAATGGATCACTGTCCAGTTCCCAGTTATTTCTGAATGGAAAACCACAAAAGCATAGAATTGACATGTACAGACACATTATGTCCCAGGAAGCACTTATTCTGTTCATCATTACTCATTAATATTTTTTGGCCTAAAAATCTTCATGTTGTACGGACAACCATGAATCAGTCATCATCTCTATTGCCTTACTTAGACAACATCCCTCAGTTTATTAATCCATTTAGTGGAAAGTGCTTCTTACTGTCTTTTTCTAGTAGGCTTTCTTAATGTTCAGAACATTTGCTATAGAACTTAAAAGAAGGGTTTTCTGATGTTAGTATTCACAGGCAAACAGCATTAAGAAAGCAAGATGGTCTAAACCTGAATTCAGTAAGAGAAACTAAGAACAGCAGGATAGTTTATACCATGTTCATATCATACTTTCCATATTTTATGAAGGAATTTAGCTTCATGAGGATTGTCACTTTATGAAGAAATATTGAGTGGATAATAGCAGTTTTACTGAACATAGCACCATGTACCTGGAAACAACATCAGAGTCATTGAATCTAGGCCCTTGTTGATAGTGCATTGATAACATGAGTACTGCTTTTATTCTCTCCTAAGTTCCAGGTGAACCTTGCTAACCATGCAACATTCTCCCCACTGACTCCAGATAGAGCCTCAGAATCTTTCTCAACATAGTATTCTAGGAAATTAATAATTATTTGTTGAGATTGGCTCAAAATTAAACCTATATGCCGTCCATGCATCTAAATCATTCAAGAGAGATTCTATCTCTTCTTCTGTAGATTAAATTGATTGCCATCTCAGCCTCATTAATGAGCATCTGGACCTGGGAGTGGAAGTGGAGTGCCATAAAGAGAAACCAAAATTCTCAATGTAATTTCTAAACACAGGGGCATGACTAGATTAAAATGTTTAAAAGACATTTTCCTTGGACCAGCTACCTCCCAGAATCCCCCAATTTTTTTGTGCACTGCCAAAAGAGTGCACAACTGGTTAAAATGTTAGTCCTAGCAATTTTAAATGTTTTTTTTTTCATCAACTAAAAGACAAAGGAGAAGATCAAGTATAATTTTATTGGGGTCAGTCTTTGGCTGGCATATATTAACAGTTTCACTCATGACTAAGGAGATGGGATGGTGTATACCCATGAAATTTGCAGATGGGTGAGTTGGCTAGGACCTTGTATAACTCTATTAATATTGGGAAAAACTATACTGTAAACATGTGCACTGCTTTGTTCCTAATAGAAGCAAAATGTAGGGAACTGTAGAAGCACTGCTGCATACATGTTTACCTTTGGTAAAATTGTTCTTTTTTTTTTTAAATATTCAGTAAGCACAATGGCAGTATCAAGTAACTGGCCAAGACTCGAAGATTGTTTCACAATGGAAGTGACTGGATGTGTTAGGATGGATGTCACACTATTAAATCATTTACTGGTGTCACAATTCTGGTTGTCTGTGTGGAATATATGTTGTATCACCGTTGTTTCTTAAAGGAGAAGCTTAAAGTGAAGGATACCATTGCAAGTGTACTTGAAATTAAACTTAAGACAAAGACTTTGGAAGGAAACTGCAGCTGAATTTTTGGTCTTACATGAAACAAGATAGGCATGTGCACCCTAAAAGTTACTCATGAACTGCTGTAGGCCAGTGATCCAGTAGTTCCTGGGGTATTGAGAAAAAATCGACATCATTGACTTTTCTGATTCTTCCAACCTGATACTTTGATGGTGTGAACAGCATGAGCGTCAAGGAGAAAACAAGGGAGGCAGTATAAGTTAACTTTAGAAAGGTTTTATAATATGGCATACTAATCAAAACTTTTTGAAGCTCAAACAACTACTTATGATGAATGAGAGATGACTTCTGGAATGGTGAAGTGATGAGCTCTGTAAACCTTCTGTCCAATGAAACAACCGTAGCTGGTGAAAATCACTTAAAAAATGAAAATCTTTGGAAATTATCTTAAAGGTATACAATTAGAAATATACTTGAATGAAGTTCATTTAAATTTGATGAATAAAGAAATATTTATTCGAGAATATCTATGATATCAATAAGAATAGAATTTGTGGCATTTGAGTCACAGCTCAGTCCCTCCCTCCCCACTTCCAGGTGTATGCAGCTAAGAACACAGGGCTCTCTGCCCCTCCTAGCTGAGGGCTATGCTATCTTCCTGGGAAGTGCAGACCACCAGAATCCCCCACAGTGTGCAGCCTCTGATGCTATGCCTCAAAGATACAGCCTTGGACTGTACCTCTCTTGCTAAATCCATGTTGCACAGACTCTGTCCTCAGAAAGAGTGGCTGAGGGGTCCAAGTCTCTCCTTCTCTACCTATCTCTTGCTCATGGGGTAGAAACTCTATCCCAGGCATGGCAGGCCAAGAATACTGGTACCCTGATTGTCCTTGTCCTATCTTATAGGGTGGGGCATATTCACAGGGAGAAGCATGCTGAAAAGACCAGAGGCTGCTGCTCTAGCCTAGCACCCTGTTCATGAGGCAAGGGTGTCATTTGGGAGAAGTGGGTCACTGTCTCTACCCTAAGCTCTGGAACAGTGGTGTAGGTGTTTAGCCAGAGAGAGAGCAGGCCATAAGAACAGAGAGCTTTGAGCTCTCTCCAAAGGAACTGACTTTATTATATGAAACCGAGTGTGTGGAAGTTTATGCCTAAGTGTGTTTTCAAAAAACAATGGAGGTTGTGGTGATAACCAATTGAGAGGAATCTGGTAGCTTTTTGAGTGTGGCAAGCTAAACTATAAACCAGATAGAAGTTTGGTGGATAGAACCAAAGAAAGAGATAGCTAAAAAGACCCTTCATAACAAACCTCAAAGCCTGGCTTCAAAGATTGCCACTGCAAAGGAACACAAATTTAATGGAATCAAGCTATGGAGATATTGATGCCCCATGGCATTATTTAAAACACAGTGCAGTCACCTGGCAGTTGGTAGAAGCTAACAGCTAAGTGTGATACCAATACAACAGATAGCTTAATAGAAATATCAGGTAAAGAGACAATAAAAGAGAGCTCTGATAAACCACAATCAAACCATGACTGAGCATGCCCAAGGCTGTACCGTTGAGGCGTGACATCAGAGACTGCACACTGTTGGGGAAATAGACTTCACTAAAATAGTTCAGGGAAGTCATCAAACAAACAAATATGCAAACAACAACAAAAACAATGCCTAAGGGGAAGAGGGCATCAGTATACAGAGTTGCTACAATATTTTATCTAAAATATCCAGGTTTCAACAAAAATTAATGAGACATGCAAAAAACCAGGAAAGTGTAACACACACAGAAAAGAAAGCACCAATTAGAAACTGCCTTTGAGAGGGCCCAGGTGTCAGTCTTAACAAAGACTTCAAAGCAGCTATTATAAAGAAATAATTCTTTAAAAAGAATGGAATGACAATGTCTCATCAAATAGGGAATATAAATATATAAATAATAAAAAAGGACCAACTAGAAATTCTGGAGTTATAAAGTACAATAAATTAAATGACAAATTCCCTAGAGGGGCTCAATAGTAGATTTAAACTGGTAGAGGAAAGAATCAGTAAACCTGAAGATAACTCTATAGAGATTATGTAATCTAAAGAATAAAGAGAAAAAGGAATATAGAATGAACAGATTCTCAGGGAAATGAATGCACCAACATATGCATTATGGGAGTATTAGAATGAGAGGAGAAAAAAAGGGACAGAAAAATATTTGAAAATAGAATGGCTGTAATTGTCCCAAATTTGATGAAAAACATTAATTTATACATCCAGGAACTTCAACATACTGCATAGGATGAATTGAAAGAGAGTCACACACATCATTGTAAAAATGTTGAAAGCTAAAGATAGAGAAAAATTTGAAAATATTAATAGATAAATGACTTGAGATATACAAGGAAATCCTGATAAGATAAACCTCTAACTTCTCATCAGGCACACTGGAGGCCAAAAAGCAACTGGGTAACATCCAAAGTGCTGAAAGAAAAAACTGTCAACCAAGAATCTAAGAAAATTTATCCCTTACAAATGAAGGTGAAATAATGGACATTGCCAGATAGACAAAAACTGAGAATTTACTGTTAACTGACCACAAAAATAAATACATATTCTTTTCCTTTCTTCTCTTAACTTATTAAAAAACAATTGTAGGGACCCCTGGGTGGCTCAGTCCGTAAAGCGTCTGCCTTTTGCTCAGGTCATGATCCCAGGGTCCTGGGATCTAATCCCACATCGAGCTCCTTGCTCAGCGGGGAGCCTGCTTCTCCCTCTGCCTGCTCCTCTGCTTGTTCTCTCTCTCTCGCTCTGACAAATAAATAAATAAAATCTTAAAAACAATTGTATTAAACAGTATGTATGTAATTGTATCATTGGACCTGTAACATAAGGAAATGTAATGTATTTGATAATAGCAGCACAAAGGAGGTAAATGTGAGTAAATCTCTACTGGAGTAAGGAAATGGTATCAGATAGTCTTCAAATCCACAAACAGTTTGAACGTAAAGGGTGTAAAAATATATGTCATGCAGGCAACAACTGTAAGAAAGGTGGAGTAGCCCTACCAGTATCAGAAAAAATAAACTTAAAAACAAAATTGTCCCCAGAGATAGAGGGACATTTTATAATGAGAAAAGTGTCAATCCATTGGGAAGACATAATGGTTAAAAACATATGTGCACCTAACAACAGAGCCTCAAAATATATGAAGCAAAAACTGACAGAATTAGAGAAAGAAAGAAATGGTTGAATGGTAATGTTTGTATACTTCAGTAGCCCTCTTGCAGTGATGAATAGAACAAACAAGCAGAAAATCAACACTATAAACCAACTGTAACTAATAAACATCTGTAGAACACCCTGTCCAACAATGGTAGAATATATACAGATTCCTCGCAAGTACATATTGAACATTCTTCAGGATAGACCACATACGAAGCCAAAAAACAAGCCTCAATAAATTTAAAAGTATTCAAATCATACAAAGTATGCTCTCTGACCATAATGGAATGAATTTAAAAAATCAATAACAAAAAAATTGGGGGATTCAAAAATGTATGGAAATTAATCAATACGCTCTTAAATTACCAATGGGCCCACACAAAATTACAAGGAAAATTAGAAAATACTCTTAGATGAGTGGAAATGAAGATACAACTTATGAAAATGTATGGAATGCATCTAAAGCAGTGCTTACTGGAAAATTTATATCTAGAAATGGCTGCATTAAAAAAGAAAATGATCTCAAATGAATTACCTAACCTTTCATCTTAAGACACTAGATAAAGAAGAAAAACTAAATCTAAAGCAAGCAGAAGGAAGGAAATAATTAAGGTTAGGGTGGAAATTAATGAAATAAAAAATAGAAAAACAATAGAGAAAATAAATGAAATCTAAAAGAATAATCAGGTCATAAAACTTAGTAATGGAATAGGGGACATCACTACTGATCTTACCCAAATAAAAAGGATATTAAGGGAATACTGTGAACAACTGAATGTCAAAAAATTAAATTTTTAGAAAACTGCAACCTCCTGGAACTGACTAAAGAAGAAATAGCACAAGTGACAAAAGAAAAAACAGACACACCAAACTTCATCAAAATTGAAAACATTTGTGCTTCAAAGAATCCCATAAAAAAGATGAAAAGACAATCCACAAAGTGAGAGAAAATATTTTCAAATCATATATTTGCTAAGGGACTTGTTCACAGGGTATAAAAAGAGCTCATACAACTCAGTAATAACTCAATTAAAAATAATCAAAAGATCTTAATAGACATTTCTCCAAGAAAGATATACAAATGTGAATAAGCACATGAAAAGATGCTCAATATCATTAGTTATCAAAGAAATGCAAATCAAAACCACAATGAGTTACAACTTAATACCCACTAGGATGACTATGATCAAGAAGATGGATAATAACAAGTGTTGGTGAGGATACAGAGAAATTGGAGCCCTCATACACTGCTGGTGGGAATGTAAAATGGTGTAGCCACTTTGGGAAACAGTCTGGCGGTTCCTCAAAAGGTTAAACAGAGTTACCATAAGACATACCCATTCCATTCTTAAGTATATGCTCAAGAGAAATGAAAACATGCATTTATACTAAAAACTAGTACCTAAATATTTATAGCAGTGTTATTCATAATAGTGAAAAAAAGTGGAAATGACTCAACTGATGAATGAATAAATAAAATATGGTATATTCATACAGTGAAATATTATTTGACCATAAAAAGGAATAGTAAGTGCTACAACATGGACAGACCTTGAAAACATTATGCTGAGTGAAAGAGGACAGTTACAAAGAGCACATGTTTTATGATTCCATTTATATGAAATGTCCAAAATGGGCAAATTTATTGAGACTTAAAGTATAGTCTCAATAAATTTAGTAGTTGGGTAGGTCTGGGAGTAGGGGGTCAATGGAGAGTGCCCAGGGTCCTGGGATGGAGACCTGTGTTGGGCTCTCTGCTCTGTGGGGAGCCTGCTTCTCCCTCTCCCCTGATTGTGCTCTCTCTTTCTCTCAAATAAACAGATAAAATCTTAAAAAACTCTATGGTCAACTAATCTTCAACAAAGCAGGAAAGAGTATCCAATGGAAAAAAGACAGTCTCTTCAACAAATGGGGCTGGGAAAATTGGACAGCCACATGTAGAAGAATGAAACTGGACTGTTTTCTTACACCATACACAAAAATAGACTCAAAATGGATGAAAGACCTAAATGTGAGACAGGAATCTATCAAAGAGGCAGCAACCTCTTTGACCTTGGCTGCAGCAACTTCTTGCTCTACACATCTCCAAAGACAAGGGAAACAAAAGCAAAAATGAAATGCTGGGACTTGATCAAGATAAAAATCTTTTGCACAGCAAAGGAAACCATCAACAAGACCAAAAGACAACCTACAGAATGGGAGATATTTGCAAATGTCTTATCAGATAAAGGGCTAGTATCCAAGATCTATAAAGAACTTATCAAACTCAACACCCAAAAAACAAATAATCTATTCAAAAAATGGGCAGAAGACATGAATAGACATTTCTGCAAAGAAGATATACAAATGGCCAACTGACACATGAAAAAATGCTCAACATCACTCGGGATGAGGGAAATACAAATCAAAACTACAATGAAATACCACCTCACACCAATCAGATTGGCTGAAATTAACAAGTCAGGAAACAACAAATGTTGGCGAGGATGCGGAAAAAGGGGAACCCTCTTACACTGCTGGTGGGAATGCAAGCTGGTGCAGCCACTCTGGAAACAGTGTGGAGGTTCCTCAAAAAGTTAAAAATAGAGCTACCCTATGACCCAGCAATTGCACTAATAGGTATTTCTTTCTTTCTTTCTTTTTTCTTTTTAAGATTTTATTTATTTGACAGAGAGAGAGCACAAGCAAGGGGATTGGCAGAGGTAGAGGGAGAGGCAGGGCTCCCGCTGAGCAGGGAGCCCAACGTGGGGCTCGATCCCAGGACTCTGGGACCATGATGAAAGCAGACGCTTAACTGACTGAGACACCCAGGCACCCCTGCACTACTAGGTATTTACCCAAAAGATACAAACATAGTGATCCAGACGGGCACCTGGACCCCAATGTTTATAGCAACAATGTCCACAGTAGCCAAACTATGGAAAGAGCCCAGATGTCCATCAACAGATGAAAGGATAAAGAAGATGTGGTGTATATATATATATATATGTATATACATATATATATAGTGGAATATTGGAATATATATTGGAATATATATATGTGATATATATATATATATATATAATGGAATATTACTCAGCCATCAAAAAACGAAATCTTACCATTTGCAATGACGTGGATGGTACTAGAGTGTATTATGCTAAGTGAAATCAGTCAGAGAAAGATAAATACCATATGATTTCACTCATAAGTGGAATTTAAGATACAAAACAGGATCATAGGGGAAGGGAGGGAAAAATAAAATAAGATGAAATCAGAGAGGGAGACAAACTGTAAGAGACTCTTAACTATAGGGAACAAACTGAGGGTTGCTGGAGGGGAGGTGGGTGGAGGGATGGGGTAACTGGGTGATGTGATGAGCACTGAGTGCAACTGATGAATCACTGAACTCTACCTCTGGAACTAATAATACACTATATATTAATTGAATTTAAATTTAAAAAGTTGCTGATATTTTATCTAGATATAGCAATGGAGATGCTACTGCAGATTTTTTGTGGCAGGAGAGGGTATTTGCATTCCTTTTAGTCATTTTCTATGCAGTCATTTGTAAAGGAAGAATTTACAAATTGGTGTGAAGTGGATGAATGCATCTGGCTTTTCAAATAGTGGCTGTGGTCTCAGTGCATGGGAACGGGTAGGATGGGATCAAAGCCACATGTGTGAACACTATAATGATCACTTGAATTTCTGCATTGAATTTAGTTGCCTAAAATAGACAGTTGTCATTTATTTTGGCTCTTCATTCATTCTGGTTCAGCATCTGAACCCTTAGTAAAATGTCAAGAGAATATTTGTTTAATTCCCCATCCTATGTGTCAGGGTGGAACCGACTGTCTTTTACTATAGTTGCTGAAAATGCTAGATTTTTGCTTTTCCAACCCTCTTTACAGGAGAACACAAGCATCTATCATAACAGTCATGAATTCCTGTATTAGAATTTTATTCAGGCACTCATAACTCAAGAAGTTAAGAATAAGAACTTTCTCTTTAAGACTGCAGGGCCAATCAGCTGAAGGTGTTTCCTTACTGAACAAGGTTCTATATTTGGGAACCATGGCTACTTAGTTTCAAGGTCTTCTAAAGATTCTGTTAGTTACCTGATACCTTCTTAATTTATTTCTTTTTCTTCTTAATTTAGCCAGAACTTGCCTCTGTTGCTTGCAGTTAAAAGCCCTGACTGATAAAACACTCATTAACACACTATCTAGTTAATCTCAGGGCTAATCAGTCACCAGAATAGACTGCTTTTCTGGAATGTGAAGGGCAATGATATTCAATGGAGGCTGTGTAACAGGATTAAAAAGGACGAAAGCCATTTTAATTCTTCAAATGCATTTAAAAACAGAAATTTATTTTTAATAAATAGATATTAAAATGATATAAAGTTAATTAATTAAAAGTGCCTGTTAACCATTTACACCCAGACAACAGGAATAAACCAGGACTGTCTCAGGCAAAATAGGAGGAAAGGCATCCTTGTTGCAATAGACTGGAAGTACACAGTTCTTTGTGTACCCAGAAGGTCCAAATGCCTCCCTGGTTGTGAATGTCTACAAATATTCCAGGCAGTCAGTTTCTGTGGAGCCAATGTTGAAATCTCAGAATCTGGAGCTGACATGATCTTAATGTAGGGTTTTTCCCATTGATTCCAAACCTAATCCTGTATATTGTCCTTTTGTATGATCTGGCCGTAATCAGGGCCATCCTAGTAACATTGACATTTTTAATAACTTTACATAGAAGTAGGAGTATTAAAATAGAAGTTTGGAGCAGGAGTCTTTACCTACTTCATTCTTGCACTGATTTGCCTATGGATCTTTATTTTGAAAAGTCAACTTCTCTTATAAATTATGCTGTTATGATGAGGCTCTCTATACCTACACATTTGCATATTTTTTTCTTACTGTCTTAGGCCTAATGTCTAGCAGTTGAATATCTAGGTCAAAGAGTATGTATGATGTTTGTAAGGTTCTTCTGAATTGGCTTTCAGAAATTACC
The DNA here is from genome assembly GCF_004348235.1 of Phoca vitulina. NCBI lineage: Eukaryota > Metazoa > Chordata > Mammalia > Carnivora > Phocidae > Phoca > Phoca vitulina. The sequence goes on from NW_022589728.1 coordinate 41,976,499, forward strand.
AGTTTAAATTCAGAGTAATAATGGATGAGAAAGCCTACTTCTACCCCATCAACACTGGACTTATCTTTAATATTTGTAACTTTAGTAGGTGAAAATTTGTATCTTAATTTTATGTCTTTGAAATACCAGATTTTAGACCATATCCACTGACTCCTAGATTGTACATATTTCATATGATTATGGGACATTTTAATGTTGTTTCCTATGAATTTCCTATAGGTATCATACCTTTGCCCATTTTAAGCTGGTGTTTCCATTTTTTCCTGTTTGATTTATAAAAACCATTCATATATATTAACTATCTAACTACTTGGCTGGCTAGCTAGGTAGCATATATATTGCTATTATGTGAGCTATAGATACTTCTCCAGTTTTTTTTTTTCCCATTTTATTTTGCTTATGGTGATTTTGACATCCATAAGTTTATTTATTCCCATCCTACTGAAGTCATATATAGCCAGCTCATCCTTTTATATTTTGAATATGCCTTTATACTTATAAAGACCAACTCTACTCTGAGTTAAGAGAAAAATTTCCTCTTTTTCCTTTTTTTAAAGTTTTTATTTAAATTCCAGTTAGTTAACATGCAGTGTAATATTAGTTTCAGGTATACAATTTAGTGATTCAACACTTCCATACAACACCCAGGCTCATCACAAGTGCACTCCTTAATTCCCATCTTCTATTTAATCCATCACCCCACCAACCTCCCCTCTGGTAATCATCAGTTTGTTCTCTATAATTAAGAATAGAGTTTAAGAATATGGTTAAGAATCTGTTTCTTGGTTTGCCCTCTTCTCTCTTTTATTTCCCTGTGATCATTTGTTTGTTTCTTAAATTTCTTTCTCTGACTGACTTATTTCACTAAGAATAATACTCTCTAGCTCTGTTCACATTGTTGCAAATGGCAAGATTTCATTCTTTTTTATGGCTGAGTAATATTCCATTGTGTAGCTATAACACATCTTCATTCGTTCATCAGTTGATAGACATTTGGGCTCCTTCCATAATATGGCTATTGTTGATAATGCTGCTATAAACATAGGGGTGCATGTATCCCTTTGAATTAGTATTTTTGTACTCTTTGGGTAAATACCTACTAGTGCAATTGCTAGATCCTAGGGTTGTTCTATTCCTAACTTTTTGAGGAAGTTCCATAGTGTTTTCTTTTTTTTAAATATTATGTTATGGTACAGAGATGTTTTATTTTTTATTTTTTTAAGATTTTACTTATTCATTTGAGAGAGACAGAGAGAGCACAAGCAGGGGGAGAGGCAGAGGGAGAGGGAGAAACAGACTTCCGGCTGAGCTGGGAGCCCAACATGGGGCTCGATCCCAGGACCTGGGATCATGACCTGAGCCAAAGGCAGACGCCCAACCATCTGAGCCACCCAGGTGCCCCTCCATAGGATTTTTTAAAGTGACTGCACTAGTTTGCATTCCCACCAAGAGTGCAGGAGGGTTCCTTTTTCTCCCATGCTCTCCAACACTTGTTGTTTCTTGTGTTATTGATTTTAGCCAATCTGACAGGTGTGAGGTGATATCTCATTGTAGTTTTGATTTGTATTTTCCTGATGATCAGTGATATTGAGCATCTTTTCATGTGTCTGTTGGCCATCTGTAGGTCTTCTTTGGGGAAATGTCTGTGCATGTCTTATGCCCATTTTTTAATTGGATTATTTGTTTTCTGGGTGTTGAGTTATATTCTTTTTTTTGTTTGTTTCAAATTTTTTATTTAACTTATAGTTAGTTAACATATAGTGTAATATTGTTTTCAGGAGTAGAATTTAGTGATTTATCACTTACATATAACACTCAGTGCTCATCCCAACAAATGTCCTCCTTAATACCCATCACCCATTTAGCCCATACCCCGCCCACCTCCCCTCCATCAACCCTCAGTTTGTTCTCTTTTAATTAAGAGTCTCTTATGGATTGATAGTGCAAACAAGTATTCTGATTTGAATTTTCCTTAGCACTTATTAAACTCTTATGTCTTCTTGGATTTTTTTTTTTAATTTCATAGTCTGCCTACTGAGTTCTATGTCAGGACAAAAATGCTTTAGTTATTACAGCTTTTTTATGCTTTTAAGTTATAGCAGTTTTTTCCCCTCCTCCACCCCAGATTTTTTGAGTATTTTTACTTGCTTCATTTACCATGGATTTTATTTTATTTTATTTTATTTAAAGATTTTATTTATTTATATGAGAGAGAGTGAGTGTACAAGAAGGGGAAGGGGCAGAGGGAGAGGAAGAAGCAGACTCCCTGCTGAGTGGGGAGCCCAACACAGGACTGGATCCCAGGACCCCGAGATCATGACCTGAGCCGAAGTTAGACAAATAACTGATTGAGCCACTCAGGTGCCCCTACCATGGATTTTATTTTATTTATTTATTTATTTTTTTACCATGGATTTTAGAATCCTCACATTTATAAAGTCACTTTGGGATTTAATGCAATCACAAATTTGCAATAAATTTGCTTTAAATGCACCTATTAATTTGAGAAGACAGCAGATTATATTTTGAAGTGAGAGTTCGTTTTAAGTTTCAAAATTTCCCTGATTGTAATTACTTATACATGGAGATAGAAAACTATTTTAACTCATGGCAGGAATCTCCAACTGATAAAATAGGAGCAATATACTTTATAGACTCTCTCACCCTATGGTGTCATGGGGTATATGATAAAGGGAAGAGTAGCTAAAGGGGTGTTTAGGACAGTCATGTCAAAGGATGGTGGAACCATGAGAAGTGCTGTCCAGGTGGCAATGGCAGGGGAAGAAGAAGCCCAAGATTAAACTGGCCACGTTGGAGGATGCTATAGAAGTTTTTGCTATTAGTATGGCCCCAGGATTTTTATTTTCCCTCTGGGGTGGGGTAAGAACATCAGGGAATGGTAGACCTGGAACTCAGGAGGAGACGTCACCCTGGACTTGAGAAGGCTAACCAACACAAACACACAGTAAAACTGTGCCCCCTGGGTCCTCCAGAGAGGGAAAAGAGTGCATGCTGCTGGCTGGGGGGAGCTTGGAGCGGCCAACAGAATCCTTTGCCAAGATTCACAAGCCAAGATTGAATTTCGGTTGAATTTCCAGGAAATCTGAACCAAATTGTGAAGGGACCTGGGCTGTGTGGAATGTCAGGTAGGAGACCTGAGAAAATCATTTAATTCAGGATGATTCGTTTGATCCCAAACTAGAAAGTGGGGAGCAGTCTAGGAAATATAGATTCACAGGAATCCCTCCCAAAGATAATCCTGATATCTGCTTTGTTTGTCAGTCTCATGCTTTGTAGGACATTAATCTCTTTGTACCCCCACATATTCTTGAATGCAGGAGGGCAAGACCCATGAGTTCACCCAGGATGCAAAGAACAATACTATACTTTCTTTGTAATGTTTGATTGCAAAGAATAATTAATTTCTTTATTGAAATAACAGTGTTAGAAGGTTGGAGATGGTGTAGAATTCCTTTCCAGGTAATTTTTGAGAAGAGGGAATTCTTTACCCTGACTTCCTCATTTTTTTATTGTGGAGACTTGGGGAGGAATAAATTGATGCCATCTGGAAGTAACTTTAGCTCTTTTTAAAAATTTTTACTTACATTTTGCTAAGCCATTAGGAAATCACATTTATTTAAATGTTTTATAAATATGTATGCTTATTTTTTAAATCTTTGTACTCCAATTCTTTTAACCATCATGTGACACAAGATGGTATTGTAGATTGAGCAATGGAAATCTAGGTCCTAGATCCAACTCTGCCTGTAACTACAGAAGGGACTTGGGACAAGTCACATAACTAGTGTGAGCCTAAATTTCAATTTGGAAAATGAGTTTGTTGGACTAGATAATGTTTGTAGTTACCTTCACCCCATCATCAGATTTAAATTTCTAAGAATATATATGTCCACTTAGAGGTAGGATAAAAGGTATATATACAAATAGAATAAAAGAGTTACCAGATTTACGCTGTAAAAAGTGAGTATTTCTGGTTCTGTACACTACTTATTAAGTAATATCTCAATTAGCTTATGCTGCTTTTTTGCCTATTCCAATAATTTATACACCTCTCACCAGATGTTTAAATGCAGAATTGTGCAAACCCATATCTAGACTTACGTGATGTCAGCTGAGAGTGTATTGGAGTATGAGTTTGTGTGTGCATGGGTACTTTTTCCACTAGGAACTAAAACATCATCTTCAACTAAGGATGTGATTCTTTAAGAACAATAATCCATTCCACAAACAGTTTAAAAGTGTTAACTTAGTTACCAGATAAATAAAATGTCTCTAGCCAGTTTACAGCTGTATAACTACTCTGCTTTCTGCCTCACTCTGGAGCAGTTGGGTTTGGGCCTTTCTTAGAAACTTCTTCCTAATCTAAAAGAATTATGTGGTGTGTCCTTTCATTTTTCTCTGAAATTTCTTTTGTATATTAATCTTAGTTCAATTAGCAATAATCGCGCCTCGGATAAACCTCATTGGCTACGATACTGCCACTGTGCAAAGCTGTAATCTTAGTTCAAATGAAAAAAAACTTACCTAGAATATGGAGAAGAAGCCCTATAGAGAAAAGCAAGTGCTTTGTATAAGGTATTTATACATTTGGTAGGAAAAGGAAGTATTACAGGACTTAGGAATAGTCTTTTCTTTGCATAAGTATAAGGTAAGATGTCGGGTTGACCAAAAAGTAGTGTATAGAATTTTGTTTTTCTTTCATCTTTAAAATCCCAAGTCTACCTGTTACTATTGAAGAAATATGTTATCTTTATAAATGGTCTCAGTTTTAATTCTTCCTTGGGCTACATTTGGGATCTGAGAATGTTAAGAAAAGAATTGGTATGATCTAGTACCAGTCCCTAATTTGATGAAAACTTTACAGAGAAAGGAAAGGAGCAATAATGAGATACGATTACATCCACGAGAATGCCTAAAAATAAAAATTCTAACAATACCAAGTATCGGCAAGGATGTGAAGCAACTAGGATTCTCATACATTGCTGGTGACAATATAGAACGGTACCAGTTTGGAAAACAGTTGGTAAGTTTCTTATAAGGCTAAACATATAGTTACCATATAACACAGTAATTTTAGCAGCCTTAGGTTTTTACCACCCCCTACCTCCAAAAAGCAAAATCATGTCTACACAAAAATTTGTTCAAATTAGCTTTATTCATAATAGCCTCAAACTGGAAACAATCCAAATGTTCATCAACAGGTGAACAGATTAAATAGTGGTACACTGGTACAGTGGAATACTGCTTGGCAATAAAATGGATGATCAACATGGATGAATCTCAAGAACGGTATACTGAGCAAAAGTAGCTAATCACAAAAGAGTACATATTGTCTAATTCCTTTATATGAATCTAGAGAAGACAAATCAAATCTATAGTGATAAAATGTAGACCAGTGGTTGGTTGCTAAATCCAGGGCTGGAGATTGGGGAAGGGACACAGAGAACCATCTGGACCATGTTTCCTATTTTGATTGTGGTGGTAGTTTCATGGATGTATATATTTGTCAAAGCTCCTTGAATTGGTCTGGTTCCCCACCACAGGCACTCTAAAGGTGAGGTGATGGGATGGGAGTAGTCCACTCCAAGGTACAGTCAATAAGGGCATGCGTTATCTGGAGAGAATTTCAAATATCAGTAAAACTGACCAAAAGTCTGATTTTCTTTTCCCCATGCAATGTCAATGATAAAATACTCCTTTCTTAAAAAAACTTTCGTTAGCCTAAGTTCTAAAGAATTGTTGGTGTTGCTATTGATTTTTTAGAATAATGTCTATGCAAGCTTCAAATTAGCATCTGTAGCGCAGGTCCTTACTAACAATACCCCCGGTTAATGCAGTAGCTTCCTCAGGCGGTTGTCCTCATTTCAGTCTCTTCTTGTTCCAGCCTTTCCTTTATACTACCCACCAACAGTTCTGAAAAGTTCCTCTAGTTAAACATACCAATTATTTCCCTTCCCAAAAGTATAAGGACAGTACTCTAGCTAGGACAAATGGGCCCTCTGGTTCTGGAGCTAATGCTTCCTTTCTAGACCCTCAGTGGTCATTTCTCATCACACGTATATTTCAGTATATCTCACAATGTGGTCCATGGACTTCCTGCATTGTAATCACAGAGTGGGGTGGAGGATGGAGATGGAAGGACCTAGGTCCTGCTCATAATCTGCAGAATCAATATATCTGGGGGCGGGGCTCTGAGCTCCTCAAATGATTCTATACAATAAAATGTAGACATTTCTGCTATATCTTTACCAGCTATTCCCCTGTTTTTCTGAACATGTGGGGTACCGTCACACTAGGAGTCTTTTGTAGTTCCCTTCTTTCTCCTGGAATACCCTCTTCCCATTTATCTTTACGAAGTGAATCTTTCCAGTATTTTATGGGCCAGCCTAAGTGTTGCCTATTTTATTGAACCTTCTCTGTTCCTCCAGTATCCTTCTTTATGCTCCCATAGCACTTTTTACACACTTAGATTACAACTCATATGACTTGGTGCTATAGTTACTGTGGTACTCATTAGTGTGATCTCCCAAATATTTATAGTTTTCCTTCTTCCATGATGGGATTGATTTCTTGGCTCTCTGTGGTTTGGGGATCATGTGACCAATTCTGACCAATGAATTGTGAGTAGAAGTCTTATGTACCATTTCCAGGACATGAAATTTAATAGAGCCCTACTTCCCTATAATGTGGCAACTTGGTAATATTCCAAAACGTGATTATGTCTCCATCTGAATGGACAGCTGACTGGGGTGGCCTTGTGGGTCCTTATGTCTATCTACCCTTCATAGATATATGCTACCCAGCACTGTTGTCAGTAAGCCTATCAGTAGTGGTTCAAGGATCTTGCCTTAGTCCATTCAGGCTGCTATAACAGATACCGTAGACTGGGTAGCTTAAGCAGCAAACATTTAGTTCTCACAGTTCTGGAGGCTGGTAGTCCAAGATCAAGGTGTTGGCAGAGTTGGTGTCTGGTGTGGGACAACTTTTTGATTCATAGATGGCCGCTTTCTCACTATGTCCTCATATGGGGGATGAGACAAGGGAGCTTTCTGGTGTCTCTTTTATAAGGGCCTAATCCAGTTCATGAGGGTTTTACCTTCATGACCCAATCACCTACCAAAGGCCCCAACTCTTAATATCATCACATTGGGGATTAAGTTTCAACATATGAATTCATATTGGGGGGGACACAAACATTCAAATCCATAACAGACCTTATGAACAGTTTGAATCCCATTTGGGTTTCAATTTGGCTTTTTTCTTTACTCTTCATTAAGCTGGACCATGTGAGAGAGCATGGAGACCGCATACAGTACTGGTTAAGGGCACAGGTTTAGACCTGGATTCCAAGCTCAGTTCCACCATTTATTGGCTGTATAATCATGGTCAAGTTACTTAAGCTCTCTAAATTTCAATTTTCCTATCTTTATTTTTTTAAAGATTTTGTTTATTATTTTAGAGAGTGTGGGGGAAGGATCAGAGGGAGAGGGACAGGCAGACTGCACGCTGAGCATGGAGCTGGACGCAGGCCTTCATCTCATGACCCTGAGATCATGACCTGAGCCGAAACGAAGAGTCGGAGGCTTAATCGACTGAGCCACCCAGGTGCCCGCCAATTTTCCTGTTTTTAAAATGAGAGTAAGAATTTCTACTCTAAAGGATTGTAGTGAGAGTCAAATAAGGTTATGTGTAACTCTGTGTTATCACATTGCCAGGTATCAGTATTGTGGTAATTATGAAGGGTCACCTGCATCCATGGGACTATCTTGCCTGAGATTTTTGGTTTCTAAGGCCACACATAAGACACATAATTCATTTGTCCAAGCCTAACATTTCTAGTTTAATTGGGTAGTTTTTTCAAGCAGACGTATGCAATTACTTAAATCATATGGAGAAAAAACCCAAAGTGGTATTATTTATATAAAACTGAGAGCTAAAAAATTTGCTAAAACCTTTAACTATTTTGTTAACTATTTTGTTCAGGATTTTAAATCCTGAATTTTATAACTTCCCTTAGCAGCCACGGAGAATTAGTACCATAAAAGTCTTTGTATATTAAGAGGACATACTATTCATCATTGTCTTACTGGCACTCTCACTAAAATATAAAATTAGTGCTAAAATCAAAGACATTTATAACTCAAAATGGCTTCAAAAATAATCTGATTCACTGCTTTCATTTCTCAGGTGAAGAAACTGCAACCCATTTTATGGTTCATGGGATTATGAGGCCTAACTCCCTCCCCACCCCCCACTCTTAAATCAAATGATTTTATGCTAATACAACACTGACCTAGTAGGACTGTATTCTTAATATTAATTTACTTTTTTATAAAATTCTCCAGAAGTGTAAGAAGGTACTACATGTGGGTCGATACCAAAATAATCTGTATTTATCTTTATTTAAGCTCATATCATTTCAGTTAATTCAGTAGATTTATTCATTTCTAATGGCCAGAATTAAAATCTTGTCTATGGTAAGTTGATATCCCCCATGAATTCTTGTTTTCTTATTTTTCAAAGGTTTACAATGCATTTTACATTCCACTGCCTAAGTCATGTTCCTGTTGCATGGCCATAACCCTGGGAATATCAATTGTTGAAGCTCTCTCGGATTATTTAAAGATAACTCTACTTATCAAATCATACTACTTAGATACTAAGTACCTTGATTATTACTTAAAATTACATGCCATTCCTTCATCCTGTCCCTTCTTCCCTCCTTGCCTCCCTTTTTTCTTGCTCCCTCCCTCCCAGAAATTAGTTATTTAGCATTTACAGTGTCAGGCAAAGTTCCAGAGGCCAGAAATACAGTGATGGATAAAACCTTTGCGGATCCTAACCTCAGGGAGCATAGCACCTAGCTTAGAAGAAGGACATTAAGCACAAAAATACAATACAGTGTGATCAGTGTTAAAGGGGGGGGGAGTGCTAATATGGGTAAACTTTTCTCATTTGAGGGATATTACAGTTTGCCATTTTTTTTTTTCAAATAAAACGGTTATACTGTGACTTGTAGCAGACAACCTGAAGTAGCCATGACTAATACTTTGTTTACATTTTCTCTTCCTTTTTTGACCTTTGATGCCATGATTCTGTCTACTTTTTGTTCTCCCCTCATTTTTCTCTCCATCAGCACTATTCTGTGCTATTGTTCAACTGTATAGAAACTGCAACTGTTTATCTTCAAAATCTCAGAATCACCACTGACATTTGATCACATGGAGTGCTTTTTTGTAAAAATGATTTATAAATTACAGTGATGGGCAAATATTCATACCTTGAAGAATTCTAAAAGCACATTTCCTCACAGTCCTGCCTTTATTCTACTCTATCATGATTTTTATGTGACTTCTTATTCCCAAGTAAGTGGAGATGCTGATGTTAATTTATGTGAGCTGATGTATGTCTGTGTTGTTCTGGAAAAAAAAAAGATGTTATGAACTTTCACAGTGGGTACTAGCACATGAAATTTTTGCTTGACCTCAGAAACCACTATTTTGGTTTTACCTCTTTTCTGTCTCCCACTTGATAGCTGAAAACGTTATTTCTAATTAGCTAAACTGATAGTTTTTAGTTTGTTCCCCATGGCAAGATCTGTGGATCCTGAATTGGGTTCACAGAAGCTCCTTGGCACAGGACCAAATCATTCAGGTAAAATTATTTGGTGACTGGTTCCTTCCACGTTCTATATGATATCCCTCCATAGTTTTTAAATTTAACCTTATCTTTGCACTGGGAATTCCTGCCTTCTTCCAAATGTTCTCAGTTTCTTCATGTTCATGTCCATTGTGAGTTCAATGGTTGGCTCACCTAGCCTCACCTCATCTACACCCTGGCACCTGCTCCCATTTGTCAACCTCATCTGTTGTTGGTATCTGTTCCACCCAGTTCCATTGCATCTCCTATAACCAAAAAGAGGCATCTCCTTTTTGCTACCTCCCTTCCTCTGCTGCACTCAAGCTTTAGATAGGTGAGTTTCACTCTCTCTTAATTCCCTCACCTGCTTAAGATCTGCCAAAATTAACATCCAAGTGTCAAGCTCACAGTCCAAGCTGCGCTTGAATCCAGGAAGGTAGAGTTGACATTGGAAAGCAAACTTTATTTTGGCCATTATATAATTAACCACATGATTCCAAATTCATCTTCCTTTCCCTTTGCTTCTTGGTTAGTTAAAAGGATCTGCACAACAATTTTACACATAGTTATCTCTTTACCTCTTGGCAATGTATATAGACTAGAAGAAAATGTGGCTCAGGTGGGATTTGATGTTTTTAATATATTTAACTCAGCAAGGCTTCAAGTAAAGCAGTGACACTATTCTTCATGAGAATGTTTAGATAAATGATTGTTCAGATTCTCACTTGCAGTCAGGCTGGTCTGTTCTTGACAGTCCTTGAAAGTCCTTCCCCCTCAACCCTCCCACCCCCAGCCCCCATCACAGTCAATTTAAGCTGAGCTGGCAAGCAGCCAGATTGCCTCTATAAGGATTATGAGTTATTAGTGTCATTGCCTCCTCTGCTGCACAAATGGTTGCTATGTTTTGAACAGCAACCAGGCAGCACTTTGACCCAACCAGCTGTACTAAATACCTTTTAAAGAAGAGGACGATGTACATATGATTTCAACATCTGAATTTCCTCCCTGGGTTTTCTGAGCAAACCAACTTTACTTTTGCCCTTAATTTCCAAGTCAATAGATAAGTAACTGCCAAAGAAGACCCATCCCAGAAAAGGTACTCTGTGCGAATCCAGCCACTGGTCTCCAGGAGCTTCACCAAGATGGGCATTCCTTCCCTACACTTGAGTCATAAGAAGGATATAAGCCCTGTTGGATTTTAGCTGTGACCGAGGGGCGCTAAGATCCAGTGACAATAACTGCTACTTGAATCTACACTGCATTGTCTTTAGTCTTCCAGCTGCTTTCTTCTACCAAACTCAGCATCATAGCCTCTTGGCTCTGCTAGGTATTATAGGCTATTGGGAAGAACTGGTGGGGCTACCTGAATTTTTTATCTTTCTAAAAAAATTTTTATCTTTATGCAAAGTGACTTTTGGTAGTGGGAAGCAGATAATTATGCACTAACTGCTGATGTGGGCAGCCCAATTGAGTTAGGGATATCATGGAACTGGAAGTGTATCCAAAGATACCTGCTCAGTAATGTTTCCTGAATATGGTCTAGAAAAAGGCAGAGCTCCATATAACTGAACTTATGTTTTCTGCAAAAATGAGACTTGTGGAAATCAGTGGTCTTAGCAGAAAGAAAGTCTGAATCATACATTCAGGAATACCAGGTGTATTATAGTTATTCTTCTCTCACTATTTCTAGTTACTATGAAAGTATTGTAAAGATTTTGGGATATTCTGAAATGAATAAATACTTGCTGCCTGAGAAACTATCCTCAGGGATAGGTCTTTTCTCTAAGATGGGTAGAGTATACTAATGTTGTCGGGATAAGAGATTTCCTTTAAAACACACGTGTCTCATTGAGGAGTACTCTTGGTTTCATGGTTGACAGATTGTGCAATTTGAGGCTGGTGATGTACTTTCCCTATTCCTTATTTCCTTTTCCTGTAAAATGGACAAAAGAATCCCTGCATCTGTGAGAAAGCATGTGAAATGACCACAGTATTGCATTTTTTTACAAACATATCCAAAACCTTTGCCAAGAGGATTTCTCTCAATTAAAGTGGACAGTAGCATAATAATTGTAGGATACTTGAATAGTTATTTAATTCTTAAGCAGGATGGATTTTGTTACAAACATGTAAATCAAACAAGGATTTAAAAGAAAATTCTACTAATAATAATGATTCTATTTAAAGTTCACTGTTACTAATATGTTGAGATATTGTGTGCATGTGTGATCTGGAATACCTCAGCCAAGGGCTGGGAAATATTGTTAGTGATTAAGTGAAAATGAATCTCACCTTGGGAAGGAAGGAAATAAGTATGTTTGAGAATAACTTCAACATTTGTGCATCGGTTTGGGGCAGGACTGCCTTAACGTTGTAATCCTTTAAAAAGGTTCTAAATGAAGTAGATAACTAATTTGTCCTGCAGAAAGCCTTCTCGGATTACTCTGTGTACAGGATGGTTCCAACCCCACTTGAGGACTTTATTGTTCAATGCACTCATCATCTGACCGGGACTGTGCCAAGTGGGATGAGGGACGGTTAAATGGGAAGGCTTCCTGTTTTCAGACGTTCTTAAACTTCTAGGAAAGTTAATTAGCAACTGAAACCTTCAGCACTTGGCAGTGTGCATTGTTGGCTACTAGGGCATGGTGACAAATAGCCCTGAAAGGTCTTCACTTTCTTTTGTAAACAGAAAGGTAAGGAATTTGCACAAAAATGCACTGGTCAAGATCTGCTTTTCATCAGGGCCTAACCACATAGTAAACAACAGAAATAACTTGTTTTAATACAGCGTAGTGTTGAAACATTTATCAGCAAGTCCTTTCTACCAGCTTCAAAAGGTATATTTGGATAAGGGAAACCTTTGCCTGAAAGAACACGATCTGAAATTTAATTATAACATTTTCTTCATGTCAGCGTCAGGAGACTTAAGGCAAAAGTTTGATTTTCATGTAATTATGAGTTTATCTCTTATCAGGCTAAGATATTATTACTAAGTATTTACTTATTATTGGGGGTAGATGTGATTGGAGGTGAGGACTCTGAAAATTGTTTGATCTGGAATGGTTTAATTAATTCTATCACTGGATGTGCCTGCTTCCTTCCTCTTCCTCTGGATGTAATCGTACTAGATTCCATGAGAAGAACTTTTCCAATGAAAAAACATATTGTTATGATGAGAAAATATAACAAGATCCAGACTGATCTGGTAAGAAAATATAGGTAACATTGGGAGGCAGGTCTGAGCCTGGCCCAGGGAAAGTGCAAAAGTGTTTGAGACACAAGCTCAAGGAAGTGGGATTGAGCAGTACAAGAAGAGAAATTAAAAATGAAAGAGAAACAGAGGAAGGGAGAACATTAGCTTAATAGTTTTAATAGTTTCCAGTTTGGAGATGGGTACTGAAAGCTTGCAAGAACTATAGAGAAGCAAATACAATTGTTTTTTAATCCAACAGGATTTGTTGAAGTCTCAGTTTCTCTCCTCTAAGTAAGAAGAAGCAGAACCTTCTAGGAGGGCTATACAGAGCTGTTCAATGGAAAGTTCTAAGATGATGGAAAAAAATCTGTGCTGCCTGAGACTGGCCACTAGCCACATCTTGTTACTGAACACTTGGAATATGGCTAGTGTGTTTGAGTAGCTGAATTTTAAATTTTATTTAATTTTAATAGCCACATGAGGTCATGTTGTGCAAAGCAGCTACGCTTTACCTGTTCAGACTTCTGTATGTCATGATCAAGTGATAGGTTTTGTCATTGGTCAGAAAGAATAGTTTTGAGAAAATTTGAGGGCTCTGCTGATAAAGGACAACTTCTTGCCTTAAGTCTATAACTTGTCCTAAGCCCCTCAATTTGCACTAATGTAAATATTCCCTAATTGTAAATAATTCATACCTGTTCACCCCTATTGGGTACTCAGCATTGGTAATGGGCCAAACCCACCCTTGCCTGGGATGGCTCCATGGACCAAAGGAGGAGAAGGTGGGATGCTCCTGCAGATAATTAAAGAGCATGCATTTTAAAAGGAATTAGATGGAATCTTGGAGTTTCCACCTCTTTTGGCCTTTGAATGACTGCTGAATTGCCACAAAGTAGAATTTGTTGAATATAAAATTTTTTTTTTTTTTTTTTTTTTGCTACAGGGCTATTAGAAATTTGTTACCATATGCTCTTTTGGTTGACTTTTATCATTGATTTTTGTTTTTGGATTGCCTCCTCTTAGGTTCCTGGACAATTGATGAAACATGTGTTTCTGTATAAATGAATATACAGATCTTCCTCAACTTATGATAAACCCACCATAAGTTGAAAATATTATAAGTTGTAAATACATTTAATATACCCAACCTACTGAATATCATACCAGCCCACCTTAAATGTGCTCAAAACACATTAGCCTATGGTTGGGCAAAATCATCTAATACAAAGCCTGTTTTATAATAAAGTGTCGAATATCTCATGTAATTTATTGAATACTATAATGAAAGTGAAAAACAGAATGTTTGTATGGGTACAGAATTTTTGTAAGTGTATCGATTATTTATCCTCATGATCATGGGCTCACTGGGAGATGCGGCTCATTGCCACTGCCCAGCATCATGAGAGAGATTCATAGAGCATATTGCTAGCCAGGGAAAAGGTCAAAAGTGAAAGTTTGAAGTACGGTTTCTACTGAATGCATGTTGTTTTCACATCATTGTAAAGTCAAAAAATCATAAGTCACACCATGGTAAGTTTGGGACCATATCTATATTCACAAGTTGATATACCAAGGTAAAGCAAAATATTAGTAAAGGAACAATTTATGCAAAGGGACAACAAAGAAACAATAGGGAAACCTGTGGATTAAAGCCTTTATATAAATACTGAATAAGATCTAGGGATTAATTATCTCTAAGTATTATTGGCAAAGGTTATATGATAAGACTTAGGGAATTATTAAATTACCATCCAATGTGGTACCCAATTGTATGACGAATCAGGATGAGAGAATTCTATTAAGTGGATACCTAAATACCTTTGAAAGGGTTTCCATAATATCAGTACAGTTCACTCTACCCTGACAAGATCAACGGAGTCAAGCAGCTGACCATCCATCCCTCCACCTTTTCTCTGTCCTATCTTTGTTTCCTGTTTCAGCAACAGTGGGTATGAGCGATTGAAGGATTACAGCAGAGGATCAGTGAGGAAAATCCTAGTTTTGATTTTGATTGTGTCCTGCACTATCTAAGAGTCTCTGGTATTCTTTATCCCTTCATAATTTTCATAGAACTCTTGAGACCCAAACAAAGGAAGCAAGTTAAACTTGCTACAGTAACCAACTAATCAATCCACTAACCAACAGGCCTTGAGTTCCTCATATGTGCAAGTGCTCTCTCCAAGTGATTTGACATTGGTATGCCTGACTTTGAACCAAAGGCCATGTTACTGTAGAAGTGTAAATCCCTATGCCTCCTTTGTCAGCACACCTGTTTGGTTTAAAAACAAATGTTAGATCCACATTCCATAGAGAACAGAAATTTTCTCCACTTTTTAATGGCTTCCCAAATGTCTGGAGAATTTCATAGTATTAGTGAATATCATGAAAGAGAATAGGAAGTAAAAAAAAAAAAGTGAGAAAAAGAAACTTTTACTGCTTCAAAAACAGTGGCAAGTCCCCTGAAATGGTAAATGGACCATCTGTGTGCTCTGGCACCAGAAAATGTGTAATTTATTTAAAGTACCAGGTACATATCTGTCCTTTTAAATGTCTATGTGAAATAATGTGTATTGTACATGAATACGAAGCAGGGAAACAGTGGGCTTTTTAAAGCATGGTATGCTTATTTACTTCAAAGCTGCTAATCTTCTTGTCAACAAGAATAAAATTTATTAACTCAGGTAAATATAAAGAATTAGCCATTTTCTTGCAGTAAGGAGGGTAAGTAGATCATACCTTGAAAAGCTGTCTGCTCCCATTTGGAAAAGCACTGTCTTGAATCCTAAACACTTTTTTTTTTTTTAAGATTTTATTTATTTGAGAGAGCGAGGGAGAGAGAATATGAGCAGGGGGAGGAGCAGACTCCCCGCTGAGCACAAAGCCCTACTCAGGGCTCAAGCCCAGGACCCCAGGATCAAGACCTGAGCCAAAGGCAGATGCTTAACCGACTGAGCCACCCAGGTGCCTCCAAACATTTTATTTGAAAGTCTACAGACATTGTAGTGGGAAAGGGAATGCTCAGGTTCTGAGAGAGATTACTTACCCTCTCAGTAGTCCTGGGATTTGTATCTCTGGGAACACACATGCCCCACTGATTGTCTAGGTGTTCAGTGTTAAACTCAAGAGTCAAGAGAAGGACCTGCTATTTTTTCTGGCTAGTTCTAAAGCCTTACTTCTTTTCAGTCCTGGTTTACTACTTACGAGGTTTATAGAAACACAGAAATCAGAGAGGGAAAATCTCTGTGGAATTACCCTGTCCTTTCCTCCCGTAAATGCAAATCTCCTATTCATCTCAAAGCTCTGTAGGTGTGTTGCGGGGGGAGGGGGGAGGGTAGTTATCAGATTTGATGGAATTAAGTAGAGATTCACCCAGTAACATTTTAGCAAAATCCAATTTTCTGGACGTCTTTTCTCCCACCCTTCCTCTTCAGGCGGCCTTCCTTCAGGAACACTGCTGTTAAATTTCTGCCTAGCTGGCCTCCTTCCAGTTCTTTTGCACCTTTGGACCTTCCCATTTGCTGTTCCCCGAGCCTGGAGGGCTCTTGACCAGGCTAATTTCTGGTTAATTTTAAGGTCTCAGCTCAAGTGTCTCCTTCTTCTCACAGCAGTTGTTTGATCTTTGACTTGATTCATCTGGTGTGTATTTTGCTTCTAAGAGATATTTCTAAGAGTTGGAATTTTGAAGTTGGACCAAAGAGAAATTATTGTCATTTATGACCAAACCCAAAAGTTAGCTGTTAATTTATTGTTGATTTTTAAAAATAATTTCTCTGACACTGAATGATGTTTAAGACATTATAATATTTTCCTTGAAGTAATAGCTCTTCTTCATTTCTGGTATTTATTTTCATCTCTTCCTAATGTGGTGATTTCTATTCTTTCACTTCCCTAGAGTTTTCATAATTTTAGGTTAATTGCTAGATAAATTATCATTTAACTCTATTGTTTTTTCCCTTTCTCACATTTCTATTGTAAATATGATGTATATACTGAAAAGTGCATGAAATACGCACAGTTTAACATCCCATTATAGAAGAAAACCCATGTAACCACTAGCTACTTGAAGTAAACATTATCCTGTATCCTGACTTTTTAAAAATGATGTCCTTCTTTCCTTTACTATCTTTAGGTATACTTAAACAATATAATTTAATTTTGCTTATCTTTGAAATGTACTTACACAGAACAATAATACATATATTTCTATGGCTTGCTGCTTTCATTTAATATGTTTGTGAGACTTATCAGTGTTTGCCCATATAGTTGTAGGTCATTTCCAAAATTTATTTATCCATTCTGCTATTAATGGAATAAAATTTGGGTTGCTTCCAGATGTACATTTTTGGGCATATACACTTCCACCTATTTCTCTGCATTTTTGCCAGTGTTTAATATTATTAGATATTTACATTTTTGCCCATCTGGTAAGTGTGAAACATACTTTTAATTTGTATATTCCTGATTACTAAAGAGGTTTCATTTTTTTTTAACTGATTATTTGCCATTTGGATGTCTTCTTTTATTTAACTGTTTGCCCATTATTCCTTTGGGTTACCTATTTTTTTTTCTTATTGATCTGTATGGCATCTTTACTTTATAGTGTGTTGTTGGGGGAAAGAAGTCTCTGTGCTATGCAGTCATTCAGAGACCCAGGCTCTCTCCAATCCAAAGCCTCATCACCTCCTAGGACCTCCTAGAGCCCTCCACCATATCCTCTACATTTACTTTTGGCCAGAAGATGAAGGAAGAGAAACATGATGTGAGAGGAAGAGGATCACGTGGGAAGTTTTATAGGAGTCAGGCCTGGAAATGCTGTGTATCAGTCACTTCTGCCTACATTCCAGTGGCCAAATGCCAGTTATGTGGTTCTTAGGAAATACAAGTGAGCTTAGGAAATGTGCTCTTAGAGTGCCCACAAGGAAAAGGATACTGAGTTTGTCACCAAAGTACTGTCACTCCATATATATCATGGTCATGATGACGTTCTCCTATTATTTTCTAAAAGCTTTATAGTTTTTTCATTTTACATTCAAATGTTTAACCAATTTGGAGTTGAATTTTGATTTTTGTATATGATGTAAAGTAGTCATCCAATATAAATTTTAAAAATAATTTGAATGCCAGTAGTTCCAGGATCATCTTGAAAAGCCTGTCCTTTCCCCTGATCTGTAGTGGAATTTATCAGACCAAGAGTCAGTATATGGATATGTCTATTTCTGGCCTATTTTGTTCTCTCTATGCCATTCACAGTGTCAGTAGTACATACTTCATATTGTCATCATATACAATTTATATACAATTCCTTTTTTAAAATGAGTAACTGAGGAATAAATGTCTTGTCTCTAACTGCCCCACTCAGGCCTTGAGCAAGGTATTTAACTATTGTCTGTCTCATGTCACTACAATGGAGAGAATAATAATCAATGGTTGATGAATTAGTTTTAATTTATAAAAAGGTGCTATTTTATAATAATCAAAATTCACATTATTTGGGCCCATGGGGTTTTTATATTTTAGTTGATTATTGAAATTTTTTCTTCTAAATAGTAAAGGAATTTTAATGGACAACTTAGAATATCTGACTGATGATAATCATCTGTTAGCCTCTTTCTGCTATACTAATGATTATGGTCTTTTGGAGAAATTATTTAACATGAGACAACCCCTCTTACAAGAACTTTTGATTTATTTTCCTACTCACTTTAGGTCTTTCTTTTTTATCCCTGTTTAATTTCTGGAAGTCTTAATTTCTCTTAAGAATTTGAATAGCGTTGATTTATTTAGAATGATCTTTGCTGAAAGCCCCATTCCACTGTTTTCTCAGTTGGTTTTCTTTCCTTTTTCTATTTTATTTTTTAAGAAATTGGGTTCTTTTTGCTTTCATATCTTTGAAGGGTCCTCTGTGAATTCACAGAATGTATTTCTTGGTGCTTACATTTTTTTTTTCTTTTTCAGTGAAACTATAGCTTATTTCGTCTTTTTGCAGTTCTAACTCTCTTCTACACTCATGTGTTTTTATTGCTTCCTCCCCCACACCAGTGGTCCCCCACCTGTTCCCTCATGAGCCGCCAGTGGCTCACAAAGCTGTTTCAGGTGGCCCATAAGCTGCCTGTCAGCTCACTGCTCCTGCCTTCACAAGCAAAGTGGTCAGCAAGGAGGCCTTCTCGTGCTTCTTGGCCACTGTCAGAGCTGACTCCCACCTGTTCCACAGTTTCTCCCTCCACCAGGGAAATAAACTTTCTTTCAAGTTTATGACTCATAACATTATAAATGGGGCATATCAGAGTAATTTGAATAATAAAAAAGAATACCCTGACAAGTCATACACTGACAGGAAGTCCACATTTCCTTAAGACTTGTGAACTGAGTATGAATTTGATACAGCCACAAACTATAACAACAACAGAAAAAGATAATGAATTTATTTATCTATACCTAAACTCATTCTAGATTTAAAAACCCATTTTAGCTTTAGAAAACTTATCAGTTCCAGATCATTCACTAACTTCTAGTCTAACAATAGCTTAGTGGGGAGGGGGTGGTAATTCATTAGTCAAATCAGGATTCTCTCCTCTCTCTGGATTTTTCTCTTCCTCCTGGGTTGGAGAGGGGCACATATCACATATGGCCTACATAGAAGGCGGTGTGGGGAGGTTGGCCTATGTCTCTGATCACCTCCTGTTCTTGTTGGCCTGACCCAGATGTAATCATTTCATCAGGCCTGGGCATTGCTAAGTCTGTATCACTCACTGCTGGTGTCAGCAGTTCCTCCATGGCTCCTCTCACTCTGTGCTGTCCTCATCACAATAAAGAGGCCTCTTCTGGTCCATTTCTGGTCTATCAGCCCCTCCAGCCCCTTTGTACATGCTGAGGTGGGGTGGGGAGATTAGAGGGCAGGGCTGGAGGTTTTTGCCACAGCATTTTGGACTGTTCAAGATTCTGTGAGGCTTCTTCGGAGGTCTTTTTTCCTAGAAACCTTCTCCAGTCATTGCTTCTTTACTGCTTAGGGCCCATGTGGGAGGCAGAGGTTCCCTATGTGGCTTGCAGTCTTTTCACTTATGCTCTGGGAAGCAGCCAGGAAGTGGTCTATTCTGCTCAGGGACTCCTCAGACTTCTTTGAAGTTTCTGTTACACTGCTTCTGGGATCCAGCTCCGGGTGGTGGTGCTGCCACTCTCGTTCCTCTCTTTCACAAGGGGATGGAGCCCTCTTCTCCTTAAGGGTGGGTGGATGGCATTACATCACTCTGCTTTCATCCCTCCTTTATGGTATAAATTATATGTTTTGGGTCCTCTGGGGTTTGGCCCTGAAACCAACCTCTTGAATTTCAAAAAAAATTTTTTTCTCTCTTTCAATTGCCCTGACTTTTGCAACTGAAAGCCATGGCTTTTAAGACTGTTGTTTCTGCTCTGAATTTACAAGAATTGATTTCAGAACTAAAAAGCTACGAGCATAATGTTTAATTTTCTCCCTACAGTGCCTTCCCTAACAGAAGTGCATATTGAAAGACCTTACTGCTGCTTGAATGGGAGAGGGTTATGGGGAACAGAACCACTCCCATGTTGTTTAACATGAAAATATTATGCCTGTAATATTTTAGTTTGTCTTTCTTTATATAAAGTATGTAATAATTACCCCAGAAAGGTCTCCCCACCTCATCATTTTCTTTGGTACAGCTATCATATTGGGAAAGCCTGCTTATCGGTACATGGAAAGATTAAATAATTGTAATGAACTACTAAAAATCATGACATTTCAAATATTTAGAAATATATCATTTTGTTTATAATTTTAATTATGATATAGGAAATTTAATGGGGGGAGATATGATGGAGTAGTAGCTTTTGAGTTAAATAGACAAGGTTCTAAATCCTGGATCTGGCATGTATTAGCTGTGTGACCTTGAGTAACTTACTTGAACCCTCTGAGTCTTTATTTTCTTATCTGTAAAATTGGGGGTAACATTTTTTCAGTGCTGTTCTATAGCACACTATTTAGGAAGAACATAATGCAAAGAAGAGACTTTTGTGGTCAAATAAAATTGGAAAGCACTTGAAAAAGCACAATTAAATAAATGTATTTAGTCTGATACCTCCAAAATCTTGTGTGCAGCTAAATTTAATTTTTGATTATGCAAGAATGGAACATTAACTAGTGGTTCTTAGTTGCAAGGAACAGAAACTCATTCTGATTGATATAAGTAGGAAAGGAATGCATTAGACGGATATCGGGTGGCTCATAGAAATGGCAAGAAGACTAGAGCCAGGTATGGAAAAAGCGCAGAAACAAAGGAGGTTGGGGGACACTAGGACCATCTTCATAGACTAAACCAGTTGGGGGAGCCTACCTCCCCCTTCTTGCTGAGTCCTGTTTGCATCTGCCATGCTGGCTCTGCTGTGAATGCTAACGCTGGGTGCTACTGCCACTCTTGGGATTTTGATGGTGACACATCTGGGGTCACCTCTTATTCCCAGCATGGATTCTCCATAAGCCCTGGTTCTTTGTCTTACTAACTTTCAGTTCAAAATCTGGGGGTCTGTGGTAGCCTGCATAATGACCCCCCAAAGATGTCCATGTCCTAATCCCTGGAATCTGTGAATGAATATCTTACCTGGTAAAAGAGATTTTGCAGATATGATTAAGGATTTAGAGATGGGGAAATTACTCTGGATTTTCTGGGTGGGACCAATATAATCCTCCGGGTCCTTATAAAATGGGGGTATGGGAATCAGTCACTAGTGAGAGATGTGATGATGGAAGCAAGAATGTGAAGTGATATGAAGTGGGGGCCATGAGCCAGGGATTTTAGGGAACCTCTACAAGCAAGGAAACAGATTCTGCCCTCAGAGCCTCCAGAAGAAACCAGCACTGCTAGCATGGTGATTGCAGCCTAGTGAAACCCATTTTTAACTTCTGATCTCCAGAATGGTAAGAAAATAAATTTTAATTGTTGAAGACACTAAGTTTATGGTACTTCATTATAGAAGCGGTGAAAAAGTAAAACAAAGTCCTTAAATTGATTGGCACAGTCCAGGCTATGTGTCCAAGCCCAAATAGGAAGGCTGGGAAAAAAGGTCTGAGGAGTTTTCAGGTTTCTCTAGTGGGAAGTGGTCTCTACTGTCACCAGGACGCCTAAGAACATAAGAAATGTGTTGTGATGCTGGTAGCTTACCCCACTTACGGAAAGACAAAAGCTACCACTTACAAGAGTATTCTACAGTGTTTTCCAAATGTATCAGATAGCAGAACCTCTATTTCCTATTTTTTCTTGGAACATTTCCAGAACATCATCTACACTGGATTAGAAATAATGATGAAAAGCACATGGCACATAGTATTCTCTCAAAAAGTGATGATCTCTTTATGGCTGCTTTTGGTAGCTACACTAGACTAATAACCGGTAGGTTTGATATTTGCAGAAAACTATTGTTTTAGTCTGCTTGTGTAAGAGAAAAAACATGCCAGTACAAACTATGGGAAACTTGAAGCAATAGAGCATCAGTAGAGAATAAGGAAGGAAATGAGAAAATAAAAATTAGGAGAGATGCAGAACAGCTGAGCAGTGCTGTTCTCCATGTGGGGAAGGAATGGAGTCAGGGAGGCAAGAGCAGTAGCTATGGAAATACTCCTGAGACAATGAGGATCTGGGTGCCTGTGGTGGCAGTGGACATGGAGAGGAAAGGTCAAATTTGAGGGAGTCTGTGAAGGAGGGACTTACAGGGCTTGGTAAGTAATGGTGATAGGGGACGAACTGAAAAGAGAGCCAAGACAGCTGCAAGGACTGAAGACTAGGGGCCACTCAAAACATGATGATGCTGAAATAGAGACTTTGTAAAAGGAGCTGGTTTTTGTTTTTGTTTTAAAGATTTATTTATTTATTTGAGAGAGAGAGAAAGAGAGAGAGAGCAGGAGCAGGAGAGGTAGAAGAAGAGGAAAAGAGACTCTCAAGCAGATTCTGCACCGAGCATGGAGCTCGATGAGGGGTTTGAGCTCCTGAACCTGAGATCATGACTTGAGCTGAAACCCAGAGTCAGATGCTTAACTGACTGAGCCACCCAGGCACCCTTCTTTTGGCTCATTTTACATTTCCTTTAAGAAACGTGAAAATGGGGCTAGAATCAGTTAGAGCATTGGGTTTGTAGATGTGGCTTTGGGTGCCACCAGGGTGAACAGGCTTGCTCAAACTTTAAGGGTGTGTATACTAGGTGAGGAGGAAGAGAAGGATGTGGTTGCATGGGAACATTAGTATAAGAATCATAGAATTTTTCGATGATTTTATCCAACTCACTCTACCTATACTCTATAGATAAGGAAATGATGCTCAGAAGTTTTAAGTGAAAAGGAAAAACTATCAGCAAGAGAGACAAAAAAAGGAAGGTGTGACAAAATAGAGAGTTTTAATGTTACAGAAACAAAGGAAAAGGGACACAGGTGCATCAAAGAGAGACTTGAAAGAAACAGTATGAGCTCAACCCCATAGGTTCAAGGTGTGGTGCTAGACATTTTTTGCATATATTAGCCCATTTAATTTTCACAGCAGCCCTGCAGTGTGAAGTTTACCCACCATATTTGACAGTGGGTGAAAATGCACCCACCCATTTGACAGTAGGTGAAATTGAGACTAAGAGAGTTAAGTATCCTGCCCAAGATTATATAGTATATAAGTTGTAGAGCTGGGATTTGACTTCATTTATCTGACTCCAAAGCCTTGCTCCATTGTAGGTAATTTTTAAAGTAGGGGAGTATATGGGACAGATATCTGGAGGGGCACAGATTAGTTTAAGAGATATTTCTAGAACTCCTTAAAATTGACCCTGATGGGATGATCCTTACATGGTCTGTATGTCTGGCCTGGCCAGGAATATTTTCCCACTGGTTGAAAATTCTCAAGGTACAAACTCTAAATGCAGAGCAGCAAGTCACAGGTACCCAGTGGAGTCACAGATGGCTGCTTAGTCTAGTAGGAGATGAAGGTTGCATTCATGATCGATCTTCTTGGTCTAATTCCCTGAAAAGTTCACTTACTAATTCACACCTTTCCAAATCAGTCTGGTTTCTCTTCTTAGATCTCCACTTCAGACCTGGGGCATTCCATCTTCTACCTCCGGAATGTTGAAAGAGTAATGTCCCATCTGTCTGAAGTCTTCAGATTACCCAGATGCCTTTACTGACAAAAGTCCTCTTGGGCTGGTTTTTCTCTTGATTCTTATCTTCTAGTTCTCAAACTACTCTTTGGTTCATTTCCCTACTTACGTAGTAGCTTATCTTCAGTTTCCTACCTATTTTACATGTGTAAGAATCCAATTCGTATCTCAATTCTACTGCAAAAAAAGGCATGTATGAAATTTGGTCACAAATAAGACCAGGGCTGTTTTCACAGAGCAATCAGTGATGGAAAAAGACAGCATAGTCAGAGAGATCACAGGTGTGCAAGTGAGATTTCAGAATGGCAATGAAATGGACAGTATAGAAACACCAGAAGCAGGTATAAATTCTTGCTTTGAAAAACTTGGCTGAAGGGAAAGAATGGGGTTTAGTAGTTGTCAGGCTATTAAGAACTTGTCTTTTCGAACCATGAGAGACGATGGACTCTGAAAAACAAACTGAGGGTTCTAGAGGGGAAGGGGGTGGGAGGATGGGTTAGTCTGGTGATGGGTATTAAAGAGGGCACATTCTGCATGGAGCACTGGGTATTATGCACAAACAATGAATCATGGAACACTACATCTAAAACGAATGATGTAATGTATGGTGATTAACATAACAATAAAAAAATTTTAAAAAAACTTGTCTTTTTGTTGTTGTTGCTGTTGTTACTTTTAAGGAGAGGCTGCTGCAGTGTGTCTGATGGAATTGGGAGATGGGAGAGCATAATGATTAAAAGCTAGAATTCTAGAGTCAGGAAATTATGGGCTTGAATCCAGCCTTTGCTTCTTAATAGCTGGGTGTTTGGGGCAAGTTTCTTAACCATCATAATCCTTGCTACTCAAAGTGTGGCCTATGGGCTAGCATCACCTGGAATTTGTTAGAAATGCAGACTCTTGGTTCTTGCCCCAGGTCTATGTATTTTGAAAATATCTCTAGGTGATTCATATGTACATTATAGTTTGAGAAGCTCTGCTCTAAGCCACAGTTTCCTCATCTATAAAATAGGGATAATAATGATAATACAGTAGCAGTGAGGATGAAATGGCATGATACATATTAGGCACATAGCAAGTAGTCAAGAAATGTTCGATTGTTATTGTTATTATGATTGAGGTTGAAGACATTGAAGAGGAGAGAATAGGTTTGGCAAAACTCTCCCTTAGCGGCAGAGTTGGGATAAGTCCAGGGTGTAGCTGGAGGAGTTGGCTCTCCAGAGAAGCAGGACGGGCTTTTTCTGCAGGGGCAACAGGAAAGGATGGTTCTCTCCTTGACCATTCTCTCTTCCAGCAGAGGGCAATCTTTGAGCCCCAGCTCCACTTCCTTAGGATCTTCGGTTTTTCTGATTCTCTCTAGTATTAAAATTCTAAAAATTATGAAGGCTCTACTTAAATGCCCAAAGAAAGTAAATAGACTCACTGAAGACATTTTAGTGAATTCAACAGTTGGGCTTTAGTATTAAAAGTGGGTAGAGGCACTGGTTTTTTACCTGATACCTAAGTATTCATTTGGATTTTGCTTGAATTGGCGGCAACTCTTAAATGCATGGTTTTGTGAAGGAATAGACAGAAAAGATAATGTTATTTCTGTTGTTTCCATGACAACGGACATGCTTCATGGAATATATCCATCATGCCTAGTCTTGAACCATCTGGTTTCTAAGTCCTTGGTGAAAACCCTCTAGGAATGAAGTGTAGGTAAACTTTAATCAGTTTTATAATTACTGTAGTCCTTGCAGAAATTATTTAACTTGATTTTGCAGCTGCTTCGACATAAGGCCCAGAGGTCTTATTAGGGTTTTTATTGCCACTTTTAAGGAACAGTTTAAGAATCATTATTGTACTTTAGCTGCAGATGCCACTGTTTCTGTTTTAGGTCCTGAGACTAGGTTGTAGTGACATCACACAAAGACGGAGAAAGGTCAAAGTTATTTTTTCCAACTGGCTCTGTCAAATATAAAAATTAACCATACTTTGAGCTGGTTTTATGTATTGGTAATGTATGTTTATGTTAGAGTTTCTGTCAAAACAGGGATTAAAGATAAATGTAGCTAATTAAAAGAACATTTGCTTAGAGCTCCTGGTAATAGATACCTCTTTGTGAGGTCTTGAGGTATGGCTTTCTTTAAGAACTGATGCAATTTGTGTGACTGAATCTGAAGAGGAGAAGAGACATTTGATTTTCTGAAAATAAAACACGAGTCTGAGAGCCATCCAGTGCAAGCTCTAAGGAAA
This sequence comes from Phoca vitulina, assembly GCF_004348235.1. Taxonomy (NCBI): domain Eukaryota; kingdom Metazoa; phylum Chordata; class Mammalia; order Carnivora; family Phocidae; genus Phoca; species Phoca vitulina. The sequence continues at coordinate 42,002,732 of NW_022589728.1, forward strand.
TAACCCAAGTAATGGTTAGGTAAAGTTTGCTTATGTGGTGAGCTATGTAAAATGTACACATCTAACCCACTTTTGACCTTTCACCCTACCAAATACTGCTTCTCAGCAAAGCCTTTGAAGCAAATCTGCTCTGTCAGGAATTGATACCCCATAAGTGGTACTGGATGAGTCAACATATTTCAAACTGAGCCCTAGATGATTAAAAAATAAAACAAAAACCTGCAGGGTCTAAGTAGGCAATTGTTACCTTTCTTCTTATTTCTACTAGGCAGTTGGACCCTCACTGCTAATGATTGTGTTCCTGTCATCTGTGTTTTCTTGTTTTTCTGTAGTGAGGGGGGAAAATGTGGGGGCCAAAGAGTAGTTTTTCCTGCTTCCCATCAACTACCAAAGCCAACTGGATTTATGGTCCAAAAGATGTAGGTCAATTCCTAGGAATTAGAAGGCATCTTATAAAAGAGGTACCATTATTATCTCTGCGCGTGTGTGTGTGTGTGTGTGTGTGTGTAGTTCTATGCAATTTTATACCATGTATGGATTATGTTACCAGCGCCTTCGTTTTTTTTTTTTTAATATTTATTTATTTGAGAAAGAGAGAGAGAGAGAGCACGAACAGGGGGAGGGGCAGAGGGAGAGGGAGAAGCAGACTCCCCGCTGAGCAGGGAGCCAGACATGGGGCTCGATCCCTGGACCCTAAGATCATGACCTGAGCTGAAGGCAGACGCTTAATGGACTGAACCACTGAGCCCCTCAACGCCTTCATTTTTGAGAGATATTTTTTGATGTATATAAAGTTATGCATTGACAGTTTCTTCAGCTCTTTGGAGATGTTAGTTTGTTGTCTTGTGCTTACATGGATTCTGATAAGAAGCCGGCTATAATTTTTTCCTCAGTATGTAGTAATGTCTCTTTTTTTCCTTCTGGCTCTGGGATGGTTTATTTTATGTGTCAAGTTGATTGGGTTCCCAGATACTTGGTCCAACCTTATCCTGGGTATTTCTGTGAGGTGTTTTGGGATGAGATTAACATTTACATTGATTGGCTGAATAAAGCAGATTGTTCTCCCTATTGTAGGTGGGACTTCTCCAATTAGATGAGGGCCGAAAGAGAACAAAAGGCTGTTTTTGTTTGTTTTGTGAGAGAGAGTTCTTCCTGCCTGATGGCATTTGAGCTGGGACATTGGCTTTTTCCCTGTGACTTCAAGCTTGAACTGAAATGTCTCAAACCTGCCAGCCTTCAGACAGGAACTCTACCATCCATTCTCCTCGTTCTTAGGCCTTCAGACTCAGATTGGAAATGAACCAGGACTTTCCCTGCTCTGCAGCTTGCTGGTCCACCCTACAGATCCTGGGACTTGTCTTCCTGCATAATCACATGGGCCAATTCCTTATAATAAATCCTTTCCTTCCCCTTCTTCCCTGCTCTCTTAAAACAAGTGATAGCATCATTTACCTCAAGAAACCTATTGCCTCTTATAAGCTATATGTTACATGGTGTAATACAAAAGAACAGTTTCATCTATAAATGAAGAGATTTAAATGTTGGATGTAGGATGCAGTAAAATTTCCAAATCACGTTCGTTGCAAAAGATTTTGACATTTGAAGTCATTTTATATTTAAGGAAGTTAGGCACTATCAGAGTGACCTTCTAATCATCAGAGTGATTCTGGAGCTCATTTCTCACTTTTAATTTTACTTGACATAAGGTGCTATTCCATGGATTTAAATATTTATTAGCTTCAAACCCTTTGCCAGGAAAACACACATACCACAAAGAGTTATATAAAGTAAAAACCTGCACTCATTTTAATAAAAGGCCCCTTTGAAGATTAAGAATTGCCAAGCTTCCAGTTGTGAAATACAAGTTTTTACCATTAGATTACTAGGAGAGGTTTATGTTAGGGAACTTAAAAGTGAGTATGGTAATTCTACCACCAGAGGGCTCCAAATTTTTTCTTGAATACAGTCAGAGAAGAGATTAGTCTTGGTATTTAAGAAAAATTTCTTTCTCATCTGGTATGTCCAAGCCAAATACCACAGCTTAAAGGCAAAAACATGGGTTTCCATTAATCTACCCCACATTAAAAATATATACATATATATATATATATATATATATATATACATATATGTATATATAATTGTGTGTACATGTATATTCATGGAAAATTTTGCTTCTGTGTTTCATAAGGCAGTTTTATGTCCTTTATGGACATTTAAAAAAATCAAAACATGTTATAGGCTTTTATCATTTTCTGTATATGAAGTTGAGATACTTGTTTCTTGACAAATCTTGAGGTCTTCCTGGAGTCAGAATGAAAGTGGTACTTTTGGTTAAGTTGGCCAACCTATTAGGAATTCCAGTATACTGCAATGAGGTGACAGCTGAATGGAGGACATAGTGGATCTGACTTTATAGAAAGCTGTGAAAGACCCAGGTGCTTATCAAGGCAGTACTCTCTGCATGGCAGCAGGCTGAGGAAGGCACCCCATGTAGGGAAACCATGGTCTACAAGGATAGAGAGCTTCCAGTGTGAGTTGGGAAATCAGATTTCTACATATGCAACAAGTAAGAACAACACTGAAAAAGAGAGTAAATATTTTGGAACATAAAGATCCTATAATAAAATTTATATTTGAATATAAGTTACTAGAATTTATTGACACCCAATGTCTAAAATATATCTGTTTATTCATATTTCTGTTCATTTATTACCAATTTATGCTTAATATTTTTTTTTCCAAAAATGATCTAAGGCAGTTACTCCATTTGAATTATTTTTTTCGGTTGGTTTATGTGATACCCTAGAACCTTTAGAGTGAAAAGTTCATTGGCTGGGAGTTTTTATTTCTGGTTCTGATTCTCATGAAGCTAGCTCTGTGATTTGGAGTAAATTACATTACCTCCTTGGTCTTCCCCTTCCTGTGCATACATAGCTTTATTGAGATATCGCTTATATACCATAAAATTCACCCTGTGTACATGTAAAGTTCAATGATTTTTAGAAAAGATACAGACTTGTGCAACCATTACCACAATCCAGTTTTAGAACACTTTCATCACCCATAAAGTTCTCTCATGCCTGATTACATTCAGTCTGTGCTCCCAACCCTGGCCTGAGGCAATCCATAATCTACTTTTTGTCTCTATGAATTTGTCTTTTCTGGAAGTTTCATAGTAATAGAATCATATAACATGTAGTTTTGCTGTGATTGGCTTCTTTCACTTAGCACAGTGTTTCTGAGATTTTATCATGTGGCACATATGAGTGCTTTGTTCCTTTTTATTGGCTGAGTGGTATTCCATTGTATAGATATGTCAGATTTTGTTTAAAAAGATTTGAGTTGTTTCCAGTTTGTGTCTCTTAGGAATAATGCTGCTATGAACATTCATGTACAAAATTTTGTGAACACATACTTTTATTTCTCTTGGTATATACCCAAGAATGGAATTGTTTAGCCATATGGGAATTCTATATTTAATTTTTAGAAATTGCTAAAATTTTTCAATATGGCTGTATGTACCATTTTACATCACCAGTATACAAGGGTTCCAGTTTATCCTCATCTTCACCAACACTTTTTATTATTATTCTTTTTTATTATAGCCATTCTGGTGGTTATAATAGTATCTCAGGGTAATTTTAATTTGTATTTCCCCTAATGACTAATAATATTGAGCATTTTTGCACATTTAATAGCTACTTGTATATATCCTTTGGTGAACTATCTATTCAAATATTTTGTCCATTTTTAATTGTGTTGCTTGTTTTCTTATCAAGTTATAAAACTCCTTTATATTTCCTTAACATGGCTTTTTAAAATTAGTAAATCTTTTTTTTTTTTTAGAGCAGTTTTAGGTTCACAGCAAAATTGAGCAGAAAATACAAAGAGTTCCCATACATCCCCTGTCCTTACACATGAACAAACTCCCATACTATTCACATCCCACAGGACAGTAGTACATTTGTTAAAATTGATGGATTAATGTTGATACATTATTATTACACAAAGTCCATGGTTTACATTAGGGTTCACTTTTGGTGTTGTAGATTCCTAAAGATTTTGACAAACATATAAAGACATGTGTTCACCATTGTAGTATCATACAGAAGAGTTTAATTGCCCTAAAAAGACCTGAAATCAGACAGCCAATATTCTTATTCAAAGTTATTATAGCTTATCATGAATTAATGCATCTCAATATATTGTTTATTTTGGTCAATTTCCAGAATCCTTAAATACCCATTTTTGATGATTTTGTCCAGTTTTAACTTGCTTTCTCAGGAGAGGATTTGCCAACCTCTTAACTCTGCTGTCATTGGAAATTCTGTCCTGAGTCAGTTTTTTTTAAAGTTTTTATTTAAATTCTAGTTAGTTAACATGTAGGGTAATATTGGTTTGAGGAGTAGAATTTAGTTTTAGTTCAGTTATTGGTGTCTATTTTTTTTCCATGACATATCATCCTCTGTACCTTTGGAAGCATTAGTGGTGCAGTATTTCTTAAAATAATGTTCTGTTATAGTCTCTAGGATATTCTTCTAGTCGTTGATGCTTACTCTGCAGATTTTGATGCAGAACTTTCTTGATCTGACCATAAAGTGTCAACAAAAGGTGGTAAGACAGCAACTAGTACTCATATTCCTTCTTCAAATAATTCTTAAACAGTTTGTTAACTAAACTGTTGAGGAGTTGCCATTGTTCAGTCATTCCACCAAGATTGACAATTAAGCTTGTTCATGTGCCTACAGTGACAATTACATCACAACTGTTAACTACACAACAGTAATTGTGAGTCATCTTAATTATAGACACATTAAAATGTGAAAACATGTACCTCTTGGAATTGATGAAATATGTTAATATTATAATACAGTTTACTCTAGAGAAGATCTGGGATTAAATAATTTTTATTGCAGCTTATCCAAGACGCTTAAGAGCCTGAAGAAAACAGGAGGTCCTTATCTATAAAGGGATTGTATACATGGAATTCTCTTTCAGAATGAGCTCAGGAAATAGTCATAGAGAGAATCTGGTTTATTTCTTCTCTGTATTCATTTTTATTGAAACTGTGATTTTGTTAAAAAGACAATAAAAAATGTTTCACTATAATTTGAGTCAAGGAAAAGGGCAAAGCCATTAAAACAACTTGAACTGAATCAAAATCCTGCCTTTAATGAAATTTCAGATTGGAAGTTGGCTTTAAACTATGGAATTAATCTATTTTTGTCTTCAAGTAGTAATACTTTTTAAAATTACCAGACATTCCAAAAACTTGAGTAGGGTTCATCTTTATCTTTCCCTCTATTTTGTACTCGGTAAGAAAAAACCCTTATAAAAATTAGATCATAGCAGAGGAAACAAAAGTAGGAGAAATGAGCATATTTACCCTCATCAGTCACTTCTGAACGTAAGGAAGTACTGTTTTGCACCTTTCCCAAGTGCCTTGTCTTGTTATCTGTGATAACCTGAAAACATATGACTTTAGGGAGAACTTGATAGTTGATAAGAGAAATGAGGAGGACACAGTGCCCAGGAGTTCTGACTTCTGGCCACATTGATACCTGTCATCAGACCATAAATTTATGTAGTTGGAAAGAATTGTAGAGATCCTTTAGGCTTGGTGACACAAATACAGAGGCCTGCAGAGGCCAGAGAGGTAATACAAATAAATGGAGAAGGCCAATTTCATGATCTTACCTATTTTTCTTGAAACACATGGTCCTCTCAGGATACGGATCTTTTCCCTACTGTTGACAGTATCATGAGTAGGGAGAGATATTTCTCTGACAAAAACAGTAGTGCAAGTGAAAAGATTTATGGCAGAGGTCGATAAACTCTAGCCCAGTAGCCAAATTCAGCCTGCTCCCTGTTTTTCTAAATCAGTTTGTTTTTCTTTTTTAGAATGCAGCAATATATGTTTGTTTATGTATTGTCTATGACTGCTTTCATGATATGATGACAAAGTTGTATACTTGTGACAGAGACCGTATGGCTCTCAAAGCCTAAAATATTTACTATATGGCCTTTATTGAAGGAGTTTACCAACTTGAGGTAAATGGCAGCTTGCCCAGCCTCAGTGATGGGGAGATAGAAAGTGGTGGGGAAAGTGGCAAACTGGAGTGTGAGCTCTATCTTAGCAGATTGTTGTCTTGTGTGAGTTGGCTCAGTGTTGCCAGACCTCATTTTATGAGAAGCTCAAAATTTGAATTTTCTGTGAAATCTTACCTCCAGAGATTGGTTCAAGATTTTATTTTTATTTTTTTTTAATTTTTTTATTGTTATGTTAATCCCCATACATTACATCATTAGTTTTAGATATAGTGTTCCATGATTCATTGTTTGTGCATAACACCCAGTGCTCCATGCAGAACGTGCCCTCCTGAATACCCATCACCAGGCTAACCCATCCTCCCACCCCCCTCCCCTCTAGAACCCTCAGTTTGTTTTTCAGAGCCCATCGTCTCTCATGGTTCTTCTCCCCCTCCGATTTCCCCCCCCTTCATTCTTCCCCTCCTGCTACATTCTTCTTCTTCTTTTTTTCTTTCTTAACATATATTGCATTATTTGTTTCAGAGGTCCAGATCTGAGATTCAACAGTCTTGCACAATTCACAGCGCTTACCAGAACACATACCCTCCCCAGTGTCCATCACCCAGTCACCCCATCCCTCCCACCCCACCCCCCACTCCAGCAACCCTCAGTTTGTTTCCTGAGATTAAGAATTCCTCATATCAGTGAGGTCATATGATACATGTCTTTCTCTGTTTGACTTATTTCGCTCAGCATAATACCCTCCAGTTCCATCCACGTCGTTGCAAATGGCAAGATCTCATTCCTTTTGATGGCTGCATAATATTCCATTGTATATATATACCAAAGCTTCTTTATCCATTCATCTGTTGATGGACATCTTGGCTCTTTCCACAGTTTGGCTATTGTGGACATTGCTGCTATAAACATCGGGGTGCACGTACCCTTTCGGGTCCCTACTTTTGTATCTTTGGGGTAAATACCCAGGAGTGCAATTGCTGGATCATATGGTAGCTCTATTTTCAACTTTTTGAGGAACCTCCATACTGTTTTCCAGAGTGGCTGCACCAGCTTGCATTCCCACCAACAGTGTAGGAGGGTTCCCCTTTCTCCGCATCCCCGCCAACATCTGTCATTTCCTGACTTGTTAATTTTAGCCATTCTGACTGGTGTGAGGTGGTATCTCATTGAGGTTTTGATTTGGATTTCCCTGATGCCGAGCGATATTGAACACTTTTTCATGTGTCTGTTGGCCGTTTGGATGTCTTCTTTGGAAAAATGTCTGTTCATGTCTTCTGCCCATTTCTTGATTGGATTCTTTGTTCTTTTGGTGTTGAGTTTGATGAGTTCTTTATAGATTTTGGATACTAGCCCTTTATCTGATATGTCATTTGCAAATATCTTCTCCCATTCTGTCAGTTGTCTTTTGGTTTTGTTGACTGTTTCCTTTGCTTTGCAAAAGCTTTTTATCTTGATGAAGTCCCAATAGTTCATTTTTGCCCTTGCTTCCCTTGCCTTTAGCGATGTTTCTAGGAAGAAGTTGCTGCGGCTGAGGTCGAAGAGGTTGCTGCCTGTGTTCTCCTTTAGGATTTTGATGGACTCCTGTCTCACATTGAGGTCTTTCAACCATTTGGAGTCTATTTTTGTGTGTGGTGTAAGGAAATGGTCCAGTTTCATTCTTCTGCATGTGGCTGTCCAATTTTCCCAACACCATTTGTTGAAGAGACTGTCTTTTTTCCATTGGACATTCTTTCCTGCTTTGTCAAAGATTAGTTGATCATAGAGTTGAGGGTCCATTTCTGGGCTCTCTATTCTGTTCCATTGATCTATGTGTCTGTTTTTGTGCCAGTACCATACTGTCTTGATGATGACAGATTTGTAGTAGAGCTGGAAGTCCGGAATTGTGATGCCGCCAGCTTTGCTTTTCTTTTTCAACATTCCTCTGGCTATGCGGGGTCTTTTCTGGTTCCATACAAATTTTAGGATTATTTGTTCCATTTCTTTGAAGAAAGTGGATGGTATTTTGATGGGGATTGGATTGAATGTGTAGATTGCTCTAGGTAGGATTGACATCTTCACAATATTTGTTCTTCCAATCCATGAGCATGGAACGTTTTTCCATTTCTTTGTGTCTTCCTCAATTTCTTTCATGAGTATTTTATAGTTTTCTGAGTACAGATCCTTTGCCTCTTTGGTTAGATTTATTCCTAGGTATCTTATGGTTTTGGGTGCAATTGTAAATGGTATCGACTCTTTAATTTCTCTTTCTTCTGACTTGTTGTTGGTGTATAGGAATGCCACTGACTTCTGTGCATTGATTTTATATCCTGCCACTTTACTGAATTCCTGTATGAGTTCTAGCAGTTTTGGGGTGGAGTCTTTGGGATTTTCCACATAAAGTATCATATCATCTGCAAAGAGTGAGAGTTTGACTTCTTCTTTGCCAATTTGGATGCCTTTGATTTCTTTTTGTTGTCTGATTGCTGTGGCTAGGACTTCCAATACTATGTTGAATAGCAGTGGTGATAGTGGACATCCCTGCCGCGTTCCTGACCTTAGGGGGAAAGCTCTCAGTTTTTCCCCATTGAGAATGATATTCGCTGTAGGTTTTTCATAGATGGCTTTTATGATATTGAGGTATGTACCCTCTATGCCTATACTCTGAAGAGTTTTGATCAAGAAAGGATGCTGTACTTTGTCAAATGCTTTTTCTGCATCTATTGAGAGGATCATATGATTCTTGTTCTTTCTTTTGTTAATGTATTGTATCACGTTGATTGATTTGCGGATGTTGAACCAACCTTGCAGCCCAGGGATAAATCCGACTTGGTCGTGGTGAATAATCCTTTTAATGTACTGTTGGATCCTATTGGCTAGTATTTTGGTGAGAATTTTTGCATCCATGTTCATCAGGGATATTGGTCTGTAATTCTCCTTTTTGATGGGGTCTTTGTCTGGTTTTGGGATCAAGGTAATGCTGGCCTCATAAAATGAGTTTGGAAGTTTTCCTTCCATTTCTATTTTTTGGAACAGTTTCAGAAGGATAGGTATTAATTCTTCTTGAAATGTTTGGTAGAATTCCCCTGGGAAGCCATCTGGCCCTGGGCTTTTGTGTTTTGGGAGATTTTTGATGACTGCTTCTATTTCCTTAGTGGTTATAGGTCTGTTCAGGTTTTCTATTTCTTCCTGGTTCAGTTTTGGTAGTTGATACATCTCTAGGAATGCATCCATTACTTCCAGGTTATCTAATTTGCTGGCATAGAGTTGCTCATAATATGTTCTTATAATTGTTTGTATTTCTTTGGTGTTGGTTGTGATCTCTCCTCTTTCATTCATGATTTTGTTGATTTGGGTCATTTCTCTTTTCTTTTTGATAAGTCTGGCCAGGGGCTTATCAATCTTGTTAATTCTTTCAAAGAACCGGCTCCTAGTTTCGTTGATCTGTTCTACTGTTCTTTTGGTTTCTATTTCATTGATTTCTGCTCTGATCTTTATTATTTCTCTTCTCCTGCTGGGTTTAGGCTTTATTTGCTGTTCTTTCTCCAGCTCCTTTAGGTGTAGGGTTAGGTTGTGTATTTGAGACCTTTCTTGTTTCTTGAGAAAGGCTTGTATTGCTATATACTTTCCTCTTAGGACTGCCTTTGCTGTATCCCAAAGATTTTGAATAGTTGTGTTTTCATTTTCATTGGTTTCCATGAATTTTTTTAATTCTTCTTTAATTTCCTGGTTGACCCATTCATTCTTCAGTAGGATGCTCTTTAGCCTCCATGTATTTGAGTTCTTTCCGACTTTCCTCTTGTGATTGAGTTCTAGTTTCAAAGCATTGTGGTCTGAAAATAGGCAGGGGATGATCCCAATCTTCTGGTACCGGTTGAGACCTGATTTATGACCTAGGATGTGATCTATTCTGGAGAATGTTCCATGGGCACTAGAGAAGAATGTGTATTCCGTTGCTTTGGGATGGAATGTTCTGAATATGTCTGTGAAGTCCATTTGGTCCAGTGTGTCATTTAAAGTCTTTATTTCCTTGTTGATCTTTTGCTTAGATGATCTGTCCATTTCAGTGAGGGGGGTGTTAAAATCCCCCACTATTATTGTATTGTTGTCAATGTGTTTCTTTGCTTTTGTTATTAATTGCCTTATATAATTGGCTGCTCCCATGTTAGGGGCATAGATATTTACAATTGTTAGATCTTCTTGTTGGATAGACCCTTTAAGTAGGATATAGTGTCCTTCCTCATCTCTTATTACAGTCTTTGGTTTAAAATCTAATTTGTCTGATATAAGGATTGCCACCCCAGCTTTCTTTTGGTGTCCATTAGCATGGTAAATGGTTTTCCACCCCCTCACTTTCAATCTGGGGGTGTCTTTGGGTCTAAAATGAGTCTCTTGCAGACAGCATATCGATGGGTCTTATTTTTTAATCCAATCTGATAGCCTGTGTCTTTTGATTAGGGCATTTAGCCCATTTACATTCAGGGTAACTATTGAAAGATAGGAATTTAGTGCCATTGTATTGCCTGTAAAGTGACTGTTACTGTATATTGTTTGTGTTCCTTTCTGGTCTATGTTGCTTTTAGGCTCTCTCTTTGCTTAGAGGACCCCTTTCAAGATTTCTTGTAGGGCTGGTTTCGTGTTCACAAATTCCTTTAGTTTTTGTTTGTCCTGGAAGCTTTTTATCTCTCCTTCAATTTTCAATGACAGCCTAGCTGGATATAGTATTCTTGGCTGCATATTTTTCTCATTTAGTGCTCTGAATATGTCCTGCCAGTCCTTTCTGGCCTGCCAGGTCTCTGTGGATAAGTCTGTTGCCAATCTAATGTTTCTACCATTGTAGGTTACATATCTCTTCTCCCGAGCTGCTTTCAGGATTTTCTCTTTGTCTCTGAGACTCGTAAGTTTTACTATTAGATGTCGGGGTGTTGACCTATTTTTATTGATTTTGAGAGGGGTTCTCTGTGCTTCCTGGATTTTGATGCCTGTTTCCTTCCCCAAATTAGGGAAGTTCTCTGCTATATTTTGCTCCATTATACCTTCTGCCCCTCTCTCTCTTTCTTCTTCTTCTGGGATCCCAATTATTCTAATGTTGTTTCGTCTTATGGTATCGTTTATCTCTCGAATTCTGCCCTCGTGATCCAGTAGTTGTTTATCTCTCTTTTTCTCAGCTTCTTTATTTTCCATCATTTGGTCTTCTATCTCACTGATTCTTTCTTCTGCCTCATTTATCCTAGCAGTTAGTGCCCCCATATTTGATTGCACCTCATTAATAGCCTTTTTGAAATCTACTTGGTTAGATTTTAGTTCTTTTACTTCTCCAGAAAGGGTTTCTCTAATAACTTCCATGCTTTTTTCAAGCCCAGCTAGTATCTTTAAAGTGATGATTCTGAACTCTAGATCTGACATCGTACTAATGTCCGTATTGAGTAGGTCCCTGGCAGTCAGTACTACCTCTTGTTCTTTTTGTTGAGGTGATTTTTTCCGTCTTGTCATTTTGTGCAGAGGAGAATAGATTAATGAGAGAACAAAATGCTAGCAGGGTAACAACGTCCCCAGAAAATATACTCTAAACAAATCAGAAAAGACCTGAAGCAGTGGGAAAAGAAAGGGAAAGAGAGAAAAAAGAAAAGGAAAGAAAAAAAGAAAAAAGAAAAAGATAAAGATAAAAACAAACAAAAGCAGAACAAAACAAAACAAAACAAAAACAGAATGTGATCAAATATGATCAGGCTGGTTTATAGATCAGTGCCACACACTAGATTTTGGGTGTATTTTGGTCTGTTAAAAGAAAGTGCCTCCCAAAATTTTAAAGAAAGAAAAACTTATATATGTACAAAAATAAGGGTTGATATGATGAAGGGATGGAATATGACTGTAAAGATGGAAATTATAAAAAATTTTAAAAAAGGATTTAATAAGTTGTTTGAAAAAAGAAAGAAGAGGATTAAAAAAAAATAAAAGAAAGAAAAAAGGGAGAGAATGTGATCAGGCAGGGGAGTAGAAAAAAACCATACACTAGAGATTTAGAGTATATTTTGATCTGTTAGAAGAAACTATCTCAAGATTTTAAAGAGAGAACAACTTATATATATATGCCAAAAATACGGGTAACTACTATGAAGGGATAGA
>NW_022589728.1:42014990-42033865 GCF_004348235.1 Phoca vitulina
GAAGGGATAGAATATGACTTTAAAAATGAAGAATAATGTTTTTTTTTAAAAAAGGGATAAGATGTTGGTTGAAAAAGGGAAAAAGAAAAATTCAAAAAAAAAGAAAAAAAGAAAAAAGAAAAAAAGACAGTTAAAAAAAATAATTAACTTTGAAAGACTAAAGAATCATGGTAAAAAAGCCATGAATTCTATGTGCAGTATTCCCCTAGCGCTGGAGTTCTGCCGTTCTCATTGATCGGTAAACTTGGTCTTGGCTGGCTGTTCTCGCTGATCTTCTGGGGGAGGGGCCTGTTGCCGTGGTTCCCAAATGTCTTTGCCGGAGGCAGAATTGCCCCGCCCTTGCCGGTCCGGGCTAAGTAATCTGCTCGGGTTTGCTCTCCGGAGCTTTTGTTCCCTGCAAGCTTTCCGTACAGCTTTGGAGGCGGAGAGTGAAAATGGCGGCCTCCCAGTCTCCGCCCTGGAGGAGCCGAGAACTCGGGGTCCCGCTCCTCAGCGAGCCCCCAGAGAAAAGCAGTCAGTCACTCCCGTCTCCCCGGTCTCCGGCCACACTCCGCGCTCACCCGGCCTGTGACCGCGCCTTTCTATCTGGCACCCGACCCCGGGTGGAGTCTCCAAACCCAGCAGATCCCCGCGGTGCGCTCCCGCACCTCTCCTCCCGGGGGAAGAAGGTGAGTCTCCCCGGATTTGCCGCTTGTTGGGTCCCTGCTGGAGGAGCAGTGGCCCGACTGTGCCGCGGATCACGGTTTATGGCAACCCCGAGCTGAGAGCCCGTGCCTGGGCTCCGTCTCTGCAGCCGGCTTCCCTGCTCCGATACCTGGGAGCTCTGCCGCACTCAGGCACCCCCGGTCTTTCTGTGACCCCGAGGGTCCTGAGACCACACTGTCCCGCGAGGGTTCCACCCCCCACTTCGCCACCAGAGTGACGTCCCTCAGCGGAGCAGACTTCTAAAAGTTCCGATTTTGTGCTCCGTGGCTCTATCACTTGCCAGAAGCGGCCGACGGAGGCCCCTCCCCCGCCGTCTATCCTCCCGAATATCGCCACGGATTCACTTCTCCGCACGTCCTACCTTCCAGAAAGTGGTCGCTTTTCTGTTCAGAGAGTTGTTGCTATTCTTTTCTTCGATCTCCTGTTGAGTTTGTAGGTGTTCAGAATGGTTTGATCCCTATCCAGCTGAATTCCTGAGAGGAGACGAAATCCAGGTCTCCTACTCCTCCGCCATCTTGCTCCGCCCTAGTTCAAGATTTTAAATGCAATAATCCAAAACTTCAGAATCCCCCCATATGAATTCAGGCTAGATTTGGCCCTCAGACTTTATGACTTAAGATCTTTTTTTCTTAATTTTTATTATTCTATTTTTTCTTTCTAGAAGTTGTATTGAATTTTTTCTTAAAAACAAATCTGCTATTCTACTTTTTATCATTTCCTTATTTCTTGCATGTATTTTCAAACTTATCTTTGAGTATGGTTGTTTTATAGTTTGCACCTGATAAGTAATTTTACTATTTGAAATTTTTGTGGATCTGCTTTCTGTTATTTCTGCTGCTTATCAGATTTCTGGTGCCCTCTTTCCTTAAATGCTTGGTTATCTCCAATTATAATATGTTCACTGTACCTGAAAAATATATTTGTAGGAGTAACTGGAGGCCTAGGATGAAGGCATTTTCTTCCTTAGAGGATTTTATTTGCTTCTCACAGGCATATGACATACTAAAGTCCCAGGCCAACTTCATCTAAGTTCAAGACTTCAGATTTCCTGAACCATGGAAAGTGGATTGTAAGAACATGAGAGAGTAGGTTTATCTTGAAGTTTGTTTACTGTGGAGAGATTCTTCTACTAATGTCTCACATTAATTTTTTTTAAAGATTTTATTTATTTGTCAGAGAGAATGAGCAAGAGAGAGCACAAGCAGGGGGAGCGGCAGGCAGAGGGAGAGGCTGGTTCCCCACTGAGCAAGGATTCCCGGACCCTGGAATCATGACCTGAGCCAAAGGCAGACACTTAAATGACTGAGCCACCCAGTGTCCCTAATGTCTCACATTAAATTTAAATTTCTATCTGCCATTGAGGCCAGCAAAATAAAAATAGAAATTTGTTGGAATTGGCAAATTCCGTTAAGGCAAAAGCAACTCCTTTCCTGCTTACTGCACTGTTTTTTGTTTTGTTTTGTTTTGTTTTCCTTCAGTTTTATCCTGATTCCTGATTTTCTTCTAATATCTTTGGTGGTTCTATATTTTTATATATTTTATCCAGCATTTTTAGTTTTTAGTGGGAGGGCTATCTAAATAGTAACTCACCATTATCAAAAACAGAAACCTGATCTATTTCAACCCTCTCATTTTATAGATGAAGAAACTTTAGGACCAGAACGTGGAGTAAATTATTCAAGACCATACAAATAGCATTTTGTAATACTTGGATTAACATTTAGTTCTCCTGACCCCCAAATCAGAATTCTTTCTACCATCCATACTTTTAGAATGTGAGTCAGTTATTATGCTGGTAAATGTTTAACAACTGGATTTCTAGAAAAAAATCTTTGATCATTATCTTTGTCAATTTCTGTGGTATAAATGCTCCCACCATGGCTAATTTGAAGCTACCAACTTGATAATACTGAGCGCAGAGTTGAGAAGAGATGCACATAATTGGCTCTCATGAGCTGGTATAACATGGCTCTAGCATCCTACTGTACCTAACTGAGAGATAATCGATGTTTTTTTTAAAAAAAACTCTATATGCCAGGTACTCTACTTATACCATCTGGTTTAATTTTCATGACAATATTGCAAGATTATTGTTATCATAATCATAATTTTATAGATAAGAAACTTGAGATTCAGAAGCTGCTCATTCAAAGTCACATTGCCAGAAATGGCAGAACCAATATTTCAAACCAGGTCTGTGAGATTTGTCAAAGCCAGTGCTTTTCCTGATAATCCAACATTATTTCATGAGTGGGATTGTAGACCTAATATCTCCTCGTAAGGTGGAATAATTGGTGGCTTAGTGGAGACTTTCTTTTCTTCTTTCCAATGCATATCTGGTCCTGGTTTCTTGAGAGCATCTTTGCATCCATTTCTCCATCCTTCTCATCTTCTTTCCATCTATCCATCCATAAAACGTGCCAGACATTGTGTTAGGTTCTGGGATACAGAAATTAATCCGAGAGGTTAAAAGTCTCTGCTATAAAGAAGAACCATATTTAACATCCAAAGAATGTCAAGAATTTTGATACTTCCTCCCCCAGAGGAATAAAAAATTGACATTGTATTACAAAATCCATGGAGTTTTTTAAAGCTGAGAAATCAAAGTAGCCTAGCAAGGAAGCTGGTTGTTCTTTTCTCCCATTTTCATAAATTCTCTATTTGCAAGAGGTTCCTACACTGAGAAAGAAGGAGCATATTTTAAAGTGACAGGTAGACAAACTAGCCTTCTCTTTCAGACCTCCCACTTCCATCTGGAGGATGCCCCCTTTGACCTAGTTGGAGACCCATTTAACACATCCATTTCAAAGGATAGGGACAAAGTTTTCTTTGCCCTTTCATCAGCTGCAAATTCTTAGTCTGGTTCCCCATTTTTAGTAATGATTTAATATAAATATATTTAAAATAATAATCGTGATCTCCTTCTGCCTTCCCCTTCACAGCTGTGACTTCCTACCTTGAGTTGCATCTGAACTGTGATTAATAGATATATTTAAAGAAACAGTCATTTCTCCTCTTTTTTTTTTCTTCCTCACAGCTGTATTTTTCCTACCCTAGCAATTCCTCTCCTATACCTATTAGCCATACATGTTTTAATTCTAGACTTTCACAAGCATTTTTTAAAAATACTGGATCTTAATATTATGTTCTCTTCATGCTATACCATGCCCTTATACTACAGTTCCATCTGAGATCAAGAAGGTGCTTTTTTTTTTTCTTTTTAGATTTTATTTATTTATTTGAGATAATGAGACAGAACATGAGTGGGGGCTGGGGAGCAGAGGGAGAGGGAGAAGTAAATTCCCCACTGAGCAGGGAGCCTGATTGGGGCTCGATCCCAGGACCCCGAGATCATGACCTGAGCTGAAGGCAGATGCTTAACTGACTGAGCCACCCAGGAGCCCTAGGAAGGTGCTTTAAACAGATATGTTCATATGTCTCAAGTGAGTAACGAAGTCCTATTGACAAATGCCTAGTGACCACAACTCTTCTTTGCCTTCAGCAAAGTCAATTTTCCATCTTCCTTCTGGTTACTGAAATGGAACAGGGTGAGATCTATAGTTCAGAGTGTCCTGAGAATTTTGGGTGCATGAGATTGTATTCTCTGTTAATGGAGCATTCTCCTTTTTGTGTCTTCTAAGCCATATATTTTTTAATTGAGGTATAAATTCACGTAACATAAAATTATCCATTTTAAAGCATACAATTCAGTTTCACTTAGTGCATTCACAATGTTGTGCAACCATCACCTTTATCTAGTTCCAAAATATTTTCATCACTCCCAAAGGAGACCCCCATACCCATTAAGCAGTCATTCCTCATTTCCCCATTACCTCAGCTTCTGGCAACTATTAATGTGCTTTCTGTTTCTACAGAAGGGCCACAATTTTCAGATAGAAGTGTCAACAATGCTACTTATTTGAACAAACTTCTGAATGTGGTTTGCTCCAGAGCTGAGTGGTGAAGGTCTCAAAGCCACAACTATCTGGCAACACGCTGGCACTGCACTTTGTGCTCTTAGAGAATATCTTGGTGACTAATCCAATGCATGATGGATTGGACCTGGATGTGATATGGTCCAGCTTCCTTGAAACTCAGATTTAACATCTGACAATTTGAACCTTGTGAGAAAGAAAATTTCTGAATCCCTCCCAGCAATGCTTGAAGATCTAAAAACAGCCATCAAGGAGAGTTTAAGTGAAGTCAACTAGAATGGAAGAAGACATCAAAATAGCATAGGGAAAACATAAAAACTGGATGGAGAAAGGGGGGGCATGCATACTGAAGAATTCTAAGTCCTAAGCACAGAAATCTTACAATATCTCTGTACAAGGTCAAAACAAAAGGGGGAAGAAGTCCTTAGTTTCACTCCTCTTCCCTAGACTCAGTCATGACACTTGTGCCTCTCTCCTATTCATCTAAACCTAGAGGTGCATAAATTGTGGTGAGGGCTGGCCTTTGTTTTCCTTCCATTATAGTATTTCCCCTCTACCTGCCCCCCCCCCCCCCCCCCCCTGTATTCCCCAGGGCATTAGTTCTAGAGGGTTTTAATAGGTGTTATATGAAAATGGTTACATGATTTGTTCTCATTCATTTTCTCAGTCATTCATTTAACAAGTGTTTACTGAATTTCTCTGATATACTTAACATTGTTCTAGGTTCTGGGGATAAAAGGGTGAACAAAACAGACAAACCAGATTTGTCCATTAAAACAGTATTCCTTACTACAGGCCTTCCCAGGACCTAAATTTGATAAGACAATGTGAATTGTGAAGCTTTAAGATGAATTTCAAAAAATTTTTCTAAAGGGATTTGACCACATGGAACTTGTATTCTTTAGAGACACTTTGGAAAATGCATTATTATTAAAGTGAAAAAAAGTCTCTTTTTCTGGATTTTTCCACTGCTGCTATAACCTGATTCCCCTAGTAGATCTCCCTTATTATTCTGTTAATAGAGAGGGAATATTGTTTTTTCCCTTCAGAGCACTTAACTACAGTGTGAAATTAAATGTTTTTCTGGGGGGGGGGTTACTTATTTATGCCTGTCTCTGCTGCTTTATTGATAGACACTATACCTGGCACCTAGTAAGCACCCAGTGAATAATTTGAATTTGTTGAATGAATTGAAATAATAACTTTACTTATCTATCACCTCCATTAATTTTACCCAATGTTTGAGTTCCCCTTTCTCTCAATTTTTTAATTTCTCTAAGATACAGGGGCCTCATAGAACAATACTGGGCAGGTTGACTACCACATGTAAGGGCTGCATATAAGGGCACATTTTTGTTGGGTTTGGTAGCCAGGTCCATACTGTGAGCCACTATGCTCTAACATTTGTATCAATAATATGCTTACACTCTTGGAGGTGTAATGCTCTCATATTCTTAGAGCAGAATCAACTTTCATGGCACTACAACATTAACTAGGAAAAGCAACAGCATCTTTGAGTGTTCCAATGACCAGATATTTCACAAAATACTCCAGCTCTTAAGGCAAGAGAACATTTTAGGAGTTATTTTTTCGTGATTTTTCTGAGGTATATGAAGGATTGAATTCCAGTAGTCTTACTCCTGCCTCCCACACTCATTAACCATTAGATTGTACTGCCTCAGGACATTTGTAGTCAGTTCCTAAAAGGAAGTGGAGGACACATGACAGCATGACAACATCTGGCAAGGAGAATGGACTTCATGGGAACAAGGTGACTGGCTGAGAAGGGCAGAATGGAGTGGAAGATTATTTGAATGGTGGCTTCCATTTTAAGGATGATGGAGCTGAATCTCATTGAGGTGCTGCCTGGATCATGGACACACGGCTAGCTAATTATTTAACTATTGGTAGATCAGAGCTTTTCAAATTCTGCACATACAAAGCAATCTAGAAGGGCCCAAGATTCTGCATTTCTAATAAGCTTCCAAGTGAAGCTGATGCTTTAACTAGGAAGGTAGTGGTGTACTCTTAATCTTCAGATAAGAAATAATGGTTATCTTTTATGGATATTTTGTATAAATGGGTAAATCTGTCTACACTCCTTTCTGAATACAGTCTTTTTTTAAAATTTTTTATTATGTTATGTTAATCACCATACATTACATCATTAGTTTTTGATGTAGTGTTCCATGATTCATTGTTTGCGTATAACACCCAGTGCTCCATGCAGAATGTGCCCTCTTTAATAACCATCACCAGGCTAACCCATCTCCCCACCCCCCTTCTCTCTAGAACCCTCAGTTTGTTTTTCAGAGTCCATAGTCTCTCATGGTTCGTCTCCCCCTCCAGTTTCTCCCCCTTCATTCTTGATTGAAGTAAAGGAGAGAGAATATAGAATCAGGGTCATTTTATCTCAGAAGAGGGATCTCAGGAAAAGCCACACAGTAGCTTGAGAGCACTGAATTTTCTGAGGATGGGTTTATAGAGGGAAGCCAGACACCAGAAGAGATACCCAGAGAGCCCTGTAGAAACAAAACAAAACAAAACAAAACAAAACAAAAAACAAAAAAGCCTTCTCTCCAAACTAGATCCAGTCTGGGTTATGACTGAGGACACACATTAAGGCACGGTTGTAAACAAGTATCTTGTGGCATGCTAAATTCATGTAATGTACTTAGTACATTGCCTAGTGTCTTTGATTAGAGCTGCCATAAAAAAATATCACAGACTGAGTGGTTTAAATAACAGAAATTTATTTTTCACTGTTCTGGAGGCTGAGAAGTCTAAGATCAAGGTGCTGGCAAGGTAGGTTTCATGCTGAGGTCTTTTCTTTTGGCTTGGAGGCAGCCACCAGTTTGTTGTATGCTCACATGTCCTCTTCTTTGTGTGTGTATGGAAAAAGAGATCTCTTGCTGTCTGTTCCTCTTCTTACAAGTTCACCAGTTTTCTCAGATTAGGACCTGACCCTTACGATGGCATTTTACTTTAATCACCTCTTTAAAGGCCCTGTCTCCATGTATAGTCAGAGTAAAGTTTAGGGCTTCAAAATATGAATTTGAAGGGGGGGAACAATTCAGTCTATAAAACCTAATATACAGTAGGTAATCGATAAATTTCAGGTAGACAAATATCTTTAAGGGCGAGGACTGTGCCTCATGCATCTTCACATTACCACACATATTGGCACACATAGTGGCACATAGTAGGTATTTAAGAAATATTTGATAGGTAAATTAATAGCACCCTGGGAAGGTTGGTATGCCAGAAACAGAGATAGCACATTGTATAGTTTGGATCCTCAATACCAGTACCTACAACACTGAGAGCAACCTTTATGGAGCACAATGTGTAAGGACTTTTCACACTCGCACTTAGTAGTCCACCAAGGTCATCTTTAGTCAGAATGGCAATAGATAGTCATCTCTTAGAGAGTGGATTGCCTCCCATTTACTTTTAATAGTTATCTGTAATGTGTTCCTTTGGGTCCTTAGCAATATGTCATTTTTGAAAATGTTTTCAGTAAGTGAAAATAAAAATATGCATATTGGTCAATTGGTTCTTGGTAGAAACTGAACCAGTGTAAAACATATTATTTTCTTTCCTTCCTCCATGGCCCCAAATCATGCAGGATGCAATGACATAGTATTTCATTTGCATGGAGAGAATACTCTTGAATACTATCTTTTGGTAAACATGCCCAGTAATCCTCCTGGGCCACATGAGCAGCCAGGATTTAATTTTTGATACCAGCTGAACCTGATTTCTGGAATAGCTCTGGATATGCCTTCCTTTTCTTCCTCTTAGGAGACTGAGCACCATTTAACAATTGCCCCTTTGCTGATTCAGCAGGAAAGGCTATAGACTCCTACCCACCCACAAATACTTCCATATTTCCGCTGAATTCAGGAATGTGAAGGAGGGGCTGTTATGTTCACACCTTCTCCAAAGGAGAAGACTCAAAGTTTAAGAAAGGATTCTGATTGTGAGAGAAAGGAATAGGAATGGGGGGAATTCCATGTATTTTTTTTCTCCTAACTTCTAAAGGAGGCTCTTTCCCAAACTGTCTCTCCAGATTTATTTATTAGTATAACAGGCTTTTAGCTAGACAGGATAATTTTGGGGGCAAGGGAAGTAGGATTTTCTGATTACGTGTACCACACCAGGAGAATTTCAAAAACTTGGAGGGAGTGTTGAGGGTTAGAGCAGAGTGTGGCCATAATTTTAGTTTGCCAAGACATGAAAACATATACATATAACTAACATCTGCTACAATTAGCACTTCATAAGAGAAAGGGCATTTTAATATAATAAAGTGGACAGTTCTTTATAAGAAGTAAGAGTTGGCAAAATACCATACTGGCACATGCATGTGTGCACATACACACACATGGATGCTCACTCATGGGCATCATCCTTATTTTTCGTTTTTTTTGTGAACTTGTTAGGATTTAATCTTGGACAGCACTGATCAGGGCTATGTAATTTCTAAGGTTACTTGAGATCTAAGATTCTACAATTCATTGAGTTATCCTAATATCAAATCACCCTCCTTCTAGTACCCCTCATGAATACATTGGGCAGGAGAGTCTTGACATACAGAACTATAACACACAGACATGACCAAGCATGGCACAAAGAAGTAAAAAATGGAAAACATGTAAAGAAATTGCATTACTCCACTGGTGTACCTCACCCTGGGCCTAGGTCTTTATTTTTGCCAAGACACAAATTCATTCACTCAACAAAGCATGTAATTGACCATTTTCAAGGTCCAGTGGATGTGCAATTTCATAGATGTTGCTTCAAGTTAAAAGCTTTGCTCAAGCCTGTAATGTGGCCAGAGCCAGAGCAAGTTTCATCTAATGGAATTTCATGAGAAATTTATAAATGTGATTATTATAACAATAGGAATGTAGAAATGTACCTTTCTACATTTTACCTATAAAAGTAGAAATATACCTTTCCTACTTAAGGTATTTAAAAACTCATTGCATCTGATCTGGCTTCCCTTCAAACTCTTTCTAGATGCTTTTTCTTTACTTCGTTCACACAGATACATTACTACCTTTTCCCCAAAGGCCCTAATCTGATAATTATGTACCGTCTCTGCAAGAACATCATTGTTGTCATTCACCTCCTCAATGAGATAGTGAATGACTGACTAAATTCAGGCATTCTCCTGCTGCATTATCATCCATAGTTAGTTTCTTAATTAGTCTTTGCCACTAAATACCAGGAATCATACTGTGGTTCTCCCTGGAAGAACTCTTGAAATCTTCCTGCTCTGTTTGTGTCCTTGGCCATAACATTCTTGAGCTTATTGTCATAGTTATTTAGTGAGGTTTCTGGTAGTGGACATTTCCTGTGCGTGGAATGTGTGTTAAATGACCAGCTGGCTTGGGAGTACAAGAGCTCAAAGTCTCATCTGAACCAAGTTGTGAAATTATTACCCGTTTGCATGGGAGATTTCGCTATGGAAGTTTTATAACTATTCTAATTCCATGTGGTCAGATTTTCCTGACCAGTCCAATCCTTTTAGAGATTGAAAATTGCAAAGAAGATGCTTAGTGAGAGGAAGGTACAAAGAGATGACTCATGCCAGTTTGCCCTGGACTAGGGTGTGTTGGCAGCTAATGTGGTGATATGATGAAAGGATGTGGAAAATGAAGGCTCAACAATTAATGATGATGTAGTATATACTCTTAGGAATCAATGAAGTTGAGTTAAATTGTTCTGATCAATACGGTTACGGGATCATTGACTTGAAAGAGATTCCCAAAGAGCTCTATAGAAGGATCTTTGCAGGACTTCTTAGAATGCACCGATACTTTTGAGCAATTGTGGGTCAAGCAACTTTGTCAAAAAGAATCAGAGGATTTAGGTGCCTCCTTTCAACAGCACATCCCTCCAAAAGCAGTATGTGAAAAAGTGGGAATATGGGTTGGAATAAGGTAAAGAAAAGAATTTCAAGGTAAGAGAGAAGAATGAGGACTCTATTAGAGAATTAAGTAAGGATCCAAAAGTAAGAGTAGTTGAGAAGTCAGGAGTTCTAAAGAATAGTTTCTAGTGTCTTAAAACAATAAAGTACCAAAGATCAGAGAATAACATTTTTTGGTGACCAAAATAGGAAAATGTGCTTAGTTAAAATTATAAAAGTAGAAAACTATGTCCTGAGTGTAAAAATAAAGATGAGATGAAAGACCATCAGCAAAGCTTTATTTGACAGGAAATGCAGTGGAAGAGATGGCAGCACATGTGTTTAGCGTTTCAGAGTGTACAAGGCACTTATTCATATATTATCTTACTTGATTCACATTGTCATCCTGGGCAGCAAAAGGATAACTAAGATTTTTCTTCAGTACAGGAACCTAATATTTGGAGAAATGAAGTAAACTTTCTCAAGGTCACGAGGCTAGCGAGTGGTTGGCCAGTAATTTCATTTTCCTGAATCAAAGGCCTTTAATGCATTCCTCTCTGCCATACTGGAAATCTGGAATTTTATTTTTTTTTGTTTTGGTTGTAGTCTCTCTCTTCTGAGTGGATGTGCCATATTCTACACCAGAGGTAGACAGACTTTTTCTGTGAAGAGCCAGATAGTAAATATGTTAGGCTTTGTGAGTCATATGTTCTTTGTTCTAACTACTCAACATAACCTCTGTAGTCTAAGGTAGGCATAGACAATATGTAAATGAATGGATATGGCTGTGTTCCAATAAGACTTTATTTCCAAAACAGGTGGTAGGCTGGATTTGGATTGTGAGGTATAGTTTGCTGACCCCTTTCTGCACCATAAAATCCCATGAATCTTCTTCTTGTCCTCATGTAAGAACTCCTAAAATCCTCCCACTCTGTATTTTATATATAACTTTCCCACCTAGACAATTTTGGCTTCTTTAGGTCAAGGATCACATTTGGCTTACCTGTGTACTCGTAATTCTTAGTGGTGTCTAGTACACACAGTGTGTTTGACAATTATTTGTTGAATGAGAGTTTTCTATATTAGATGCACACATTTCCCCCTTCTTCTGCATCTGTTCTTCCTAACTCCCTGTCCAAATACTTTTTTCTTCATTTGGCATATTTTATTTTGCAAAGATGACTACAACAATAACTCTGGTCCTACATGCTCTTCTTATAATGTAATGTTGACACTCTTCCCATCAAGAGTAAGGAGCCTATGTTCCCTCCTCTTGCATATGGGTGAGCTTGTGACAACAGCAGCAGTGATGTTACGTAATTTCTGAGGCTAGGTCCTAAAAGGCAATACAACTTTCATGTGGCTCTCTTGCAACCTTGAGCTACCATTTAAATAGTCTGACCTGAAGTTTCCATGCTGTGAGGAAGACCGGGTTTAGCTCACATGGAATGATCTCAGGGAGAGGACCTGAGACTACCTGGAGAAATAGAGATGTTTGGCCAGCCCCCACCTATTTTAATTTCTCTCACCCCTACCACAATTATTCCAGTTCCATACAGTGGCATGAGAGCCCCAGAAGCCCAGGCAAGCTCTTCCTGAATTTTTGACCCACAGAAACTGTGAGATATAATAAGATAATTGCTGTCTTAACCCACTAAATTGTTTGCAACAATGTATAACTGGAGTACCTCTCTCCTCCCTTTCACTCTTCTTTTCCTAGGAAGGTGGTGTCCATAGCAGTTAAAGATGATGACTCAGGTTGTCTTCTTTGTTTCAGTCTCAACTTTCATACTTTCTAACTATGGGGCATTCTGAAAGTTGCTTAACCTCAGCATCTCCATTTCCCTATCTGTAAAATGGAGCTAATGAAGATAATATTTTTTGTCTCAGAGGGGAGGTGTTATAAGTATCAAAGAAGCTAATGCATTTGGAGTCTCTAGAATAGTGGTTGACCAATAGTAAAGCTCTAGGACTATGTATTATTATCACCCCATGTTTCTTGTTATCCCAATTCTTTAAAGATGGGATAATGGAGGGTATATAGGTAAGTTGGTAATAGAGGTGCCATCCCGATGACTTCCAAATAGAAACTTCCAGTATTGACCATGTCATTGCATTCCAGATGTATACATCCAAGGACCTACTTGCCTTATAGCAGTCTCACAGTGTTCCAACTTTAATATTCAAGGAAGAATTATTCATTATTCATTCCCATCTCATTCCAAAGATATACACCTAACTTCATGTTACATAAATAGTTCTAGTATCTATCTATTAGGTAGGAGTCATCCATGATCTTTCCAATTCCCACTCCTTCTGCATTGAATCCATGACTGAAGCTGATTAGTTCTATCTCCAGTGTATCTCTTATAGGTTTATATGCCTTTCTCCCCTTTTGCTATTAATATCTGAGTCCAAATAATCATTTTTATTCACTTGGATATTGAAATTGCTTTGTAACAGAGCTTCTTATTTTTTCCCCTATTCCCTCTGCTTCATAGTAAAGTGAATTTAAAAAAAAAAAATGGAATATAACATAGTACAGAAGTGAAAAAATCATAAAGGTACAGTTCACTAAGTGATAACAAAGTGAATATAATCTTAACCAACACCTAAGTCAAGAGATAAAACATTACCAGAATCCTAGGTGCCTCTTACCCCTAATACCCGCCTATCATTATTTTCTTCCTCTCCAAAGAAAACATTATCCTGACTTCTAATGCTATAAATTAGTTTTTCCCATTGATATTCACATGAATGGAATAATAAATATATACATATTTATATGCCATTATATCTGGCTTCCTTTGTTCAACATTGTTTATTATGTTTATGAAATTCAACTATGTATAGCAGAAGCTTGACCAGTTCCATTGTTCTATAGTATTTCAATGTATAAATATACATCAATTCTGTAATCTAATTCACTGATAATAAACCTTTGGTTTGTTTTCATTTTGGTGCTATTATGAAAGATGCTACTAGAATTGTGTGTGTGTGTGTGTGTGTGTGTGTGTATGTGTGTGTGGTGTATGTTCATGCAAACATGCATACTTGCATGTGCATATACGTATGTATTTTGGTTGCATATATACCTAAAAGTGGAATTTCTAGGTCATAAGGTGTTCATATGACACTTTACATTTCTTTTTTTTTTAAATTTTTTATTGTTATGTTAATCACCATACATTACATCATTAGTTTTTTGATGTAGTGTTCCACGATTCATTGTGTATAACACCCAGTGCTCCATGAAGAACGTACCCTCTTTAATACCCATCACCAAACTAACCCATCCTCCCACCCCCCTCCCCTCTAGAACTCTCAGTTTGTTTTTCAGAGTCCATCGTCTCTCATGGTTCGTCTCCCCCTCTGATTTCCCCCCCTTAAATTCTTTCCCTCCTGCTATCTTTTTTTTTTTAACATATGATGTATTATTTGCTTCAGAGGTACAGATCTGTGATTCAATAGTCTTGCACAATTCACAGTGCTCGCCATAGCACATACCCTCCCCAATGTCTATCACCCAGCCACCCCATCCCTCCCACCCCCAAACACTCCCGCCAACCTCAGTTTGTTTCCTGAGATTAAGAATTCCTCATATCAGTGAGGTCATATGATATATGTCTTTCTTTGATTGACTTATTTCGCTCAGCAAAACACCCTCCAGTTCCATCCACGTCATTGCAAATGGCAAGATCTCATTCCTTTTGATGGCTGCATAATATTCCATTGTATATATATATACCACACCTTCTTTATCCATTCATCTGTCGATGGACATCTTGGCTCTTTCCACTTTGGCTATTGTGGACATTGCTGCTATGAACATCGGGGTGCACGTACCCCTTTGGATCCCTACATTTGTATCTTTGGGGTAAATACCCAGTAGTACAATTGCTGGATCATATGGTAGCTCTATTTTCAACTTTTTGAGGAACCTCCATACTGTTTTCCAGAGTGGCTGCACCAGCTTGCATTCCCACCAACAGTGTAGGAGGGTTCCCCTTTCTCTGCATCCCTGTCAACATCTGTCGTTTCCTGACTTGTTAATTTTAGCCATTCTGACTGGTGTGAGGTGATATCTCATTGAGGTTTTGATTTGGATTTCCCTGATGCTATGCGATGTTGAGCATTTTTTCATGTGTCTGTTGTCCATTTGGATGTCTTCTTTGGAAAAGTGTCTGTTCATGTCTTCTGCCCATTTCTTGCTTGGATCATTTGTTCTTTGGGTGTTGAGTTTAAGAAGTTCTTTATAGATTTTGGATACTAGCCCTTTATCTGATATGTCATTTGCAAATATCTTCTCCCATTCTGTCAGTTGTCTTTTGGTTTTGTTGACTGTTTCCTTTGCTTTGCAAAAGCTTTTTATCTTGATGAAGTCCCAATAGTTCATTTTTGCCCTTGCTTCCCTTGCCTTTGGCGATGTTTCTAGGAAGAAGTTGCTGCGGCTGAGGTCGAAGAGGTTGCTGCCTGTGTTCTCCTTTAGGATTTTGATGGACTCCTGTCTCACATTGAGGTCTTTCAACCATTTGGAGTCTATTTTTGTGTGTGGTGTAAGGAAATGGTCCAGTTTCATTCTTCTGCATGTGGCTGTCCAATTTTCCCAACACCATTTGTTGAAGAGACTGTCTTTTTTCCATTGGACATTCTTTCCTGCTTTGTCAAAGATTAGTTGACCATAGAGTTGAGGGTCCATTTCTGGGCTCTCTATTCTGTTCCATTGATCTATGTGTCTGTTTTTGTGCCAGTACCATACTGTCTTGATGATGACAGATTTGTAGTAGAGCTGGAAGTCCGGAATTGTGATGCCGCCAGCTTTGCTTTTCTTTTTCAACATTCCTCTGGCTATGCGGGGTCTTTTCTGGTTCCATACAAATTTTAGGATTATTTGTTCCATTTCTTTGAAGAAAGTGGATGGTATTTTGATGGGGATTGGATTGAATGTGTAGATTGCTCTAGGTAGGATTGACATCTTCACAATATTTGTTCTTCCAATCCATGAGCATGGAACGTTTTTCCATTTCTTTGTGTCTTCCTCAATTTCTTTCATGAGTATTTTATAGTTTTCTGAGTACAGATCCTTTGCCTCTTTGGTTAGATTTATTCCTAGGTATCTTATGGTTTTGGGTGCAATTGTAAATGGTATCGACTCTTTAATTTCTCTTTCTTCTGACTTGTTGTTGGTGTATAGGAATGCCACTGACTTCTGTGCATTGATTTTATATCCTGCCACTTTACTGAATTCCTGTATGAGTTCTAGCAGTTTTGGGGTGGAGTCTTTGGGATTTTCCACATAAAGTATCATATCATCTGCAAAGAGTGAGAGTTTGACTTCTTCTTTGCCAATTTGGATGCCTTTGATTTCTTTTTGTTGTCTGATTGCTGTGGCTAGGACTTCCAATACTATGTTGAATAGCAGTGGTGATAGTGGACATCCCTGCCGCGTTCCTGACCTTAAGGGGAAAGCTCTCAGTTTTTCCCCATTGAGAATGATATTTGCTGTGGGTTTTTCATAGATGGCTTTTATGATATTGAGGTATGTACCCTCTATCCCTATACTCTGAAGAGTTTTGATCAAGAAAGGATGCTGTACTTTGTCAAATGCTTTTTCTGCATCTTTTGAGAGGATCATATGATTCTTGTTCTTTCTTTTGTTAATGTATTGTATCACGTTGATTGATTTGCGGATGTTGAACCAACCTTGCAGCCCAGGGATAAATCCGACTTGGTCGTGGTGAATAATCCTTTTAATGTACTGTTGTATCCCAGTGGCTAGTATTTTGGTGAGAATTTTTGCATCCATGTTCATCAGGGATATTGGTCTGTAATTCTCCTTTTTGATGGGGTCTTTGTCTGGTTTTGGGATCAAGGTAATGCTGGCCTCATAAAATGAGTTTGGAAGTTTTCCTTCCATTTCTATTTTTTGGAACAGTTTCAGAAGGATAGGTATTAATTCTTCTTTAAATGTTTGGTAGAATTCCCCTGGGAAGCCATCTGGCCCTGGGCTTTTGTTTGTTGGGAGATTTTTGATGACTGCTTCAATTTCCTTAGTGGTTATAGGTCTGTTCAGGTTTTCTATTTCTTCCTGGTTCAGTTTTGGTAGTTGATACATCTCTAGGAATGCATCCATTTCTTCCAGGTTATCTAATTTGCTGGCATAGAGTTGCTCATAATATGTTCTTATAATTGTTTGTATTTCTTTGGTGTTGGTTGTGATCTCTCCTCTTTCATTCATGATTTTGTTGATTTGGGTCATTTCTCTTTTCTTTTTGATAAGTCTGGCCAGGGGCTTATCAATCTTGTTAATTCTTTCAAAGAACCAGCTCCTAGTTTCGTTGATCTGTTCTACTGTTCTTTTGGTTTCTATTTCATTGATTTCTGCTCTGATCTTTATTATTTCTCTTCTCCTGCTGGGTTTAGGCTTTATTTGCTGTTCTTTCTCCAGCTCCTTTAGGTGTAGGGTTAGGTTGTGTATTTGAGACCTTTCTTGTTTCTTGAGAAAGGCTTGTATTGCTATATACTTTCCTCTTAGGACTGCCTTTGCTGTATCCCAAAGATTTTGAATAGTTGTGTTTTCATTTTCATTGGTTTCCATGAATTTTTTTAATTCTTCTTTAATTTCCTGGTTGACCCATTCATTCTTCAGTAGGATGCTCTTTAGCCTCCATGTATTTGAGTTCTTTCCGACTTTCCTCTTGTGATTGAGTTCTAGTTTCAAAGCATTGTGGTCTGAAAATAGGCAGGGGATGATCCCAATCTTCTGGTACCGGTTGAGACCTGATTTATGACCTAGGATGTGATCTATTCTGGAGAATGTTCCATGGGCACTAGAGAAGAATGTGTATTCCGTTGCTTTGGGATGGAATGTTCTGAATATGTCTGTGAAGTCCATTTGGTCCAGTGTGTCATTTAAAGTCTTTATTTCCTTGTTGATCTTTTGCTTAGATGATCTGTCCATTTCAGTGAGGGGGGTGTTAAAATCCCCCACTATTATTGTATTGTTGTCAATGTGTTTCTTTGCTTTTGTTATTAATTGCCTTATATAATTGGCTGCTCCCATGTTAGGGGCATAGATATTTACAATTGTTAGATCTTCTTGTTGGATAGACCCTTTAAGTATGATATAGTGTCCTTCCTCATCTCTTATTACAGTCTTTGGTTTAAAATCTAATTTGTCTGATATAAGGATTGCCACCCCAGCTTTCTTTTGGTGTCCATTAGCATGGTAAATGGTTTTCCACCCCCTCACTTTCAATCTGGGGGTGTCTTTGGGTCTAAAATGAGTCTCTTGCAGACAGCATATCGATGGGTCTTATTTTTTAATCCAATCTGATAGCCTGTGTCTTTTGATTAGGGCATTTAGCCCATTTACATTCAGGGTAACTATTGAAAGATAGGAATTTAGTGCCATTGTATTGCCTGTAAAGTGACTGTTACTGTATATTGTTTGTGTTCCTTTCTGGTCTATGTTGCTTTTAGGCTCTCTCTTTGCTTAGAGGACCCCTTTCAAGATTTCTTGTAGGGCTGGTTTCGTGTTCACAAATTCCTTTAGTTTTTGTTTGTCCTGGAAGCTTTTTATCTCTCCTTCAATTTTCAATGACAGCCTAGCTGGATATAGTATTCTTGGCTGCATATTTTTCTCATTTAGTGCTCTGAATATGTCCTGCCAGTCCTTTCTGGCCTGCCAGGTCTCTGTGGATAAGTCTGTTGCCAATCTAATGTTTCTACCATTGTAGGTTACATATCTCTTCTCCCGAGCTGCTTTCAGGATTTTCTCTTTGTCTCTGAGACTCGTAAGTTTTACTATTAGATGTCGGGGTGTTGACCTATTTTTATTGATTTTGAGAGGGGTTCTCTGTGCTTCCTGGATTTTGATGCCTGTTTCCTTCCCCAAATTAGGGAAGTTCTCTGCTATATTTTGCTCCATTATACCTTCTGCCCCTCTCTCTCTTTCTTCTTCTTCTGGGATCCCAATTATTCTAATGTTGTTTCGTCTTATGGTATCGTTTATCTCTCGAATTCTGCCCTCGTGATCCAGTAGTTGTTTATCTCTCTTTTTCTCAGCTTCTTTATTTTCCATCATTTGGTCTTCTATCTCACTGATTCTTTCTTCTGCCTCATTTATCCTAGCAGTTAGCGCCCCCATATTTGATTGCACCTCATTAATAGCCTTTTTGATTTCTACTTGGTTCGATTTTAGTTCTTTTACTTCTCCAGAAAGGGTTTCTCTAATAACTTCCATGCTTTTTTCAAGCCCAGCTAGTATCTTTAAAGTGATGATTCTGAACTCTAGATCTGACATCGTACTAATGTCC
>NW_022589728.1:42038865-42052107 GCF_004348235.1 Phoca vitulina
ACTCCTTAATTTCTCTTTCTTCTGTCTTGTTGTTGGTGTATAGGAATGCCACTGATTTCTGTGATTGATTTTATATCCTACCACTTTACTGAATTCCTGTATGAGTTCTAGCAGTTTGGGGGTGGAGTCTTTTGGGTTTTCCACATAAAGTATCATATCATCTGCAAAGAGTGAGAGTTGGGCTTCTTCTTTTCTGATTTGGATGCCTTTTATTTCTTTCTGTTGTCTGATTGCTGTGGCTAGGACTTCTAATACTATGTTGAATAGCAGTGTTGATAGTGGACATCCCTGCCACGTTCTTGACCTTAGGGGGAAAGCTCTCAGTTTTTCCCCATTGAGAATGATATTTGCTGTGGGTTTTTCATAGATGGCTTTTATGATATTGAGGTACATACCCTCTATCCCTATACTCTGAAGAGTTTTGATCAAGAAAGGATGCTGTACTTTGTCAAATGCTTTTTCTGCATCTATTGAGAGGATCATATGATTCTTGTTCTTTCCTTTGTTAATGTATTGTATCATGTTGATTGATTTGCAGATGTTGAACCAACCTTGCAGCCCAGGGATAAATCCCACTTAGTCATGGTGAATAATCCTTTTAATGTACTGTTGTATCCCAGTGGCTAGTATTTTGGTGAGAATTTTTGCATCCATGTTCATCAAGGATATTGGTCTGTAATTCTCCTTTTGATGGGGTCTTTTTCTGGTTTGGGGATCAAGGTAATGGTGGCCTCAGAAAACGAGTTTGGAAGTTTCCTTCCATTTCTATTTTTTGGAACAGTTTCAGAAGAATAGGTATTAATTCTTCTTGAAATGTTTGGTAGAATTCCCCCAGGAAGCCATCTGGCCCTGGGCTTTTGTTTGTTGGGAGATTTTTGATGACTGCTTCAATTTCCTTAGTGGTTATAGGTCTGTTCAGGTTTTCTATTTCTTCCTGGTTCAGTTTTGGTAGTTGATACATCTCTAGGAATGCATCCATTTCTTCCAGATTATCTAATTTGCTGGCATATACTTGCTGATAATATGTTCTTATAACTGATTGTTATAAGATCTCTGTGCCTCCTGGATTTTGATGCCTGTTTCCTTCCCCAAATTAGGGAAGTTCTCTGCTATAATTTGCTCCAATATACCTTCTGCCCCTCTCTCTCTTTCTTCTTCTTCTGGGATCCCAATTATTCTAATGTTGTTTCATCTTATGGTATCACTTATCCCTTGAATTCTGCCCTCGTGATCCAGTAGTTGTTTATCTCTCTTTTGCTCAGCTTCTTTATTTTCCATCATTTGATCTTCCATATCACGAATTCTCTCTTTTGCCTCATTTATCCTAGCAGTTAGATCCTCCATTTTTGATTGCACCTCATTAATAGCCTTTTTTATTTCGACTTGGTTAGATTTTAGTTCTTTTATTTCTCCAGAAAGGATTTCTCTAATAACTTCCATGCTTTTTTCAAGCCCAGCTGGTATCTTTAAATTCATCATTCTGAACTCTAGTTCCGACATCGTACTAATGTCTGTATTGATTAGGTCCCTGGCAGTCCGTACTGCAGCTTGTTCTTTTTGTTGAGGTGATTTTTTCCATCTTGTCATTTTGTCCAGAGGAGGATAGATGAATGAGAGAACAAAATGCTAATAGGGTAACAATGTCCCCAGAAAATATGCTCTAAACAAATCAGAAAAGACCTGAAACCGGGGGAAAAGAAAGGGAAAGAAAGAAAAAAGAAAAAGGAAAAAAAAAAAGATAAAAGCAAACAAAAATAGAACAAAACAAAAAAAACAGAATATGATCAAATATGATCAGGCTGGTGCATAGATCAGTGCCACACACTAGATTTTTGGTGTATTTTGGTCTGTTAGAAGAAAGTGCCTCCCTAAATTTTAAAGAAAGAAAAACTTATATATGTACAAAAATAAGGGTTAATTTGATGAAGGGATGGAATATGACTGTGAAGATGAAAATTATTAAAAATTTTATAAAAGGAATTGATAAGATAAGAAGTTTGAAAAAAAGAAAGAAGAGGATTTTAAAAAAAAGAAAAAAAAGGGAGAATGTGATCAGGCAGGAGAGTAGAACAAAGCCATACACTAGAGATTTAGTGTATATCTTGATCTGTTAGAAGAAACTGTATCTCAAAATTTTAAAGAGAGGACAACTTATATGTACATGCCAAAAATAAGGGTAATTACTATGAAGGGACAGAATATGACTCTAAAAATGAAAAATAAAAATGTTTTTCAAAAAAAGGATTGATAAGATGTTGGTTGAAAAAGGGAAAAAGAAAAATTCAAAAAAAAAAAAAGACAGTTAAAAAAAATTAACTTTGAAAGACTAAAGAATCATGGTAAAAAAGCCATGAATTCTATGTGCAGTATTCCCCTAGTGCTGGAATTCTGCCATTCTCATTGATCGGTAAACTTGGTCTTGGCTGGCTGTTCTTGCTGATCTTCTGGGGGAGGGGCCTGTTGCCGTGATTCCCAAATGTCTTTGCTGGAGGCGGAATTGCCCCACCCTTGCCGGGTCCGGGTTAAGTAATCTGCTCTGGTTTGCTCCCGGGAGCTTTTGTTCCCTGCAAGCTTTCTGTACAGCTTTGCACGATGAGAGTGAAAATGGCGGCCTCCCAATCTTCTATTGTATATTGTCTGTGTTCCTTTCTGGTCTCTGTTGTTCCCCACTGCTTTGCACTGTCATTTTGGTCATGAATCAAGTATCTTTACATTCATGGATGTGTCTTGATTAACATCTGAGTCCAAATAGTCATCATTCTTCACCTAACCACTGAAAGCACTTTGTAACAGGTCTTACCATGTTTTCCCATTCTCTTCTGCCATCAGTTGTCTTCACAGCAAATTGACATTTTGGGGGAGTATTTTTAATTCTATTTATTTATTTTATATTTTTCTCTGTTGTCTTTTTATATTTGAAACTATACCATATTATATTAATGACTGTAACTATATAGTAAGTCTTGGTTAAATAAATTAAGTCCTACTTTCTTTTTTAAAAAAAATTCTTAATCTTCTCTTGCTTCTCCTTTCCTTCTTTTTCTCCTTGAGCAGTGCAAGATCCTTAGAACACCTTAACTCTATTTCCTCTAGACTTTTGTAGTATAGTGGATATATTTTAATTATATACATACTATAAACTCCATGAGACATTGCTATTAGTATTTCACACTATAAATATTCATTTGAATTTATTATAATATTTCCACTTACACTATAGATATTCATTTGAATTTATTGTAGTTTTCATTGCCCTATGTAAATTCTTACATCTCTGAGCTTACTTCTGCAATTATTTTCTTTTTGCCTGAAGAATACCTTTTAGTATTTTTTAAAATGTTTTTCAGCTGGTGACACATTATGTCTATATTTGTTTGTTTTAAATGTCTTTATTTTTCCTTCATTTTTGGATTTATGCATATGAAATTCAACCATGTTATTGTATATAGCAGAAGTTTATTCAATTCCATTGTTTTGTAGTGTTCCAGTGTATAAGTATACCTTAATTTATTTATCTAACCCACTAATAATGGATATTTGGTTTGTTTCCAGTTTTGGACTATTATGAGGGATACTGCTATGAACTATTATGAGGTATACCACTATGAACATCTGCTATGAACATCTGTGCATGCACACACACATGTTTCCATTTATGTTGGTATATATATATAGATGTAGAATAAAAGTAAGTGTAAATCTAAAATAACGGTTATTTTCTATTCATATTTTAAAAGTATTCTATTGTCTTCTAGATTTCATGCATCTGTTGAGAAGTCAGCTGTTAGTCTTATTGTACCTCTGTGTGTGTGTGTGTGTGTGTGTGTGTGTGTGTAGAAACCATCTTTTTTTCTTTTCTTTTTTTAAATTTTATTATATTTAAATCTAATTAATTAACATATAGTGTATCATTAGTTTCAGAGGTAGAGTTCAGTTATTCATCCATTGCATGTAACACCCAGTGCTAGTTACATCATGTGCCCTTCTTAATGCCCATCAGTCAGTTACCCCTTTCCCCGACTCACCTCCCCTCCTGCAACCTTCAGTTTGTTTCCTATAGTTAAGAATCTCTTATGGTTTGTCTCCCTCTCTGATTTTCTTATTTTATTTTTCCCTCCCTTCCCCTATGATCCTCTGTTTTGTTTCTTAATTTCCATATGTGAGTGAAATCATGTGATAATTATCTTTCTCTGATTAACTTATTTTGCTTAGAATAATACCCTTTAGTTCCACCCACGTTGTTGCAAATGGTAAAATTTCATTTTTTTGATGGGTGAATAATATTCCGTTTATCTTTCAAGATTTCTCCAAAGAAGACATACAAATGGCCAACAAACACATGAAAAAATGCTCAACATCACTCAGCACAGGGAAATACAAATTATTGTTCCTTTTTTAGTTCTGAGTGGGAAGACTGATCCTAAGCAACCTAATCAGTCTAGGCCAAAAGGGGAACCAAAGCAATATTTTAAGTGCATAAATCAGATCCCATCACCTAATGCTTAAAATGCTCAGTGGCTTCTCCATTGCTCTTAGGTATAACCAAAAGCCCTTATCCTGATTAGCAGATCCTATTCTATCTGGCTGCTGTATAACTCTCTGAACCTTTTTCCTACCACCCTCCTTCTTAATAGATTCTAATCACATTAGCCTATCTTTCAAAACAGTACGCTCATTCTCACCATTGATGGCTCATTTTTATCATTCAAGTCTCAGCCCAATGATACCTTCCCTGAAGAGCTAAGCTAAAGTAGTTCATCCCATTCATTTTTTCTTACATCACCCTGTTTGATGTTCTTATAACATGTAACACTATTTTTTTTTAAGATTTTATTTATTTATTTGAGAGAGAGAGTGAGCAAGAGAGAGAGAGAGAGAACACCAGCAGGGGGAGAGGCAGAGGGACAAGCAGACTCCCCACTGAGCAGGGAGCCCAATGCAGGGCTCAATCCCAGGATCCTGAGATCATTACCTGAGCCGAAGGCTGACACTTAGCCAACTGAGCCACCCAGTCCCCCCCAACATGGAGCAGTCTTTTATCCAACTTACTTATGTTGGTTTTCGTGTTTATTTCTCTCTCCTCCTCCACAAAACAAGTATAAGTTCCACAAGAGCAGAAGCCTTATCTTTTATTCATTGCTGTATTCCCAGGCTGACAACAATAGCTGGAATATAGTCACTGCTCAATAAATATCATAGAATCATAGAAAGTTGGAACAATCATTTCCAGAAATGTTTTAGGAGACTGATAATAAGAAACTAGAGCAGTGAACCTGACCAAAAATGATTTAAAAAAACTTTTATATGATTAATAATTCTGATTTTACAAAGCACTTTAATATATACTAATAGTTCTCATTTGTTTCTGATGAAAAAAAGAGTGTAGGAGCCAGAATACAGCAATGTAATTGATAAAAAATAAACTGAACACTTTTTTCCTAAATTTTGATAAATTTTGACTATATGCTTCATCCCTAATGGATTATCTCCATTTTTGGTTGGATAAAGACTCTAGAAATTATACTCTGATTTAACATTTTTGAAATTACAATATTGCTTTTGACTATTATATAAACCTAATTTGTAATAGTATTGTTTTTTCCCTTCATATTTCATCAGAGAAGATTTTAGGAAATACTTAAAAGAGCCACGCAAGCCTCTAGACTTCACATTTGCTCCACAGGACCACACTTACAGTTCTGTGTTTCACTCCCAGTTTTTCCTGCCTTCTTTCTAGTCGTGGCACAAGAAGCAATGACCTGACTCAAGGACAGGCAGAAGAGGAAGCCAAGTCAAAGGGCCTGCATGATCAAAACTTGCATAATTTTGTTGACCACATCTAGTCTGTCAGTCTTTAAGGAGATATTTATATTTCTCCCTTTCACCCCCCTCTGTCACCAAGGAGTTTTATTTCCCTCTTAAGTGGCCTAGCCTAGAAAGGAAGTGGGAAAGTGGGAATAATCATTTAAGAAACGCAGCCAAACCACAACTACACCTTGTTCTTTTGGAGTCCTGCCTGGCCTCCTGTTTGAAGTTATGTAGGTTGTTCTATTTGTGTCTGTTCCATTTGTACCTGCTCCCCTTAAAGCTGTACTTTGTAAAGTGGCAGAAGTCTGAAACCTTAGTAAACATCTTCTTCTTAAAATGAATATATTGCTTGTGAGATCAATTTGCTCCTAACGGATACCACTGCCAATCTTCTAAACCAATTTATACAGGTCACAGATGGCCTTTCCTCAGTAGTATAAAGGAGCATTCCCCACCCCCACCAGTGCCACAGATTCATGTTCCTGAATTTGGGACAGTTTGTTTTATGACCCAATATGGTCTTTATTCACAGGCAACTTGATAATAACATAGATGACAGTAGGTTGCCTTCCCTTGTTCCATAGAAATCTGACTTGCACTCTCAGAGTTTTTGGCTTCTCCCTTTTCTGAAAACAGACCACACAATTGTAATGGGTGAAGAGAAGCCAAAAAAAAAAAAAAAAAAAAAAAGACTCGGTCTGGGCAAATTTCTCCTAACATGAAATGTCTTTTCACAACCTTCCTACTTTTCTTTCTCACTGCACAGGACTCTGTTCAGGAACACAATGTGGGTGATCAGGATTGGGGGTAAAACAGGAAGAAAGGACAGTTTTATTATTTTTCCATTTGTGACCCAATACTCTCTCTAAAAAACAGAAAATGTTAATTTTACAGAAGGAAGCTGTAGATTTGAGCCCTTTAACATGCAAATGTTAGTCCTGATTAGATTCTAACAGTTTCACTGAATCATTCTTTCTGGCACAAAATGACTTTAGTTATCACTAGAGAATTCTGATTCCTCTGTTGCTTTTCTTTCTCAAGGTGGTTTTATCGGATTGTTTCATTGTAGAGTTCGTTTAAACCCTTGAAATCCAATCACACTTTATTTTAGATTTTTAAAAAAATGTATAAACTTGGACTCTTTCAGTAGTCTCACAGCTGAGCCAGGTTTGCTGACCCTTGTACCAGGTTTTTGTTAAACAATTGGCTGAATTGTACAGTGCACATCTGAGTAAAATGTTAGACCTGAAATGCCATTAAGAAGATTCTGTTTCCCAAATACCTTGGTGTAGTGAAATAGTCATATCTGAAACTTCGGAGAGGGAACTTCAGAAGAAACTGGAGACCAAGGTTTACTGCTAATTTGATACTTAGAAGAAACGTTTCTTTTCTTTTCTTTTTTTTTTCAGGCCCTGACCAGGCTGCCAAAATGGAATTTTCTTCCTATATCACAATTATTGGTTCAGTTTAACCCAGAGTGTTGTTTCAAGCCAATAAGATCCTTTTGAGGCTCCCTTTGCTTTTCTTACTTACTTTGTTCTGTTTATTTTTGGACACTTTTTATTAGAAGTTGCCTGATGGTGACTTGATACATTTCTGGCTCTCTACCATATCAATCTTGATTAAAATATTGAACTCTTCATGGTCAACTGCTGATGGCAGATGACATCCATTAATTCAGTGCAATCTACGTTGTCTTTCCACATGAGGTGGTGTTCTATAGTATAGTACAACTCCATGGTATAGCTCCGTAGTTGTAATTTGGTAATGGAATACATAAGAAAATACCATAAAATGCACTTTAATTCATAGGAATCCAACTTCTTTGTTTCCCAAGGGAAAGGACTATGTATTTTTTTTAATTTCCCAGCTCCACCATCTAGCACACTACTGGAGAAAAGGATATAACTAATAAATACTAATTTAACTTGATGTCATAGTATATATATGATATTAGCAGTGTTTATTTTTCACTTATGGATGATTTAAGGGATTTTTAAGCATAATTCTATTGATAGGTAAATTGTGCCTTAAAGGTTGGAGCTGCAGAGTAACTATCACTTTTAGAATATCCATGAGCTCTACCATTCACCCATCTCTGCCTCATCCTCTTATTTTATTTACATTGGTTGTCAGGCTCTTTTATGTTTCTGAGTTTGCAGCTTCTATTCTAAAGGTCATGTGTTCTGTGAGACATCCCAGATTCTATCCAGATGAAATTGGTATCTTCCTCATCTAAACCCTACTTCTCCCCTTACATACACCTCTATTATGGCACTTATGCTTTTTTACCTTTATGACCATATTTCATCCCTCCTTATTCATAACTGGTTTCCTATTTTCCTGGCTGCAGATGAATAGTAGATTCAGGAAAATCATGACCTTTATAGGGAATCAAGATCTGGCGCTGAGGTGGAGGAATTAAAATGGAGATTTGCAGGCCACAGAATCTGATATATTTATTAAAAGTTAATTTGAATGTACCTACAGTGGTCAAAGCAAAACAATTGATTGCCTGATTCCTATATATGCCCATAAAGAAAAAGCATGTGATTTCCTTAGGGAAAGTAAACATCATCTCTGACAGTTGTAAATTTCTTGAGTCCTAGG
Source organism: Phoca vitulina (assembly GCF_004348235.1). Taxonomy (NCBI): domain Eukaryota; kingdom Metazoa; phylum Chordata; class Mammalia; order Carnivora; family Phocidae; genus Phoca; species Phoca vitulina. Next base: position 42,047,284 of record NW_022589728.1, read on the forward strand.
AACAAGTATGTTTTTTCTATTTTGTATTGCCCCACAGCTCCCATCATGATGCCATCCTCTGGGTAAGGATTCAATAAATATTTGTGGAATATTGTCATCAGAGATTTCATTGACCTGGGGAATGGTTGGCTTGCTACCTTACCTTTGTGAACTTATAAGGGCAGCTCATCCAACATACCATCAGTTGATCAACTTGGAAGTTCTTGACTAACTATAGCTAATAACTGACCCATTGTGACTTTTTACTCCAAATACTCATTACTTCCCTTACCTCCTTAATGACTGAAATTACTTTTTATCTCATTGTAGTTAATGATGTGAACTTCAACTCAAATTTATCTCCCATCCCTTTATTCTTTATTTTTTCTAGTCATAACTTCTATAAATGTTTCAAATAGTTTAGTCACAGATGTGCACATTAATTGACAAAGGGTGATTGTTATAGGATATCAAGATCAATCACATTTATTGGACCAGCTTCTTGGGTTTGTGTGTTAGTTAGAGGCATGAAGAGGCCATGAAGAATTAATTATAGTGAAGACAAAGACAGAGTAATACAGACAGCTACAAACCATCCTATTTATCTAGGCTTTTTATTTCCCTGGACTATTTTCAGGGTTGTCTCTGTGAAACAGAAGAAGAGTTGGCTCAGAAACTGCAAGCAAGAGAATGCCTGCCATGCTGTGTCCCTGTCTCTCTGCCATTCCCTGACAGGTAGTAGTGATATACCTGGCTCTCTGCCTTGGTGTCTTTATTCACAGCTCCCAGGAACCCACATTTGTATCCCTTCCTTCCCTTCCTTCTCCACCCTGCCTGTGGTCCACTCCCTCAACCTCATTGCTTATTCTGGCTGCCAGTGCCAATGCCAGCTTGGTCTTTCTCACCTATGTGACTAGACACCAAGTTTCAACACAAAACTTTTCCCAGAGACTCATAGCACCTCAGCACCTGTCAGAGCTTTTGTAGCCTGAGTACTGGGATGGGGGAGAGCCTTCAGGCATATAGAAGGTGCTACAATGGAAAGCTTTTTTTGCTCCTAGTTATGCTCCTAGTTAGTCCATGAATTGTGGACTATTAAGGGGATGTGAATGAATTCTATAAATTTCTCTCTCATCTCCCCACCTCTAGCAACTACCTCTTCATTTTAAACTCAACTTTTGAGCAATTCTTTTAGATAGTTTATGATAGCCCTGTTCAGGAGGTGGCCCCTTCTGCCTACTCCGTGAAATGTAAATACCTCAGTGTTTAATTCTTCAACTTTGCTATATCAAAAACACAAAGGATATAACAACTTGAAAGAACTTCATAATCAGCAAATCTAGTTCCCTGAAAAGACAGCAAATTGAAACCCAGAGAAGTAAAGTAACTTACTCAAAACCACACAGCTATAAATGACAAAGCTTTTTGGGGAATGGAGGGAAGAGGTCAAACTTCCAGCCAGAGATTCTTTTCCCTAAAGCACTAAGTTAATCATAACCTAGTGAGCAAAATATGGGAAGATATACAATTATTATTGAACTCTGTGTGCAGATGTAAGGATCTGATGGTTGAAGTTTGAGGCTTAGAAGCTTGTATCTGTGCTGACGGTATAGCCAAATATTTAAGTCTGCAGACCTTGGGGTCAAAGAGGCTGTGTTTAATTCTAGCTGTCATTCATTAGCTTGTCTATATTATTGGACAAGTTGCTTAACCTCTCTATCTTCAGAGTGCTCATTAGTGAGAGGGAGTTATGGCTTTCTTGGAAAAGTGTTATGATGACATTTCTATAAGAATAAGGAATTGCTAAAGATAATAATCATTATTTAAATTATTCTACAATGCTTATATAACACTTTTGTCATCCAGGATGATGTACTTTTTTAAATTATGTTATGTTAATCACCATACATTACATCATTAGTTTTTGATGTAGTGTTCCATGATTCATTGTTTGCGTATAACACTCAATGCTCCATGCAGAACGTGCCCTCCTTAATGCCCATCACCAGGCTAACCCATCCTCCCACCCCCCTCCTCTCTAGAACCCTCAGTTTGTTTTTCAGAGTCCATAGTCTCTCATGGTTCATCTCTCCCTCTGATTTCCCCCACGTCATTCTTCCCTCCTGCTATCTTCTTCTTCTTCTTCTTTTTTTTTTTTTAACGTAGAATATATTATTTGTTTCAGAGGTACAGGCCTGTGATTCAACAGTCTTACACAATTCACAGCGCTGACCACAGCACATACCCTCCCCAATGTCTATCACCCAGGCACCCCATACCTCCCAACCCCCACCACTCTAGCAACCCTCAGTTTGTTTCCTGAAATTAAGAATTCCTCATATCAGTGAGGTCATATGATACATGTCTTTCTCTGACTGACTTATTTCGCTCAGCATAATACCCTCCAGTTCCATCCACGTCGTTGCAAATGGCAAGATCTCATTCCTTTTGATGGCTGCATAATATTCCATTGTATATATATACCACACCGTCTTTATCCATTTATCTGTCGGTGGACATCTGGGCTCTTTCCATAGATTGGCTACTGTGGACATTGCTGCTGTAAACATCGAGGTGCACGTACCCCTTCAGATCCCTACATTTGTATCTTTGGGGTAAATACCCAGTAGTACAATTGCTGGATCATATGGTAGCTCTATTTTCAACTTTTTGAGGAACCTCCATACTGTTTTCCAGAGTGGCTGCACCAGCTTGCATTCCCACCAACAGTGTAGGAGGGTTCCCCTTTCTCTGCATCCCTGTCAACATCTGTCGTTTCCTGACTTGTTAATTTTAGCCATTCTGACTGGTGTGAGGTGGTATCTCATTGAGGTTTTGATTTGGATTTCCCTGATGCCCAGCAATGCCGAGCACTTTTTCATGTGTCTGTTGGCCATTTGGATGTCTTCTTTGGAAAAATGTCTGTTCATGTCTTCTGCCCATTTCTTGCTTGGATTAGTTGACCATAGAGTTGAGGGTCCATTTTTGGGCTCTCTATTCTGTTCCATTGATCTATGTGTCTGTTTTTGTGCCAGTACCATACTGTCTTAATGATGACAGCTTTGTAATAGAGCTTGAAGTCCAGAATTGTGATGCTGCCAGCTTTGCTTTTCTTTTTCAACATTCCTCTGGCTATTCGGGGTCTTTTCTGGTTCCATACAAATTTTAGGATTATTTATTCCATTTCTTTGAAAAAAGTAGATGGTATTTTGATGGGCTTGTATTGAATGTGTAGATTGCTCTAGGTAGCATTGACATCTCCACAATATTTGTTCTTCCAGTCCATGAGCACGGAACGTTTTTCCATTTCTTTGTGTCTTCCTCATTTTCTTTCATGAGTATTTTATAGTTTTCTGAGTACAGATCCTTTGCCTCTTTGGTTAGATTTATTCCTAGGTATCTTATGGTTTTGGGTGCAATTGCAAATGGGATCGACTCCTTAATTTCTCTTTCTTCTGTCTTGTTGTGGGTGTATAGGAATGCCACTGATTTCTGTGATTGATTTTATATCCTGCCACTTTACTGAATTCCTGTATGAGTTCTAGCAGTTTTGGGGTGGAGTCTTTGGGATTTTCCACATAAAGTATCATATCATCTGCAAAGAGTGAGAGTTTGGCTTCTTCTTTTCCGATTTGGATGCCTTTTATTTCTTTCTGTTGTCTGATTGCTGTGGCTAGGACTTCTAATACTATGTTGAATAGCAGTGTTGATAGTGGACATCCCTGCCGCGTTCCTGACCTTAGGGGGAAAGCTCTCAGTTTTTCCCCATTGAGAATGATATTTGCTGTGGGTTTTTCATAGATGGCTTTTATGATATTGAGGTACGTACCCTCTATCCCTATACTCTGAAGAGTTTTGATCAAGAAAGGATGCTGTACTTTGTCAAATGCCTTTTCTGCATCTATTGAGAGGATCATATCATCCTTGTTCTTTCTTTTATTAAGGTATCATATCACATTGATTGATTTGCGGATATTGAACCAACCTTGCAGCCCAGAGATAAATCCCACTTGGTTGTGGTGAATAATCCTTTTAATGTACTGTTGTATCCTATTGGCTAGTATTTTGGTGAGAATTTTTGCATCCTTGTTCATCAAAGATATTGGTCTGTAATTCTCCTTTTTGATGGGGTCTTTGTCTGGTTTGGGGATCAAGGTAATGGTGGCCTCAGAAAACGAGTTTGGAAGTTTCCTTCCATTTCTATTTTTTGGAACAGTTTCAGAAGGATAGGTATTAATTCTTCTTGAAATGTTTGGTAGAATTCCCCTGGGAAGCCATCTGGCCCTGGGCTTTTGTTTGTTGGGAGATTTTTGATGACTGCTTCAATTTCCTTAGTGGTTATAGGTTTTCTTCAATTTCCTTAGTGGTTATAGGTTCAGGTTTTCTATTTCTTCCTGGTTCAGTTTTGGTAGTTGATACATCTCTAGGAATGCATCCATTTCTTCCAGATTATCTAATTTGCTGGCATAGAGTTGCTCATAATATGTTCTTATAATTGTTTGTATTTCTTTGGTGTTGGTTGTGATCTCTCCTCTTTCATTCATGATTTTGTTGATTTGGGTCATTTCTCTTTTCTTTTTGATAAGTCTGGCCAGGGGTTTATCAATCTTGTTAATTCTTTCAAAGAACCAGCTCCTAGTTTTGTTGATGTGTTCTACTGTTCTATTTCATTGATTTCTGCTCTGATCTTTATTATTTCTCTTCTCCTGCTGGGTTTAGGCTTTATTTGCTGTTCTTTCTCCAGCTCCTTTAGGTGTAGGGTTAGGTTGTACATTTGAGACCTTTCTTGTTTCTTGAGAAAGGCTTGTATTGCTATATACTTTCCTCTTAGGACTGCCTTTGCTG
>NW_022589728.1:42052117-42103842 GCF_004348235.1 Phoca vitulina
TATAGTGTCCTTCCTCATCTCTTATTACAGTCTTTGGTTTAAAATCTAATTTGTCTGATATAAGGATTGCCACCCCAGCTTTCTTTTGGTGTCCATTAGCATGGTAAATGGTTTTCCACCCCCTCACTTTAAATCTGGGGGTGTCTTTGGGTCTAAAATGAGTCTCTTGCAGACAGCATATCGATGGGTCTTATTTTTTAATCCAATCTGATAGCCTGTGTCTTTTGATTAGGGCATTTAGCCCATTTACATTCAGGGTAACTATTGAAAGATAGGAATTTAGTGCCATTGTATTGCCTGCAAGGTGACTGTTACTGTATATTGTCTGTGTTCCTTTCTGGTCTCTGTTGCTTTTAGGCTCTCTCTTTGCTTAGAGGACCCCTTTCAATATTTCTTGCAGGGCTGGTTTTGTGTTTGCAAATTCCTTTAGTTTTTGTTTGTCCTGGAAGCTTTTTATCTCTCCTATTTTCAGTGACAGCCTATCTGGATATAGTATTCTTGGCTGCATATTTTTCTCTTTTAGTGCTCTGAATATATCCTGCCAGTCCTTTCTGGCCTGCCAGGTCTCTGTGGATAGGTCTGTTGCCAATCTAACGTTTCTACCATTGTAGGTTACATATCTCTTCTCCCGAGCTGCTTTCAGGATTTTCTCTTTGTCTCTGAGACTCGTAAGTTTTACTATTAGATGTCGGGGTGTTGACCTATTTTTATTGATTTTGAGATGGGATCTCCGTGCCTCCTGGATTTTGATGCCTGTTTCCTTTCCCAAGTTAGGGAAGTTCTCTGCTATAATTTGCTCCAATATACCTTCTGCCCCTCTCTCTCTTTCTTCTTCTTCTGGGATCCCAATTATTCTAATGTTGTTTCGTCTTATGGTATCACTTATCCCTCGAATTCTGCCCTTGTGATCCAGTAGTTGTTTATCTCTCTTTTTCTCAGCTTCTTTATTTTCCATCATTTGATCTTCCATATCACGAATTCTCTCTTCTGCCTCATTTATCCTAGCAGTTAGATCCTCCATTTTTGATTGCACCTCATTAATAGCCTTTTTTATTTCGACTTGGTTAGATTTTAGTTCTTTTATTTCTCCAGAAAGGATTTCTCTAATAACTTCCATGCTTTTTTCAAGCCCAGCTAGTATCTTTAAAATCATCACTCTTAACTCTAGTTCTGACATCTTACTAATGTCCGTATTGATTAGGTCCCTGGCAGTCGGTACTTCCTCTTGTTCTTTTTGTTGAGGTGATTTTTTCCTCTTGTCATTTTGCCCAGAGGAGAATAGATGAATGAGAGAACAAAATGCTTACAGGGTACCAATGTCCCCAGAAAATATACACTAAACAAATCAGAAAAGACCTTTCAGAACGTAGTCGCTTTTCTGTTCAGTGTGTTGTTGCTATTCTTTTCTTTGATCTCCTGTTGAGTTTGTAGGTGTTCAGAATGGTTTGATCCCTATCCAGCTGAATTCTTGTGACCAGACAAAATCCAGGTTTCCTTCTCCTCCCCCATCTTGCTCCACCTAATCCAGGATGATGTATTGTTTTAAAGAGTTTATTTATTTGAGAGAGAGAGAGAGAGAGAGAGAGAGAGAGAGAGAGAGCATGAGTGGGGGGAGGGGCAGAGGGACAAGCAGACTGCCTGCTGAGTGGGAAGTCCAATATGGGGTTTAATCCCAGGACCCTGAGATCATGATCTGAGCTGAAGGCAGATGCCTAACTGACTGGGCCACCCAGGCGCCCCCAGGATGATGTATTATTGGCCTTTATATATCCTTTCTTTCCCAACTTCTTGCTACTTCTCCTCTGTGACTTTGAATATACCACCCTCTCTTTTTTTTCCTTTTTTTTTTAGATTTACTTATTTATTTTAGAGGGGGGCAGAGGGAGAGGAAGAGAGAGAATCTCAAGTAGATTCCTTGCTGAACACAGAGCCCCATGTGGGACTCGATCTCATGACCCTGAGATCATGACCTGAGCCGGAATCAAGAGTCAGACACAACCAACTAAGCCACCCAGGTACCCCACCACTCTCTCTTTTCTGTACATTATTAACTCCCTCACCTTCTCAATACCTCTGCCATTCCCCAACATGGCACCATTGTCTTGCTTACTTCTTACTTCATTCAGTAAAACCTTGTTTAGCTAGAATCTTTGAAAGAGCATCATAGGAAGTCAGTGAGAGAATACACCATTGGTAGTAGTTTATTTGTTACCATATATTATGTGATTTTAGTACTGTACAATTAAGATTCTTTTAGTATAGTAACAGCAAGCTGGACTCCAGTGGCTTACATTTCTTTATTGTATTAGTTTACTATTTCTGCTATAACAAATTCACCACAAATTTTAGTGGATTAAAACAGTCCAAATTTATTTTCATATGGTTCTGGAGGTCAGAAGTCTGAAATGGGTCTCATTGGGCTAAAATCAAGGTATTGGCAAGGCTGTGTTTCTTTTGTAGGCTGTAGGAGAGGATTTGATTTTCTTGCCTTTTTATGCCTCCTAAATGCTGTCTGTATACCTTGGTTCATGGCCCCGTTCCTCTAACTTCAGAAGCAGCAATAGCAGGTCATTCTCCTGTTACCATGTTCTGGTTCCCTCTTTTGTGTCTCTCTTGTGATCACATTGGGCCTCCTCAGATAATCCAGATTAATCTCCCCATCACAAGGTCAGCTTAATTCCTCATTGCTATGTAACCTAACATATTCATCGTTTGTGGAGTTTTAGGACATGGACATCTTTGGGGACCTCTATTCTGCCTGTCACTTTTATATATACCTCGTGGTTTTACTTCTTAGGTATTGGTTCTGTTTTCAGACCTGATCTTGTATTTGCAAGATGTCTTCTAGCAGCTCCTAGTATGCATCTTCATGGCTTAATACCTAGCAGAATATTGTGAACATCTTTGTCTTAACCATTCTCAGCAAAGGTATTGACATTTGCTGTGAGTAGACCTGTAAAGGATGCATCATGGCAGCCAGTGAAAGAGGTGCTGATTGGCTTAAGCCCCTGATTGGACCTGAGAGCATGGGAAGAATGAATCAGTCACAGTTGAATTGAGGAATTTGATGAGAATTTTTAAAAAGGAATTATTTGTGAAGGTCTAGGCAAGTGTAAGAAAACCAAAAGGAAGATCATAATGTTTGTGGCCAGTCGGAGCATGGGTTGTCAACATCCCTGGGCCTGAAAGTATGATGGAAGGGAGTATTTGCCAACGACCGGAGACAGGCCACATGGAGAGGGCCACCCAACAGGAGCTGATTCCTTTAGTGTGGAGAATACAGCCAGCCCGTGATAACCCTATAGGGAGGGAGCTGGAGAAATGAGAATTCTGATGACCCCATCCTCCCTCCTATCTGCTATGCTCTCAAAGTTGGGGAGGGAGAGCTTGTGGTGGAGTTCCTACTGGCTAATGTAGGAGTGCTCAGCAGAGTGGGAAGGTAGAAGAGAGGATCAAGAGAAGCAGTGGATACTCAGCCTAATCACTATGCAAAAGTCAGAATTGTTGGAATAAGAGGGACAACACCCATTGCAGGTGGAATGAAAGCCTTTGAATTCATTAAAGGTACAAGTGAACTAAAGTTCTATATAGCCATTTGCTTGTCTTTTTTTTTTTTTTTAGGTTCAAGTTTTTATTTAAATTCCAGTTAATACAGTGTAATAGTAGTTTCAGGTGTGGAATTTAGTGATTCAACAGTTGTATACAACGCCCGTTGCTCATCACAAGTGCCCTCCTTAATCCCCATCACCTATTTAACCCATCCCCCTACCCACCTCTCCTCCAGTAACCAGCAGTTTGCTCTCTGTACTTAAGGGTCTGTTTTATGGTTTGCCTCTCCGCGCCCCCCGCCCCCCCCACCACCACATAGACATTTTCCATCACACTTATTCAACCTTGTTGATAGAATTTACTGTAGAAATGTTCTTTGGCTGACAAGTCTTTTGGTCACCTTCATATCTTTACTGAACTCCACATATAGGATATAAAATATATTCTTTATGGACCAAATATGTGAAGAATTTTCTAGAAGAGTTTGACAAGAATAAAGGAAACCTCTTCAATTAAATATACTAAGTCCATTAAGCACCTATTCTGCTCAAAGCAATGTGATAGGCATTGGTTGGGAGGATTTGGGGAAGGTTAGGGTCAGGGTTAGGGATATCAGAGCTGCTGGTGTTAACACTACAACACAAACTCTTTCATACCTTCAAGGCCTTTCTTCACTTTTTTTTTGCTTCTAAGATGACCTTGACCTTTCTTCTCTTCATCCTTCCAGGCCCACCTCACTGTCCCTTGCTCAGTTAAGACTTTCAAGAATGACCCCCCACCTCAACAGAATGAAATAGCTCCTAAGTCTGTACTCCACAGTGTGGCATACACATGAAAATAATAACACTCATCACACTGTCGTAACCTTGCTTAAGTGGCTGTCTCCTAGCTAGACTTAAATGGCTCTAGCAATAGGGTCTATGACTTACTCTTCTCCCAGAGAGGTACTGTAGGCCACAGAGACCTTGGAGAGCCTTTTGAGGGGATTCCTGCTGGGTGTGATGGGATAAAGTTTGTTCATAACAGAAAAATGCGATGGAATAATTTTCAAAAATATCAGTCAACGTTGCCCCTGCACCATACACATTTCTTCTCTTTGTCCTTCCTTTTGATTCAAGGAGCTTTAAACATTTCTGTGCTTATCAGCTTAGTGGTGGGGTGGAGGGGAATCTGACAGACAAAAAGAAAGAATTGGAGAGAAATGGAAGACTGTGAATCAGATGTCATAACCTTCAGTGAGGTGAGGGGTGATCAGCTGGTCAACAGAGGTCAGAAATCATGTGAAGTCAGGAGTGGGATAGCAGGATATCATCAGCGTCAGGGGCACAGTGATGTTACTTGAGAGTGAAAGAGTAACAGTTTTGAGGTAACAGTGGTTGTGAAAAGAAAGTCAAACCTCATATTTCAAGCTACAGGCTCCTTGTCTATAATGACATATGAACAATTTTTAACTTGTGTTAACTTGTGTTCCTATCCTCCTCTGTTCTGTCACCATGGGATATTCTTTCCTATAGGTTTTCCAACAGGCTCTTACATATTGCCTTATCCCTTTCTCCTGTAGTTTTTTCATCAGAAGTATACACCAACACAAGATAGTGAGTAGGTTTTTCACTCTTCTATTTTGCTATTTCCTGTAGTTCTTCCTGCAGGGAGGAGAAGAGTAGAGAAGAGTAGAGAGGAAAGCAGCCTCATTCTTCCTGCTGGAAGTTCTCACCCAAAAGAAAGGGAAGAAAGTTAAGCTATCCATACCTGGTTTCTCCTTAAGTTCTCCCCTCCAACCCCCAGCAGTGAAAGGTGAGAGAATGTGGAGAGGGACTAGGAGTGTCACCTTAACTCAGCTCCTTCCATGTGCAAGAAGAACTCCCTCCTGCGGTGGCTGCTATAATGTGCTGCCCAGAAATCTACAGGATGGACACACCATTCCCCCAGGTTCTGGAACTGTTGTCTGCTGAAAGACTATGGCTGATACCCATCCCCCCGCCCCCCCGCCAGGAATTGTCCTCCTCTATAGGGGAGTTGCCTTGTCCAAGGTTATGCTTTCTCTCCAGGGAGAGCTCTCACCTGGTGAATGTTTGATTCATAGGACAAAGGCCTGATCCTCTTCCCTCAACTGAAGGCAGCTCTGCAGGGCCTCCCCAGTGTCAGAGCTCCTCGTGGCACTGACTGGTGTCTTTGTTGCAACTGCATGCCAGTTCACATTCTGTCTTTCTACGCTACCTGTCTTCACAGTTGTTGCTGAGAACACTTCCCAAATAGCTTTCTGCTCTCAGATCTCTGTCTCAGAATCCCCCATTTCCAGGGAATCCAACCTGTGGTATTGCCTACATCAGTCGTTTTTATATCAGAAAAATGCAATTATCTTATTTCTCTGTCCCTGTCTATCTCTCTCTCTCTGCCTCTCAGGTCAGAACTCACTCAATTCCACACTAAATGCAATCAAGATAATTTCATAGAGGAAGAAAATGTTATGAGCTCTAGTTTCTCTTCCTCCTCCTCCAATATCAGGAAACATCCAATTCAAAGTCCTAGGATTTTAAAGGAAGGGGAGTTTTCTATAATTACATCCTTGGGAAGAAGACAAGGAATATGTTTGTAAACAGGCCTCTCTCCAGCTTCCATCTTTTTGTAGATATTGGTGCATAGACATTGAGTGATAAGCATATAATGTTATCTGGTACCTGTATGCTGCTGTGAGTATTGAATAATCATTTTTCATAGTTGGATTTTAATCAACACTGAAACAGCATGCCCAGGATTTTAGCTTCCAGCATAGACATACCTACATCCCTGATGATATTACCCTAAAGGAAATTCCATTTTAATATCACATAGTGAAGTACATGTTACACTTTAATATGTAAGATATATAAGCCTAACATCTCTAAACTCTCAATCAGAGGTAGTTAATACGTTTGTCCTAAAATGATGTGAATGTAGGGTAACTTGTGACCCACTATGTAGCCATTAATGCTAAACTCCTTGCATTTTTGCCACCAGCTCCTCTCAGGGTCCCATTGATACAAGGAAATGGATATAGTGGGATGAATCTGACATGGAGCAACGTTGGTGGGTCTTCGCTATTGACAGATGATTTAAAGTATCCCCAGGATCCCAAACTCATCTATTAAATGTTCTCAGTTCCCTGGATCTTCACAATAACTGATCAAAGTGGGACTTATTCATCCAGGCAACCAGCTCTTAGAACAATTTTAAAGAAGCCCCCTATCCTCCTCAAAGGCCTGTGAAGCTGTTATTGAACCTCTCAGCTGTCGTGATAGCACTTCCCCATCACTAACTACTAGGACCTTGCCTGGAACCAACCCCTTGCTCCTTTCAAAGCAGGCTTCCCTCATTATCAAGGGTGAGCCTTGCCTTTCTCTTCTTTCTCTTCCTTGACTGGCTCTGATAACTGAAAAGAGTAGGAATAGTGGTCAGATTCTGTCTGTTGAAACTTAGAAAGCATTTCACTTAGAATAAACCCAGTTTGTTCTTTATCTGTCTTACATTTTCTTACTTGAATTTCTTTCTCTGGCAGTGGTTTCTATATCTTTAAACACAAAACTGTTCTCATTCCCTTCTGGTAAGTACGTAAGAAATTATCTGATGCGACCTCTGCCTCTCAACATTCTTAAGCCTGGCCTAGAGCACAGGTGCACATGTTAGTATGATTGGCGGAGGGTCTGCTTTGAGCCCAGACGCTGCCAGCACTCCGATCATCATTTTTAGCAATATCTTTGTTGAGGTTAATATACAGCTGTACAAATTGTTAAAATATTGAATAAAGTCCATTTACAGTTAGCAAATGGATGATATTCTATGTCCCTCCCCCAGCCTCCATCTTCTTTACCTCCCTAGCAGCATAAACACCTCTCCCTAGATTGCCCCCTCCCAACATTCCCACAATGCAATAACTAAAGGGTTAATGCCTTGAACAGCAGAAGACCCCTGAGAACCTATTCCAGTGCTATTGTTGGTACCACTTGTAGTGGGTTGAATAATGTCCCCACCAAAATTCATGTCCCTCTGAACTTCAGATTGAGACCTTATTTGGACATAGAATTTTTGCAGAAGTAATTAGGATGAGGTCATACTAGAATAGACCAATAATTAGTGTCCTTGTAAGAAGGGGACACACAGAAACACACACAAGGAAGAATGCCATGTGAAGACTTAGAGACAGATATTGGAGAGATGCAGCTACAAACCAAGGAGCATCAAGGATTGTTGGGAGCCACTAGATGCTAAGAAGAGGTAAGAAGGGATTTTTCTCTAAAGATTTCAAGGGAGCATGGACTTCTACCCTCCAGAACTTTGACAGAATAAGTTGCTGTTGTTTTTTTAAAAAGATTTATTTATTTATTTTAGAGAGGGTGGGTGGAGAGCACACAAGCAGGAGGGGCAGGGAGAGGGAGAGAAAACCTCAAGGAGACTCCATGCTGAGCATAGCGCCCAATGCAGGGCTTGATCTCCTGACTGTGAGATCCCAACCTGAGCCTAAACCAAGAGTTGCCTGCTCAACTGACTGCACCATCCAGGTGCCCCCAAATTTCTGTTGTTTTAGGCCACCAAGTTTGTGATGATTTATTATGGCAGCCATAAGAAACTAATTTACCACTCTGATTAATGCCTGTACCATTTCAGTTATGAAATAATATGAATTTCAATCCAAGTTGTATGTCCTAGTCAACATTTCAAGATGCCTATGTTTTTACTCTTTTGTCCTGTTAGCAATAGGATCAGTAGACCAGCAAACTTCCTAACAAATTGCCTTTGATTCACTACTTTGCTGGTACATCTAGCCTAGAACTGCACATTCTAATTCATTTTAATTAGAATTACCTTCTTCCAGTCCCATCATACCAGGAGAAATTCCCATGAGTACCATTTTGTAGAATGGGTTGATTTCTATCCTGTTGTATTGTTCTTCTAGCAATCTAATGCCTGTCCTAAATAATGCTGCAGAGATGAGAGAAAAATATTTGGCTCTAGGCTGTGGGTGTACCAAGCTCATGGTATAATGTACATTGCACAGATTCTCAGGTTCCTAACTCGATGAGCTCCAACTGTAATGGAGCTGGTTCTTTACTGTCCTGGCTCCAGAGGACATCTTGAGCTGGCTCTGCTCAGCACCCAATTGGGTCCTGAGGACTTCTTTTCCCCAACACCATTTTACTTCAGCAATTTTAAAAAGACTTATAGGTGTCCTAAGAAATTTCAAGGGAGTAATTTCTTCAGATGTGGATTGGCATCACTTCTGTTTGATGATTACTAGAAAAGTTTCAGATATAGTCAAAGTGCAGTCTTTGCAAGTACCTGTGCAAGGGTCAGCTAACCTAGACCCTACAACAGAGAGAATGCTCATTGCAATGAGGGCTGGGCTGGCCTGGATACTGACTCAGCTCCCACATGGCTCCTGGCTGCTCTAGCAAGCCCTCCACCCAGCCCTTTGTTAAAATAGTCCTTGTTGCTGGCAAAGAGCCTACCCACCTTTCTGTTCTTTTTACCTCTTTGTCTGTTTCATCCCCCACCTCTTTGTTTCATCTGGGGCACCTTTGTCTGATGGGCAGAAAGTGCTCTGCACTCTCTCTCTTTTTCTCTCTCTCTCTCCTGATGTTTCTCTCAAACATTTTATTTGTCCACAGAAAACTTTTTTTTTTCTCCAAGGGCTGAGGCTTTTGCAAAGAGTGCCAGGAAGAATTCTTTTGCTTGCTCGCTTTCCCATGATTTCACGAGGGCAGAATGGCCTAGCTGCTGTGCAGGGAGAAGATAAGGAAGAAAATTGTTTTATATCCATTATATTTTCAAAAACACCTACCACATTGAAAGTATTCTAAAACTCTTTTACAATTAATGCACAATTTTCAAATATGATTTCCCAGACCCATGAAACACCTTCCAGACAGATGTATGAGTGACCTATGGACTATATAGACCGAAATCCTGTATAATGTGATGAGGTTCTAGATGTGGCCTCTTCAAGGGCAGGTGTGGCATCTGTTTCATTAACTTGGGACAACACCCAGCACATGTGGGTTCTTAAAAATGCTTCCTGGTGTCTCTGGAGTTCCTGGGCCTGGGTCCACAGCCCTATGAATCTGGGACAGAGATCTGTTTCCTTTTTTTACGAAAGATAACTAACAGTTTGGGGCCCGCCACAGCATCTGAGCAGACTGGGAAAGTCAACAGGAAATAAAGATGAGTGATACCAGGCTCACAACTTTTAAGAAGGGAAAATCTCCTTTGCTGTGAGAATTTCATCTCTTTATCTCAACCCAGTGTACAATTAGCATCTTATTCCCAGATTCTAATGTGAGACATCTATCACTAAACCTCCAGGGATGTTGCTCTCCTTCTTTCCTCCAAGTGGGAGGTGGAGTGTCTCTGGTACACAGATTATGGAGTCATTACAAATGGCTGCATGGCCTTGCAGCTGTGTAAGGCTTTCAGCGCTCTTCCCAACCTTATCTTCTCTTGCTTCTTCCTCCCTATAGCTATTACCTTACTTTTCCTTTTAGATCAAACAGCAGCAGTCTTTCCTCTTGGCTTCCTGGATCTATTTCTACTAACCCATGTCAGCAGCTAAAATCCACGTAGGCAAAAAGTCCAACTGAGTAGAGATGATGATCCCAGCTCAATACAGGCCACATATGGCCCATTTCACCCACCCCCGCCCCCGACACACACATAAGTCCTGTCCTAGACTGCAGGGGGAACTGCTGAAACTCTGCAGTTTACTGCAGCTTGCAGGATGGAAAAAGGATTATAGAACCATCTTTTATAACCTCCTCTGAATTGATCTGGTATTTCGGAAAACATAATTTTTGCCTGACAGAACAAATGCATGAATGTAAAAGAGGAGATCTCACTTTGGTCCTCTGTTACTGGGTCATTCTGTCCCAACTTTACATGGCAAGCCTTTTACATTCGGATCTCATCCTAGACTCTTACTATCAAGGAAAATTTATATTAAAAAAAATCACCGATCTCTCTATAAATTGTGTGGACAGGTTTGGACAGCCATGGTCGTCCTAATCCTTCTCAGGGTTTTTATTTCATCTTCGGGAGCTCTGCTTCCAGTGATAAATCTGAGATGGTTCTGCCATTTGATGTCTGACACCCCACTGCTAACACAGACATAGGAATAATATAGGGGCTGTTGGTGTGCTCCACCCCCCTTGAGTTGTTAATCCTCCACCTACTCTCTTTTTTGTCATTGGCACTAAATTTAGTTCTCAAATCTTCCCATTTTTCGTTTTGGGTTAATGTTATCTTTTCTTCAGTGTAAAACCATTTTATTATCCACAAACCTCTGCCACTTAAAACAAAAATTCAACATTCTAATTAGGCAACCAGATAGTATATGTCTGTGTTATGAAGCAATACATCACCTAGGATGTGTTCAAGCCAAAAATCTTTAACTTGAATCCTTTAAGCCTTTAGCTGCAGAAATGCAGTACTGTGAGTCAGTGTCATAAAACACAGTTGGATGGGGCAACGTGCTAGATAAAAAGAGAAGTAATGGACAGAGCAGCCAGATGCAACATGTGGTCCTGGATTGGACCTGGTCTGAACCACTTACCTCCAATTGGCACAATTGGTCAAACTCAATTAGATATAGTAAACATTTTGCTGGTATAAAAAGGCAGAGATTGGTAAATGAAAAGGAAAATTACAGTGCAGCATGTGTGATATGATCTGATTTTAAATGAAAAACACACAAGTATTTTAGCACCTACATATATGTATATATATATATGCATATACATATAATATGCATAAAAATATTTGTAAGCATATGCAATGCTTAGTGTTAGTGTAAATGCCTTGTGTTTTTATTTTATTGTTCTTATTGATCTATATTTTATAACTTTCTATAAGACATTCCCTTGCAATAATTGCTTTAATTAATTAATTAAGAAAGGAAGAAATCGGGCGCCTGGGTGGCTCAGTTGGTTAAGCGACTGCCTTCGGCTCAGGTCATGATCCTGGAGTCCCAGGATCGAGTCCCGCATTGGGCTCCCTGCTCGGCAGGGAGTCTGCTTCTCCCTCTGACCTTCCTCCCTCTCATTCTCTCTCTCTCAGATAAATAAATAAAATCTTTATAAAAAAAAAAAAAAAAGAAAGGAAGAAATCTTAGTAATGATTGGTGATGACTTGCACTGCTTTTGTGAGACATCAAGGAGTTGTGAGAATTTTAATGGGACAGTTCAATTATGTTAATTATTGTGATTCTTAAACATCAGGAGAGGATAATTCTTCTGGGACTTCATTTTTTGCTACCCTTGGCCCCCTTAATTATTTTTTTTAAATATTCACCCAATTTATTAAAATGGAGTGAAAAAGATAATCACTAGTTAAAAAAATAACCCAAATCCTGATGTCTGAAGCTTTATTGTCATTCATGTATCTCTCCTTTTGTTAAAATGAACCTTTAGAACAAAAGGTTCTAGGGAGGCTGCCTTGGCTACCTGAGAAAAAGTACAGAAAGTAGATGGCTTCTAAATGACAGAAGGCCTCAACTCTTACTTTTCAAATTTGGGCTATACATTCTTTAGGTTTCAAGAAGCAAAGAACTAGGTAGGTACTGTAGTGTAAGTGCTAACTGCTAAGTTACAATCAACAGTGATCTCATCTCTCTCATTCAGTGGACTTCTTTGGAATACAGAACCCTGCTGTGTGTCTGTTAAGCTGTGCCACATTTATCTCATCAGGTTATGTCTTCTGTGTTCCTTACAGCATCCATGCAATGTTATGATGTATTCTTGGCTTCTAATTGTTCACACTAAATGATTGGTATGTCATTACTAAAATAGAATATGGTTGACAAAAGAACCTACTCTGTGTCACAGGAAACCTCCGTACAGTGAGTTAGCAAAAGCAGTCATTAAACCAGTTATGAATCCATCTAACTATGCACATTTCTTGTTTTATCTTCAAAGATGCCTTGAGACACTGTTGGGAAACTTGCTAAAATCCAGATGTACTGCTATGTGTTCCCTCGATATATTGCTCTAGAAAAACTATGACAAAATGAAGTGAGGCTTTTCAACAAGGCGTCCCCCAAGAAAACTCATACTAAGTCCTTTTAATGTTATCTTCTAGAATCTTGCTTTATACAGCTATCAAACTCATTGATCTGTGCTTTTCAGAATCAATATCCTTTGTCATTTTGAAAATATTTGAGCTTTAAGTACTCTTCCACTCTTAGTGAAGCCACAGCAACAACTGATAGAAGTTAGCCAGTCTCCTCTTAGTCTCTGAGATGTAGTTGTTTCTAATTACAATTCCTGAACCCACCAGAGCATCTAGGTTCTTTCTTACAAGCACCGAGCATGCACTGAACTTCAATTCCACTCTCTTTTTCCAATATCTGTTTCATCCTTTCCAATTGAAACATCAGTTGTTTTGGCAGAAGAGATGGATGTCTCACAAATTTTGCTATCATTCCGTCACCTATAAAACTACAGTTCTATTCTTTCTATATTATTCTTGCCCCAGCACTAAAAAGTCCTCTTGGTGTTCTTTCCAGGTGTGAAAGTTTGAGCTTATTCCCAGTATTAACCTTTTGGACACCATTCCTGCTGCATTCTTTTGTTGATCCTTAGTTATGTGCCTTTATTTCTATCTTTTGTGCATTGTTTTTCAATTTAAACTACTTGGAAAGTTTTCTGTGTAGCCATGAATTTTTAGGCTACTTTGCCATTTCTTCATCATTGGAGTCACTTGCAGTTGCCTAGTCAGAGTTATGGTTTGGAGAACAGCTTGACCCTCTGGAACTAATTTTATACCAGTTCATGGAACTGAGTTATCTCTTCTTTGATATTCATGAAGTCCACTGGCCCCCAGACCTATGCCTGTGACAGCAGACATCTGATTTTGGCACCACTGTGCTTCACTTTCATGCCCATTGGCAGCATCACTAATTGATCAAGGGACCCTTCCCCATGTCCACATTCTTCCTCAGAGATCTTCTCAACTCTGGGCTCTACAACGACCACCATGTGACCAGAGCTGGCACTTGATTTGCAGTCCCTGTTATCCAATCCAATTCCAAGATTTTTTAAATTTCCACTTCAGTCAGTTGCCCCCAAAATCATATTGAAGAGATATGAAAGTATTAGAAGCATAACTCAAGAAAATAACTGTATAAATAATAAATAGAGCAGATTAAGTTAACAATCCAGATAGGTTTACTCCTTTAAATATCTCAGCTTCTAAATCAATTTGTAATATTTCAGATGCTTTCTTATTCCTTCTTTTGTTCTCCCCAGCCTAGTTTCTTTAAGAAGGGAATTATCTAATATATATAACGCTCAAATTTATTTCCTGGTCTGGTCCACTAGTATGAACTCCTAATTCTTGTTTTTTAAAAATCTGCAACCCTTGGCTTGGAGCTAAGGGGATATATTCTGCAGTTATGGTATCATTACTACTTATTAACAGGCTGACATTCAAGGTATTTGACAACTGCTTTGGCTTGGGCACTGACCACTCAGAGTGGGCATTGAACAATCAATCATCAGGTTAGAAGCTTACTTTAAACAACTGATACAGTCACACTGATAGCAGTAGGTATAACCATTGAATACTACCTACTTATTTTTCTCTCTCCATTCAAATGAATGAAAACATGTTGAACATAAATGAAAACTTGACTACTTCAAGTGCCTGGGTTGGCATTGAGGAAACAAAAATGAATAAGCAGATTCTGTGCATCTGCTCTTCATGGAATTTAAAAGGCGCTGGCAATTAATGCATCCTCTGCCTAGAATGCTTTTTCTCCGATATCCACTTGGTTCACTCCATTACTTCCTTCACTTCTCTGGTTCATAAGTTACCATATCAGAGTATTTCCTTTCCCATCCTAAATAAAGTAGTACCCTCCCATTATTTCCTATCCTTAATGTACTATTTCATATCACATATAACTGCCCAGAATATTATAAATTTATTATTTGGTTTCTTCACAAGAACTAAAGTACATGAAATCATGTCCTTAGCACTAGAAAATACCTGACACAGAGTAGGTGCTCAGCAAATATGTGTTGAATTGAATCAAATACTTGTTGAGCTATAGAATGGAGGGAGATGGCAGAGACAAAGATAATTGAAGTTCAAGCTAGGGCATCAGGAGGAATAACGATGCCACTAACAGAAGTAGGGAGGACATGAGGCAGAAGTATTTTCATTGTAGTTACTGTTTTTGTGCCATATCCAGAGATTTGTCTCTTTGGAGGTACACATTTGATTGCATTCTGGAACATCCAACAGATATAAAAACAAGCAGCTAATGTTCCAGAATATTTCCTGACATGCACAATTCTTTGTTAGCCATTTGGCCTGCTGCCCTTTTACCTTGCAACATCTTCTGGGACATCTTTACTACAGGAAATGCTACTCTGACTGTCTTAGGATGACCCGTCTCCATGGTTAGTTATTAATCAAAGAAAAACGATAGTAACTTTTTTTTTTTAAAGATTTTATTTATTTATTTGAGAGAGAGAGAATGAGAGAGAGCACATGAGAGGGGGGAGGGTCAGAGGGAGAAGCAGACTCTCCGCCGAGCAGGGAGCCTGATGCGGGACTTGATCCAGGGACTCCAGGATCATGACCTGAGCCGAAGGCAGTCGCTTAACCAACTGAGCCACCCAGGTGCCCCAAAACGATAGTAACTTATGTTAGTCTTTTATCCTTGGTAAGGCTATTTCCTAGAAGTAATATCTAAACATGATGAGTAATATCTAAACATGATCTAAACACCTCATCATGTTTAGATATTACTTCTAGGAAGTAATATCTTCCTAGGGATTGAAAAATCTCAGTTGCCTAGCCTAGAGATTGCCTAGGGATTGAAAAATCTCAGTTGCCTAGCCTAGAGAAGGTTAATGTTGGTCTCAGTTCCCACAGGTGCATGGGGTTGTGGAGATAATGAAAAAGGGCTGGGAATCCCAGACACAAACAGGACCTCAGGGTCAAGGAGGGCGTCCCCAAAATAACAACTCTTCAAGAGCCAGGGCCTCTCTGGGTGCAAGCCAGTGGACATCAATAGTACACACAGCACTCAAGTGAAAATAGAGGCGAATGATTTGGCAGTTGTTTCCTGACCATATAAAACTATGAGAAGAGCTCCGTTAACATAAAGCTAATAGAGGGATTTTTGCAGCTGTATTATGACTACATTTTACATATTAATTCTTGAAGCCTAGAAATAATGGATCCTAGGTGGCTTTATTATATAAGAAGCCCTAGAAAGAAGCTGTAACCGGGGTTCCAATGATTTTCCCACTTTGGTGATCCTGAAGAAATGGCGGGGGGATGGTATCCAGGAGTGTCTGCTGGGGAGGAATGAAGGGGGGAGGTATATAAACTGTAATGAGTTTTCTCTATTGACATCAACCCAGATCTCCTCAACAATGGTTTTCAAACCTTGCTGCACATCACCTGGCAAAGCTTTATTTTATTTTTAATTGAAGTGTTGACATATTCACCTGGAAAAGCTTTAAAAATGCCTCTTCTCAGGCTGCTCCTGAGATCAGTTAAATCAGAATCTCTGGAGCCGGTGCCTGACATATATATGTATTTTGGAAAGCTTGCTAGGTGTATTAGCTTCTTAGGGCTGCCATAAAAAGTGCCACAAACTGGGTGGCTTAATCAACAGAAATTTATTGTCTTACAGTTCTGGAGGCTAGAGGTTCAAGATCAAGATGTCAGCATGGTTGGTTCCTTATGAGGGATGTGAGGGACAATCTATTCTATGCCTTTCTCCCAGCTTCTGGTAGTCTTAGGTATTCCTTGGCTTGTAGATGGCCTTTTTTTCTGTGCCTTTATGTCATCTTTTCTCTGTATGGGTTTGTCTCTGTGTCCAAATTTCCCCTTTTTATAAGAACACTAACCATATTGGACTAGGGCCCACCTGAATGACCTCATCCTAACTTGATCATCAGGACCCTAACATCTTTTGGGACTTACAAATTGAATTGACTCATATACCAGGTTTTCCACTGTGCAGCCAGTGAGAGACTCTCATCTAAATCTGACTTAGGCCTCCCTCCAGCCAGCCACTCAGAAAAAAGAGAAGGGGAGGGGAAAAGAAGAGAAGGAATATGTGAAGGGGATGTCTAGAACAGCTCATATTTGATCATATTTGAAGAGGAGGAAGGACGACTTGTTCTCATGCCTCTTATAACTCCTCATCCCCGAGAGATGACCTATTCATGAAGATAAGCATTCTCTGACTTCAGCTTCCTCCACTTATTCTGACCATGTGAACCCAATCTTTCCTACAAGACTGATGCAGGAACTTCCTCTGGTCAGTGGCTATTGGTCCAGAATAAATATTAGGATAACCTGGGGAACTTTTAAATAAAACACCAAAGCTCAACCCTAATCTCTAGCAAGTAAGTTAGGATCTTTGTGAGCATAAGTTGGTCATAGAGATATTTTTAGAGTACCCCAAATTTCTATGTGTGATAGTACCTGCAACTGGACTTTCCCTTCTGCTGTAAAAAAAATAGAGAACTTATCAGAATATATGAAATAATAGTTTTCTGACATAGGACAACATTAAGCACAGAGAGAAGGGAAACTGAAGAGATAAACCCTATGATCTCCCAGCTTTCTTCCTGAAGACGCCTTTGACTCAGGCAGGAAGGGGGATCAGAAGCAGATCACACCTAGTTGAGGAGATAAAAATCAGAGTTCAGGAAAGCTGAAGCAGCCATAATTTGTAGGGCACAGTATCAGAAAGGAGGGAGGTATACAGAGACACCTGCCTAAGGTTTCTACTGTTGCAGGATATAGAGCCTTGCATGTGTAGAAATACTGCAGGTCCAAGCACAGACTGCCAGGTAGCAGGAAGGTGGACGATTTCTAGAACTCCCACAGGACTGGGAGACATCCAGTTCTGGCCAGCCAGAATGGAGTTGATAACTATCATGCACAATGCTCTCAGGCTGCTGTGCATGCATGTATATTGTATGTGCGCATGTATTCTCAACTATCAATGTGTTGTATCTAACATGAAAGGATGACTTAATGGATTTCAATTCTTCAAACAATGATACATTTCTACACTTGGCATAATATTATAACCATGTTTGAAATCCATGTACAGAAAATGACAAGTGAGAATCTGAAGACCCCATTCATGGGTGCTCTCCTGCATCTTTACAGACATATGAAATTTGGGTCTCTAATAAGAACATTCCAATAAATATAATGCTTTCAATAGAAAAAAAAAAAACAGTGGTACCCTAAAGAGATACTCTAGGAAAGGGGATGTTCCAAGTAGCTTCTTAAATCCTTATCTGGGTACAGAGATGGGGAAGTTGGCTGTTTGAGAATATATTTCCCAAAGAGTATAGGGGTCAAGTGACCAGCTTTAGCAGTGAGAACACTATTCAATTGCTTTTTAAAATGCAGTGGCTGTGCAGACAAGTAACTAAAAGTCTTACTTCAGAATCAATCAAATCATACTGTGTGATTAAGGTACTTCAGATTTGTTCTTGAAATTCCCAAACTTAACACTGAAGCAGTATATAGTAAAGAACTTATATTTAACTCAAAAATCCTTTTGCCTGCATAGTTGATCATAATTATAATCTTGTATCACTAGGTAAGCAACAGGAGTGGGTATATTTTTAATTCAAATAAACATTAGCTATATTGACATTTGAAGTTAAAAACCTAATGACTCGTGTAAAGAAGTGTTAATCACAACAGAGTGATTTTTATACTTTTAAATGGTTATATACAATATAGTACTTGATTTCATGCAGGTCTCTGCCTAGAATGTTGCAAAAGATCTCATGATATTTCACAGACTCCAAGAGAAAAATGCTGATTTGGAAAACATTCAGCAAATGACACTGAGGTTAATCCCAAAAGGAAAAATCATGCTGTAGAGAATATTTATATCTGAACAATGAGGAGCCAGTGTCTGCCTTAAAAAAATATGCAAGATCCACTGAAGTCCACTGGAGTCCAAACTCTGAGATACTCTGAGCCCACTTTGTGTGCGTGTGTGTGTGTGTACAGCATTTTATTTTGAATTGGGCAGGTGGTGAGGGAAAACAATGAGAAAACTGAACCTTAGATGATAAATTCCTTTCCTGGGAAAAATGTGAACCTTAGTAATATTTTTATCTGATATAGATAATAAGACAAATAGGTATTCAGAAACAGACTAGAAAATTCAAAGCAGATATCAGGAAGTAGTATTAAACCAAGAAATCACAAGTGTGTGAGAAAGATTGTGGAATAGGGCTAAAAGGTAGTGTGAAGACAGAGACAGAGACAGAGAGGGAGAGGTATATTTTTGTAGGCATCGTGGGGGTGCCTGGGTGGCTCAATCGGTTAAGCATCTGCCTTCAGCTCAGTTCATGGTCCCAGGGTCCTGGGATTGAGCCCCACATTGGGCTCCCTGCTCAGCGGGGAGCCTGTTTCTCCCTCTCCTGCTCCCCCTGCTTGTGCTCTCTCTCTCTGAAATAAATAAATAAATCTTTAAAAAAATATTTTTGTAGGCATTGTGGAAGCAATCTAAAGATACCACAGGGGAAGAAATATAGAATATGTAAGACATGCACAACGTTTTGCAGTGTCAGTTCTGATTGCTAAATCTTTTGTGTCTTGAGCTCTTCAGCAGACCTCTGATGGATGTGGTTATGTCCTGTTTGGTTTACCTCTCTCCTCATCACTGTGCCAGAGTGTGACTTGTAGGCCTGCCAAGTTCGCTGATAAAAAAGTTATCTATGGATAAACAAAGATAAATGCATCCCCTACTTGTAAAGGAACAAAGGAAAGGTCTTGCTAAAACTTTATTACTAGGCAGATCACATATTTTCTCCTTTAAGCCCGATAGCTGGTGTACTGTACTCAATTTTTGAAAACAGTAGAGAAGCTTAAGTACCATTGTTCTAACTTTTGTTAGGCTCACCCATTAATAAAATCTCACAAGAGTGATCATCTTACTCTCTGATAATGTATGAGAAGTTTGTCCTGGACGCATATCATGGGAAGGCTGTGATAGAATGTTTACATCTCTGGTTCTTCAGTTTGTCTCCTAGCTTTGCTGTGTGACTCTACAGTCATGAACTAGCCAAGCTCATAGCTCTTCATGTGATTCAGTCCTCACAGCACACGCACTAGCATTCCTTTCCGCTGGGTGTGAATCAGGCCTCAGTGAAGGGAGTATCCTCTGGTGAAGGGAGTATCCCACTGTGACATAACAATTTCTCAAAATCCTTGGATACTTCTTTTACAGCACACCAAGGAAGTTCAGGCCTTTTAACTTCACAACCTCTCAGTCAGTTGTCATATTTGAGCCAGTTTATAGACCCAGAACTTCATGAATAAAGAGGAATCTGGGCCCCCTTGAGGAAGGACTCAGCTATACTGCCAAAAATGTATCCTGTTGGTCATTCTCTGAGCTTTCCTCAAAGGAGCTTGTCTTTGTCCAGTTACCAAGGTGACTGTACACTGGGGAAGGGGAAACAGATTTTGGAGGGATGAGTGTATACTTGCTTTAGACTGACACTAATTTTTAGAGACCCAAATGCACCGTGGTCCACCAGTCAGAGTAGGGGCTTATGGAGATCAGATGATCAATGCAGTTTTGGTCAGGTAATCACACAGTTAGGCCATTCGATCCCTGAATCTACCCTGTGGTTATTTCCTTGATTGTTGATGCATAATTGCATGATTTTGACGCATAATTTTGGTGCATAATAGACACACTCAGCAATTGACATACACCCACATCTGACCTGTGCTGTGAGAGCAAAATGGTAGAAAAAAGCAAGTAGAAGCTGCTAGAACTCCTTCTACCTGCAAAAGTCATAAACTTCAATTAGTACTGCATTCCTTGAACAATTTCAGAAACTAGTGCTACCACCAAGGACTTGAAAGATGTGGTGGTGGGGATTTCTACCGCATCCCCATGCAGTTCATATATTTGGCCTGGGCAGAAGACAGATGGATGTTAGAGAATGATAGTGGGCTGTTGTAAACATAATCACGTAGTGACTGAGATTGCAACTGGTGTTCCAGATGCGGTTTATCTAGAGCAAATTAACACATCCTCTGGTAATTCATATGTAACTATTAATCTACTTAGTATTTTTTTCTCTATACCTGTTCATAAAGGCCATTGGAGTTGTTTGTTTTCAGCTAGCAGGACCAGCAGTATACCTCCACTGTCTTTCCTCAGGGTTATATCAACTCTCCTGCCCTGTGTCATAACACAGTCCACAGGGACCTTGATTGCCTTTCTGTTCCACAAGACATGATGCCGGTCCATTATAATGATGCTATTGAGTTGCCTGGACCTGGTGAGCAGGAAATAAAAACTATTCTAGATGTATTATTAAGATACTTGTATGCCATGGAGTGGAAAGTAACTATGACAAAAATTCAAAGGTCTGTCATGTTGGTGAAATTTCTAGGATTTCAGTAGTCTGGAGCAGGTTGAGTTATTCCTTCCACGGTGAAAGACAAGCTGCATCTGACCCCTCTTGCCACTAAGGAAGAGACATAATACCTCGTTGATTTTGGGGGGGGGTTTGAAGGCAATATGTAACGTATTTCAGCATAATACTCCAACCCATTACCACATGACCTGGAGAGCTGCCTGTTTTGAGTAGGGCTCAGAACAAGAGAAGGCTTCAGAATAGGTCCAGGCTGGTGTGCAGACTACTTTGCCACCTGAACTCTGTGTCTCAACAAATATGGTGCTTAAAATGTCAGTGACAGATAGGGATGTTGTATAGAGCCTCTGGTGTGCCTCTGTAGATGAATCATAGTTCATACTCTTTGGATTTTGGAGCAGAGCCGTAACATCCTCTGAAGATAACTACTCTTTTTGAGAAAAGCTTTTGGCTTATTACTAGGCATTAGTAAAAACCAAAACTGACTAGAGGCCACCATGTTACCATGTGACCCACAGTGCCCATCATGAACTGATGCCCATCACTGCTCTAGCATTAGATGTGAAGAAAATTGCTCCCACAGTTGTGTTACATCAAATATGTATTTCTTCCAGTGGTTCTTCTTTGATTGAACCCTGATTGATATATAACTACATCTTTAGGTGTAAGCCACCTGAACTTGGGGACTGGGTAGCTCATCTATGTCAAAGATAGAGCTGATGCCAAGTTCAGATTCCACCATAAACTGACTAGGAAATCACTTATGTGGTATGGCTTTAAGGATATTTGACAGTTCTATGTCTTCCCTAAATCCTGTCCTATTGGGCTTATAAGGATTTTCCTAAGGAACTGTGTGCATCCTAATTGACTTAAATGTTTAACTACCTGGAAGGATAACCTAGTTTGTAAGTTATTAAGTGTAGATTCTGTATTAGGGTGACAGTTCCTGCTAGAACATATTTCATAATGCTGAATGTCTCAAACTCACACACATATATGTGTGCATGTGTATATACACACACACACTATATATATATAGTGTGTGTGTGTATATACATATATATTCATATATATATGTATGTACATATGAAATATCTAGGTTATGGAACTATAAAAACTTTTAATAACTTTTTTATGAAGAAACATTATTTTGTAATCAGAAAAGTCTTATATTAGAAGGAAAAACTGTCATATTCTCTGTGACCTAAATAGAAAGTGGGCCCCTAGGTGATGGTCAGTGTACACCATTTGGTTTGACAGGGCAAGACATATTAGGTAGAATATGGAGAATTTACTTGGTCGGATACCTCTGGGAGGAAGCTGAGAGAACTTACTGAATTGGGCAGATAACAGTTGAGAGGAAGGTAAAAGAGGCAGTGCTGCCTAGTGGTTAATCACACAGATTCTGGTGCCAGCCTATTTTTTTTCTTAAGATTTTATTTATTTATTTGACAGAGAGACACAGTGAGAGAGGGAACACAAGCAGGGGGAGTGGGAGAGAGAGACGCAGGTTTCCCGCCGAGCAGGGAGCCTGATGTGGGGCTTGATCCCAGGACCTGAGCCGAAGGTAGACGCGTAACGACTGAGCCACCCAGGCGCCCCTGGTGCCAGCCTATTTCTTATCCCAACTCCACCTCTTATGTGTTGTGTGGTCTTGGCAAATCGAATTTTCTATGCCATGAGTTTCTTATCTGTGAAATGGGGATAATAATAGTAGCTACCTTCTAGGGTTGTTGTAAGAATTAAATGAGTTAATATAAGTACTTGTTCAGTAAGGAGAGATATGATCATCACTGCTCCCAAGTTTGGCCTTGAGCTTGCTCTGAGCTACCAGTGGCAGGCCTGTGCTAGAAGAAGATACCAAAGCACATACCCTCCTTAGTCCTCTCTTCATCTGTTCTGGCTGCTGCATGTGGGGAGCATCCAGGAATCTGAGCTTAAACTCTGTGGATAATTTGTATTTTTTTTCTCTTTAAGTCAACCTAAATCTTTCCACTGCTTTCATGGAACAAAATTGTCTCTGACCTTTACTGATTTTTATCACTGTTGTTACTGTTAATAACTTTTACTAAGTACAGAGTTGTAGATGATGTAACAAACAAAAGGATTACCAACCAAGAGATGTAACCCTTCCACACCCAAGCTAAACCACTGCATAAAGATCACAATGTGATTTTTCTTTCTGTTCTTTTCTTTTCCAAGTTTTAAAATGTCATTTTTTTAGTTAAATTTTTATTCCGAGGAATGTTACACAAGACCAGTCCTTGCTATTCTTAACATTGACACTTCCTCTGGTTGAATATAAGAATAAGAATGTAAAATCCATAAGGAAAATGACCTTATCTGTCTTCTACATTACTATGTCCCTAGTTGTTCAAGGGCAGTACATGCTCAATAGGTGATTTATTAATAAATGTTTTAAAAGATTTATTTATTTATTTATTTATTTATTTATTTATTTTAAAGAGAGTGCACATGAGAGGGGTTAGGAGCAGAGGAAGAGACAGAATCTCAAGCAGATCCCATGCATTGAACATGGAGCCAGACGCAATCTCACAACCCCGAGTTCACAATCTGAGCCGAAACCAAGAGTTGGATGCTTAACCACCTGAGCCACCCAGGCCCCCCTATTAATATATTTAAAAATGAAAAAGTATAGCTAGTTCTATTTTTAATTTGTGCAATTAAAAAATAAATTGCAGAAACAACCCCATTTGCAATTGCATCAAAAATAAAATGCTTAGGGGTTAATTTAACCAAGGAGGCAAAAGACCTGTACACTGAAATCTGTAAGACACTGATGAAAAAAATTGAAGAAGACACAAATAAATGGAAAGGTATTTTGTGATTATGGATTGGAGGAATTAATATCATTAAAATGTCCATACTACCAAAAGTAATCTAAAGATTCAGTGCAATCTCTATCAAAATTCCAATGGCATTTTCACAGAAATAGAACAAAAATCCTAAAATTTGTATGGAATCACAAAAGATCCCAAATAGCTAAAGCAATCTTGAGAAAGAGAAGCAAAGCTGGACGCATCACACGCCCTGATTTCAAACCATATTACAAAGCTGTAGTAATCTAAACTGTAAGGTTTTAGCATGAAAACAAACATATAGACTTAGAAAAACCAGACTTGGGGCACCTGAGTCGCTCAGTCGGTTAAGCGTCTGCCTTTGGCTCAGGTCATGATCCCAGGTCCTGGGATCGAGCCCCACATTGGGCTCCCTGCTCAGCAGGAAGCCTGCTTCTCCCTCTCCTGCTCCCCCTGCTTGTGTTCCCTCTCTCGCTGTGTCTCTCTGTCAAATAAATAAAATCTTTAAAAAAAAATTTTTTAAAAATCCCAGATTTATAGACTAATGAAATAGAATAGAGAGCCCAGAAATAAATCAACACATATATGATCAATTAATTTATGACAAAGGAGCAAAAATGAACAAGTTGGGACTACATCAAACTAGAAAAGCTTGTGCATATCAAAGGAAACCATCAACAAAATGAAAAGGCAGCATACAAAAATAGGAAAAGGTATTTGCAAATCATATATCTGATAAAGGATTAATATCCAAAAAATATAAGGAACTCAAACAACTCAATAGCAAAAAAACCAATCTGATTTAAAAATGGGCAGAGGAGCTAAACAGACATTTTTCTAAAGAAGGACATACAAATGACCAACAAGTACATGAAAAGGTGCTCAACATCACTAATCATCAGGGAAATGCAAATCAAAACCCCAATGAGACATCTCCTCACACCTGTTAGAATGACTCTCATCAAAAGGACAAGAGACAATAAGTTTTGGCAAGGATGTAGAGCAAAGGGAACCCTTCTGCACTATTGGTGGGAATGTAAATTGGTGCAGCCACTATGGAAAACACTATGGAGGTTCCTCAAAAGGTTAAAAATGGAACTACCATATAATCTAGCAATTCTACTTCTGGGTATTTATCCAAAGGAAGTGAAGTCACTATTTTGAAAAGATATCTGCACCCTCATGTTTATGCAGCATTATTTATAATAGCCCAGTCATTGAAACAACCTAAGTATCCATTGACAGATGAATGGATGAAGAAAATGTAATACATATATATATTCTACTACATATATATATATGTAGTAGAATATAATTCAGCTATAAAAAGAGGGGAGTCCTGCCATTTGCAACAACATAGATGGAATTTGAAGGCATTATGCTAAGTGATATAAGTCAGAGAAAGATAAATACTGTGTAAATCTTACTTATTGGAGGCTCACTAAAACACTGAGGGTAAATACTAGGATTGTCCTCATTGAGCAGTCCAGGAAAAGGCATGGAAAGATCAGAAAGCTTGTCTGAGATCACATGGTGAGTAAGGACATAGGTGGGATCTGAACCCAGATGGGTTCATTCCAGGTCATGCTATGCCTCTTCCCCATCAGTGCTTCTGCTTGCTGTTGTGAAACAGTAAATGGTGTGAATATGTCTACTGTATTCCAGACCTTGTACACAGTGTACCTTGAGGATATTAGACAAATAACTTCTTTGCATCTCCAGTCTTAAGGAATCATACTATCTTTTAATGCCTAATTGTGTAATTTCTCAGGTTTGCTGACAGGAAGCCCAGTTTTTTTCTCAAGTCCTCTCCTCAAGGTCCATAGCTCATCTTGGTTGTCCTTTATTCCCTCAGGCCTGGCTCCTGACCATGGCTCCACTTCACTGGATGTCCTTTCTCACCCAGAAACCAGCTTTCCTCAAACTGCTGTGCCCCATCTGCCTCTTTGCCCCAAGTGTGCACATAGTCCCTACCCTTAATTCCCCAGAGGTAACAGCTATGACCACACTATATCGCTTAAGACAAATTTATTGAAAGCTTGTAGGTAACAAATGGAGTTCTAGTGCAGGAAACAACATCAATGACAACATAATATAACATGGATATCAGATACTAGACACTATTATTCCTCAACTACACAGGTCAAGTTCTTACCTAGAAATTTACCTTTTGGTTTATTAGCCCTAGCCAATTACCAAGTTGGAGGGGGCAAGCTGCCTTTTCTCTGGGAGTGTCTACCAACAGGTTTCCCCTATCTAGAATCTAAATTATCACAACTCTAAGATTCCTAGAGAGGGAAAAAGAAACAAAACCAATTTCCTATAATAGACAATGAGCTTCAGGAATGCAGTGCTACCCATAAAGATGATATTTAACCTTGTGCAAATACCCCAGCTACTGAGTGCCTCTAGTTTTTCCATGTCAGAATGAGAATCGTACTTTATTTTTTTACTCTATCTTTAAGTAAAGGTAACTGCATCAATGAAGGGGCCACTCCTAGAACCAAAAGACAGGAAGCCTTGCAGGCAAATTCTAGTCTCCTGTTGCTAAAGAGAAAAAAAAAAACAAAACAACCAACTATTCATAATTTTAAAAAACTGTAGCCGCTCATAGATTTTGACCATTCTAGCTATCCTTCTTAAACACTCTACTAATGTAACTGCAGAATGTTGCTGTTGAATGTTGGTTTAGAGTCAGATTTTATCTCACCCCATTCATAGGTATGGCCATGCCATTTTTGAAATGGTTGATGTTCCTGCTGATTGGTCAATTGTTTATTCTGACTGGCCAGTCCTGTGCTATACCAATGTTACACACTTTCAATAATGTCTGACCTTAGAGATCATTTGGTTCAGGGTCTGGAAATATATGCCACATTAGCTGTTACTCCTGGGCCCATGAGTGACACTCTCATCTTATTTATCTTCCCTAGGTTCTTTGGAGGGAATGTTTGTGCCCCGCCCCCCCCATTCATATGTTGACTCCTCAGTCCCAAGGTGATAGTATTAGGAAGTGGGGCATTTGGGAAATGATTAGGTCATGAAGGTGGAGTGCTCATGAATGGGATTAAAGACCTCATAAAAGATGCCCAAGAAAACTTCCTTGCCCCTTCCACCACGTGAGGTTATAGCAATAAGATGGCTGTCAATGAGTGCTGTGGTCTTGGACTTCCCAGTCTTCAGAATTGTGAGAAATAAGTTTCTGTTGTTTATAAGCCATGCAGCTTATGGTAATTTTGTTTTAGGAGCGCGAATGGGCTATAACCCTGGGTCTGGATGTGACTGCATGGCCCCTGTCATCACAGTTTTTCAGGCAGCCCCTAGGGAAAGGATTACCTTTGGCATGCAGGAGGGTATCTGTTTGCCCTTCCAGATCCAGTGGAAGCCTTCCAACTTTTGGATGAGGCTTTACTCAATAGAGAAAAAAATTGGCTTTTCTGACATGTAGCTGGTGACAGAGTTGGGAGAGTGAGCAAATATAAACATACTGTCTGTCACAGAATAGGCACCCTAAGTGCTTGCTTTCTTCTTTAAAATCCATATCATTATGATATTTCTGTTACACAAAGCTGTGTTTTATAGGATCAAGTTTATTAACTCATTTTTTCTCTGATTTCTTTGAAAAAGGAGAGTGCTTAGTATGTTACATAGTCAAGCATTTCTTGTTTTCTATGCTGTTCCATTGAGATTTCTCTCTTTATTCGGTCCCAAGTCTCTCTGGAGCCTGTCAAGTGAGCTAACTTGTATAAACTAGGTTGCTGAATGTTCTCTGTGAATAAATTGAGTCTGGACAAAGTACAGCGTTTACTTGTAGGATGAAAATCAATCTGCCAGAAGAATTTCTCTACCGCTTAATAAGTCTTATGTGTCCAAATATGTGAACACCAGTGCATAAATCATTGTTCAGAAATTGCTTTTTCCATTATCTATTCCAAGAAATTATTTTCCAATTCTCAAAATTAATGAAAAAGACTTTTCAAATAGAAGACCGGAAAACCTAACTTTCATTTTGCTCATTGGCACCTTAACTGGCTGATGAAGTGTCATGAATGCCACCTTTGCCATGGCACAAGTATTGCTCAGGTATAAGCCTTATTGTTCCCACTCATTCTGAGAATTGCAGTAATAGTCTCAAAAAGAAAGATGTTCAGATCACAAAGTGGAGATACAACAATTTGTGTGCAGAGTTCAAGGTCAAGAAAACCTAAACATGTTCTTGCCATATTTTGAGCTAACTTATTTAACTGGAATGGTATACATAGTTACAAAGCAGTGGAAACTGGGTTCTAGCCTGTTTGCTGACAAACACATTCAGTCCTTTCAGTCTATATTGAACATCAGAAGGGAGTATGTGTTCTATTGTTAGTGAATTTCTGAAGACCTCTTGGAATCATGTAATACGCACCCAAAGAACTCTGTTTCACAACATGAATTCCCTTTCAACCTTCACTTAGGAACTATATGACAACTCCCATGGTTCAGGAAAAGCATTTCAGCCAGAGAATGAAGCAAGATAGAGGATGCCATCAACGGATGAAGGTCAGTTAAAGCACTAAAGAGTAAATGAATACTTTCTACTTACAGACTCCTACAACAGCAATCCAGTGCCTGAGAGCTGCTGATCAATAAAATTCATCAGGATGTTTCATAGTAATAATGGCTATGAAGTGTTTCTAGTCCTTGCTTTTAAAGAGTGCCAAAGTTATTGTATTTGGCAACTCAAATATTTAGGCACAAACCAACCATCTACCTTAGACAGCACTTTTATTTTTGTAGTTCTTACCCTTTTCCTTTATAGGTAAGGAGTTTTTTTTCCCCACTCTGGTTGCCTTCAAGATTTTCTCTTTGTCTTTGGTTTTTGGCAGTTTGTCTAAGTGTATGCATGTATGTGCACATCTGTTTTGTGTTTATCCTGCCAGGTGTTCTCTGAGTTTCTTGGATATGTTGTTTGGTATCTGTCAGTAATTTTGAAAAACTTTGGCCATTATTTCTTCAAATAGTTCTTCTGCTCTGTTCTCCCTTTCTTCTTCTTGTATCTCAGTTATGCATATGCTATACCATTTGATATTACTTCACAGTTCTTGGATGTTCTATTCTGTTGTTTTGTGGTTTGGGGTTTTTTTTGTTTTTGTTTTTGTTTTTCCCTTCATTCTTTTGGCATTTCAGTTTAGGTGATTTCTATTGACCTATCTTCAAGTTCACTGATTCTTTCCTCAGTTGCATTGAGGATACTGATGAGCCCATCAAAGGCATTCTTTATTTGTTCCTCTTTTAGATTTCTAGCATCTCCTTTCAGTTCTTTCTTATAGTTTCCTGTCTTTGCTGGTCTTGCATTTGTCTACTTCTTCCATTAGAACTTTTAATATCTTAATCATAGTTATTTTAAATCTCTCTCTGACAATTCCAACATCTGTATCACATCTGAATCTGCTTCTGATGATTGCTTTAACTCTTCAGACTGTTTTTTTTTATGTCTTGTAATTTTTTTTGATAGTGGCACATAATGTATAGAAAATTAGATAAAGAGGTAAATAGACCTTCAGTTTGAGGATTTATGTCAAGCTGACCAGGATTTGGGCTATGTTTGATATTTGTTGTATCCATGGATGCCAGAGTGTTCAAATTTCTCTAGTGCTCTTATTTTGTCTCCCTCCTTGGCTTTGGGGCATTTCTTTTCTTTTCTTTTCTTTTTTTTTTTTTAAAGATTTTATTTATTTATTTGACAGAGAGAGATAGCGAGAGCAGGATCACAAGCAGGGGGAGTGGGAGAGGGAGAAGCAGGCTTCCTGCCGAGCAGGGAGCCCGATGTGGGACTCGATCCCAGGACCCTGGGATCATGACCTGAGCCGAAGGCAGACGCTTAACAACTGAGCCACCTAGGTGCCCAGCTTTGGGACATTTCTTTGTGCTGTTCCTCAGAGAGAATCTGTCTCTCGCAGCTCTCTCAGCTGTATTCTATTACTCTTGTTACTGGTGGCTTATTTGTGTGGAGTAAGGGTGTGTGTTGGGGGGATTCTCTAATCTTCTGATTAAGTGGAGTGCAAAATAGATTTGTGTCTCAGGAGTGTGGCCTTCATAAGTGTTTCTGGTCTTCTTCAAGGGTTAGAGATATTTTTCCTTTTGCCCTCAATCTCTTCCCTGACTGCAGGGGATGTCTTCCCAATTTATGTCCTTAAAGGCTTTTCCCCTGTAGATTATAGATTTCTTTTCTTTTCTTTTTTTTTTTTTTTAAGATTTTATTTATTTGACACAGAGAGAGACAGCGAGAGAGGGAACACAAGCAGGGGGAGTGGGAAAGGGAGAAGCAGGCTTCCCGCCAAGCAGGGAGCCTGAGTGGGGCTCGATCCCAGGACCCCGGGATCATGACCTGAGCCGAAGGCAGACGCTTTAACCAACTGAGCCACCCAGGCGCCCCTATAGATTTATTTTCTTGGGTGAACTACAGTGGAATAGAATTCCCCAACTTTAGCTGGAATGGGATTTCACTGTCACCCTCTGGAAATGTCCTCCCTGGAGATTAAGCCTAAGGAAGAAAGGCCTTAGGCAATTTCACCATGACTGCTCTTCTTCTGCCTCTGCCATGGCCTCAAGAGGAACTTTTTCCAGATTCTCCCTCATTCACCCTATGAGAGCCTAGTGGGGTTCCTGGAACAGAAGGCTGCTTTTATATGAATGAAGCTTCCTACTCTGATGCTGTTCTACACTTGGCTTCCAGCAATTAATCAAAATTTCTAGTTTAATGTTTCAGAGGCATCTGCTGCAGGTAAGCAAAGTTTCAGGCCCTCTATCTCCCTGGAGGTATCTCCCAAATTTTGGGAGGCAGTTTGCTCTGTGACCTCAGTTCTCTGATGGGTCAAAGAAAAGTCATTGGTTTTTGTTTTTCCAGTTTTTTCTTGCTATAAAGATGGGAATGATGACTTCTAAGCTCTTACTATATCTGAACTTAAACTGGAAGTACCCACACACTTTTGTTTTTATTCTTTTTTTTTTTTTTTTGCTCTAATTTTAGTGATTTCATTGGGTGAAGCAGGTGCCAAAATAAATTATAGTAGTTTGGATGAGATAGAAGTTTATTTCTGTTTCAATAAAAGGTCATTGGGGGAAGCTCTGGTGTCCATGTGTCTGAGACTCAGACTCCCACTTTGTTTCTTCACTAACCTTAGCAAGTGGAATCCACATAATGGTCCAAAACAATGCTACCCCCAGCTATCACACCTGCATTCAAACTAGCAGGAAGCAAGAAGACATAAAAGAAGGTACTGTTTTTATGGATACTTCCTGGAAGCATGTGGCATGATTGCTTACATCCCATTGGCTAGAACTTATTCCCATGACCATACCTAGCTACAAAGGAAACTTGGAGTTGTAGCCTTTATTCTCAGTGGCATCTGTACTCAGCTGAAAACTAGGGGTTTTCTTACTAAGGGAGAAGAAGAGGATGGATATTGAAAGACAGTAGTTTGAGTGAATGTTTGTGTATGTGTTGATAGTGTAGTGTAAGTATGTTAACTTTGGAACAAACTTTGATCTTGGGCATATTTCCAACACCTGAATTCCCAAATGGCTTTTTTATCCCCAACACTTGACCAAGTCTATCTATGAATTTCTGCCTTTTTGGAATGCAGAGGCTGGATTTTCATATCTGAGATACAGTGTTTCTCATAAATGGTGTGTAGCAGGTTATCAATTAAGCCTAAAACAAATGTTCTGATAACAAATGCAGGTAAGCAATAGGGCAAAGTAAGTGGCATATGGATTGGGAAGTATAAAGCTATGAATCACGTTATTAGTTCTTGGGGAACTCAGCCTATTAGTTGCTTCCACATCAACTTTTCTTAGACTCAGTCAAATCAAATGACCAATAGGAAGTTAACTGAGGATTTACTGGGTTCTGCAGTAATTAACTGCAGTTTTGAGTAATTAACTCAAAACTGCAGTTTTGAGTTAATTCTTTTGTACAGAGTGCTTCAAACTCTGTGAAGTAATGCACAGGAGTTAGAGTAAAGGTGTTCTTGGTTATGAGCTGGATATAAATAAGAAATAAGACACAGTCCCTTTCCTCAAGGAACCAAGACTAACAGATGAAATAATCTGATACAGTAAATAGCATGTATCTGTGTGTACAGATAATAACTGTTATAGTAGTTGTTGGAATGGGGCCATTGGTACAGGCAGGAT
Organism: Phoca vitulina; assembly: GCF_004348235.1. Taxonomy (NCBI): domain Eukaryota; kingdom Metazoa; phylum Chordata; class Mammalia; order Carnivora; family Phocidae; genus Phoca; species Phoca vitulina. Next base: position 42,084,087 of record NW_022589728.1, read on the forward strand.
AGTTGGGAACGTGTGACTTGTCCCACTCCTGGGCTGGCAAAGATCTGTGATATTAGAATAAAGATACTCTCACTCCCTACCAGAAAGGATAAAATAAAACATTATACTATAGAATTATAGAATAATTTCACAAAATATAGAATAAAACATAAATATGAAGGGATTGTCATTATTATCTAAAAGCCACAAAGGCCATTGCTTGCTTCACATTTATTCTAAATTCTAGAACTGACAAGGAGTTAACAAGTACACCCTACTCCCTGACCACTTGGCAATTAATGGTATGCCTAAAAATAGTTACTAATTGTAATAGGCTTTTATTCAGAAAAGAAAAATATCAAGGCAATCACTCATAGAAGGAAAATTATTATCTAAGTTTCCATTAAGTAATTTCCCCCCCCCCCAAAATTACTTAGAGTTGGGTTATGGGCTTCCTGCCTTGGTAGGCTCCACTTCTTTGAGTTACTTTGCTGTTTCTAACATCTCTAACTAATCATAGTCACAGAAATGACAGATCCAAACTGGACAGCTGTTTCTTGAAAATAGAATGTCTAATGGCAAAAGCTATTGCCCTTGCCAATGAAAAAAGCAAAGGCATCTGTACTTCTCAACTAAAAGGGGCTGTTTCTTGGTTTTTCGGTTCCTTTGTAGTTTCAGGCCACATTTAGATGAATCTGTTTTGCTAAAATACTGAATTTTCCAGTGAAATCAGTTAGGTATTAGCCTTTTGTCAGGCATAACAGAATCACGACATATTTAAAGATCCAAGATGCTTAGTACAACAGTAATGTAGTTTTATTCATTTTCCCTAAATTCTGAGGCAAACAAGGTGCCACAGCCTAATTGGAACAGTTTTGGAGCTCCCCCCCCCGCAAAAAAAGAACCTTAATTACTACTCATTTGTTTCCATAGTGAAATTTTGGGATGTTTCAGGATTTGTGGTAGTGCAAAGAAACCCAGTTAGATTAGTCAAATTACAGGGTCAAGAACACACCCACAAGCAGTGAAGAACCACATATGTAAAGAGCAATGTGATTTCAGTTTTTTAAAAGAGACAGTTTAGACTATCCTTTTAAAATTAAGTTGAGGAAACATACATATCTAAAAGTCCTATTAATAGTAATGATGATAATAATAGTAAATAATGACCTAGTTTTCCAATTGAAGGGAAAAAAAAACTATTAGCAAGAGAGAGATAAAGAGAAAACAAGGAAGAGGAGTGCAAAATAAAAGAAAAATCATCAAAAAGAGCTATTAATGCAGGTCCAAAGAGATACTTCCATTGAGTAATGACCCCAAGATGGGGCTTTTAGAATATTTGTTCCTAAAGGCTTTTATAACTCCATGTGATTTTTTGTTATTATTGTTTTAATGACAGCAATACTATTACCTTGTTTATTTGTCTCTTCTCAAAGAAGTACTTTGAGGTCCTGATTTGAGCCGTCAGAAATTCCTTATCCTGGCCTGCAGTTTTGAGTTAATTCTTTTGTACAGAGTGCTTCAAACTCTGTGAAGTAATGCACAGGAGTTAGAGTAAAGGTGTACTGGCTGTTATAAAAATGTCTTTTTGTCCTTAAAGTCTCCAAATACATCAAGGAGACTAAAAAAAAAAAAACAAAAACAAAGAATACTAAACAAACAATATAGTGTTTTAGAGATGATGGGCCTTAATGTTATTCCAGCAGAGTACATTCGTTTTACAGATGAAAATATCTGATCCCAAACAATTGAAATGACTTATCCAAGGATCATAAAGGTAAATGGTGGGATAGCACCCGAGTTGTGGCTCCTATTTCTATTTTCCTGCTTCTCTATATAAAATGAAGCTATGTTATACAGGTACCTCTATGGAATTTTCCTTTGCATTCCACATTCTACTCAAAAAGACGCCCTGAATAACTAAGTCAGGTGCCGCACTAGTAGATGAAAAAATTATACTTGCTTTTCCTAAAAACTCTGCATTAATGATATCAATAACATTTGGATACAGGTTCTCTTTAAATGGCTAGTGATAACTGGAGTTTCTCCTCATTCCCTCCCATGCCAAAATAAAAGAATAGAATTTTTATTTTTGCTCAAGTCTTTCAAATTCTAAAGGATTGGATGAGAAAAATGAATGTGTCTTTGGAATCAAAGTATCGATTTCTCCTTTCCCTCTTCTCAGGGATCTGTAACAATAACTTACATCTGGGCCACCATCAGGACAAGTGAGGAGGGACTGTCAAATAGCTGTCAACCCTGGACTCATGATATACTATAGCCAAATACTTTTTGATCAAAGTGCAAACATTCTCTTATTTGAACACTCAGAACACATAATTAAAAATGTCATTTTTCAATGAGACCATTTCCAGTTGAGAAATAAATTCCTAAATTTGATACCTAGCAGTTGTAGGACTCAGAGCAAAAACATTTCAGTACTATATAACTCAGTTTCCTCATCAGTGAGATGGATATGAACTGACTTAACCTCAAATAGATGTTGGAGCAATAAATGACAAATTCACTTCTCTGAACATCTCAGCCCATATGAAGGTAATATGCTAAGCATTATGACAAATTGGGGGTGTAAGCCACTTGTTAGTTCATTAAATTCTAATTCCATTAAGCCCATTTAAGTTGAATGCTGAAACTTCCCCCGAATTGAATCACACCTTGTCACTTTTGTACAATTGATACAATATTAGAATTAAATTTGTAAATATCCTCATACACAGTCCTGTGTTTCCAAAGTCCCAAGTAGTTAGGAGAAGAAATATTGTAAATGGTATGATAGTCTACAGAAATTTATAAAAAACAGTTCCCCCCTTAAATTCATTAAATTATCTCATAAGAATACAATAGATCATCTATAAGTCTTGGAAAATCATAGCATCAAGTAAAACACCATATGAAGTCACTTTAATTAGTGTTAATCTCCATGAAATATATTTTGAAGAGTGATGTACAGTATAATTGGCAGGATATTGAACACCACAATCAGAATGCCTTGTTTTCCATCTCTTGTTGCCTTTTTTTTTTCTTTTCAAAAACAGAAGTCAGAATTTTTCCGTGGAAAGGGAAATTACAAAGTATTTTCAATTTGCAGAGCTATCAGGTCATGGAAAAGGGAGACCCTGAATTCCTAACTATGAGCAAACTGAAGGAAAAGTTTGGCAGGAACCATTTCTGCTTAGCTCTCAACTAAGGGTATCCAAGTTGCTAATGGAGTGACATTTCTACTACACATTTTGGACCTTTGGTCCTTTGCATTGTTTATTTAAATCTGCATTAGCAATTATTCTAATGAGCAAAAGAAGTTAAGAATTAGCAATTATAGAGGTTAGCTCAATCAATTTAGGCCAACTGGATAGTTCATTCAGTTCCCAAAGTGATTATCTGGTTTGATTGCCTAGATTTATTGACACACATGAGCTAAAATTCTTTTTATTTTCCCTTTGGGAACATGATGTTGATAAATCCATGTAAGTGAGAATGTGGGACTCATTAAAATGTGATTAAGTTCACTTAATTTTTTTTCTTTTTGGCATTCTTTATAAGACACAGATACTATGTGAAAAATTTGTATTTGCTTACGTTATGAGGATTTAAACATTCAGTACAGTAAAATGTAAAGTCAGGTTTGATTGAATTCACTTGTTTTAGTATCAAGCTGTATGTACCACCAAAACATATTGAGAGAGTAAAAGCCAAAGATAAGATTAATCTAGAAGAGGAAATGCTGAAACTTAGAGGCAATAGACTCTAAACAGGTAGGAAGAGAAACAAGTTTCCTAACTGCCTTGCAATGTAGGAATCCACTTGTCTGCAATGGAAATAATGTTTCATGTTGTTGTGAAAAGCGATGCTATTTCTTTCCCTTCATTCTCACCTCCCCCAAGTTTTAAATTTCGTTCCAACCCCCTCCTACTTTTAAATTGTAAGAATACAAAGGGCCTGACAGTTATGAAAATAGACCCCTTGCTGAGTCAGTTATCTATTAATGGATGGTCCTTTAGTTAAGCAAAGATCAGAAAATCTTTGCTATGGCCAAATCTAGGGATTCTATCAAGTTTTAACCGAGACCTGTCTCCACTCAGTTGGGTGCTGGATGGGGTTAGGGGCATAAAAACCAACAAAACAATGGTTTTATTCTTCTACTTCCCAATGGTTCATTTAATAAATATTATTTATTGCCTTGTACGTGCCCAGCACTTGTTATCTCTACCAGCTCCTTCTCAATCCAGCTCTTAGAAAACAGGTGATTTCCGGGCGCCTGGGTGGCTCAGTTGGTTAAGCGACTGCCTTCGGCTCAGGTCATGATCCTGGAGTCCCGGGATCGAGTCCCACATCAGGCTCCCTGCTCAGCAGGGAGTCTGCTTCTCCCTCTGACCCTCCTCCCTCTCATGCTCTCTGTCTCTCATTCTCTCTCTCGCAAATAAATAAAACCTTAAAAAAAAAAATTAAAAAAAAAAAAGAAAACAGGTGATTTCCTCCAGAGTTCTACTTTGATTCCTTTTTCTCTCATTGCCTGTAGTTTTTCTAAACTCTTACTAGATCTAATGATACTGTCCTTCTCTCTTGCTATCTGTAATCACTTGGCCCATAATTGAAAAAGATCAGATAAATAATATAAAGAGGTTACTAATTGAAACCCTTTCATATATTCCTCTCTTGGAAGCATTAGAAGTTTTAATAATAGATACATGTATGTAATGGACATATATATATGGAGAGAGAGAGACACACACACAAATGTATAATTTCAGGTCGTGGCTGTGTGGCTGAGGGAAGAGAATTTTCTGCAGCTGGGGGCTTTTCTCATTTCTGTAACACACACCACTTAGGCCATCATCTCTAGAAGGTTTGCTTCCTTCCCTCATCTAGCAGGGGTAAGCGGGACTGTTTCCCCAAACTAAGGTTGTAAAGGGATTCACTTTGCTTCTGGAGAAGGAGTAGTTTGGAAGGACATTGATTCTTTTCTACAAGGAAAACAGTTTGACCAGCCTCTGAACAGTAGCTCCGTGGCTGCCTGGAAACATTAGCAACCTGTTTATTTAAGCAAGTCACAGCAAGGACTCCTATTTATAACAATATCCTCCCCTTGCATAAGCCTTTCTCCCTACCATTTCCTGAGGTAAATTTGTTGTTGGATTACAGAAAAAAGAATAACTTGAGAAAAACTAAGATTTCTCGATAAGACTGGAAAAACTCAGGCTCATTCTCTGAGAAGAAATGCCTCTTTAGAGCAGGGAGAAGGAAATTGGCCCCCTCTGTAAAGCCTCCCGGCCCATCGGGAAGGACATGCTGCCCTGACAGGACCGGGTCAGCGTCGGTTGTCTCCTCAGGCACCTTGCAGTCCAGGCCTCCAGAGGCTGCAGGTGGAAGCCTGTGGCTGACGACGTGACTCAGAAGTGGCAGCCAAAATTCCATGAATCTGTTCTCTCTGGCAGGTGGTCGAGGTATTGAAAGGGCTGGGCCTTGACAGCAGGAGAACCTGGGCCAAAACCTGAGGGAGTCTTAGCACGGAAAAGCTGACACTTGGCCTGGAAATCAAATTCCAGGCACATGTGGCAATGTGGTTGCTGTTTTACAAGAATGCTTGGGAAAAAGTCTCAGAAGCTGCCAGGCCCGGGTCATCTGCATCCTGCCCCAGATTGGCCGAGGGTCACAAGCAGGAGAGTGCTGGACTTCTTGCCCCAGAATGCCTAGTGCACTCCACTAATAAGATTCACTTTCCCCTAGGGGCACCTGGGTGGCTCAGTCGTTAAGCGTCTGCTTTCGGCTCAGGTCATGATCCCAGGGTCCTGGGATCGAGCCCCATATCGGGCTCCCTGCTCCTTGGGAAGCCTGCTTCTCCCTCTCCCACTCCCCCTGCTTGTGTTCCCTCTCTTGCTGTCTCTCTCTCTGTCAAATAAATAAATAAAATCTTAAAAAAAAAAAAAAAAGATTCATTTTTCCCCTAGTCCCTCTGCTGCCCACTCCCACCACTGCCTGAGTTCCTTTAGTGCAGGAGTTCATTTTGTGCCATGGACCCCCTTTTGCAGTTGGTGAAGTCCATGGACTTCTCAAAATAATGTTTTTTTAGATATAACAAATAAAATACATAGGACACAAGGGAAACCAAGTTTCCTGATACTGAGTTAAGAAAATACTATTAAATTCATGAGAGATAGAAACATATAGAAAATTTATGAGACAGAAACGTAAGTATGTTTGTGTGTATACTTCTATATAAATTCATTAAATAACAAGATTTAATACAGATATCTAATAACTGATTTAATTTCGAAGTAGTGATAAGTGTAAAAACATTTTAAGAGGTTGGTGATAACTAAAATGTGATATGAAAATATCTGATTTCTATTGACAAAGAAGCACAGGCATTATTAATGCCACCTATGTTTGCTGTCGATGGTCAAAATTGAAGCATATGATAAATTTCAGTTAGAGGTTAATAAAAAACATGATGTGATTTTTTTCCCCAAGCTCATGGACCCCTGTGTTTGGAACTCACATGCTAGTGCTGGCTCTCTACCTTCCTCATTAGCAATCAGAGATCATTTACTTCTTGACTTCTGGAATGTCAAACAGTCTGGAATGTGTACTTCACCCTGGCATTGATATTTGACAAAGGACAAGAAAGGAGTCAAACAATTTTAAGGTCTTCCATGTGCTGAAAGCTTTATAAACATTTTCTCATTTAATTCAATCTTCACAACTTTTCAAAGTAGAGATGGCCTTTTATATAGATGAGGAAACTACAGCTTAGCCAAGGCTGAAGCTAGTGAGTTCCAGAATCAAGTTTGGAACCCAGAACTCTACCCAGTCATGCCTCCTTCTCAAATTTATCTAGTTTCTTTGGGCAGATTACACACCTAAGGTAAACATATGGTACCAGGAGCTGCTATAGCCAACTTATGGCCATGAGTTGACCTGCTAACTGTTGAGAATGGCAGAACAGAAGGATAAAATAATATGTATTCTTAAAGATTTTGTGGAACCTTTAAATTAAACTACTTCACCCTTCCTCCAGACATCTTATTCTGTGAGATAGTAAGTAACTTATTACTTGATGTATACTGGTTTTCTGTTTCTTGCTCTGATATGTTCTCTTACCTCTTGTCTTTTGCACTTATTTCTTCTTTGTCTGGAACAGTCTTTACCTGTCTCACTTACTCTTTACTTGATCAACTCTTTGATTATCCTACCTACATAAGTACTGAATTTCCCATCCTCCCTTACTGCTGGTGGTGGCTGTATGACACAGCCTGGTCAATCAAATAAACTACAGAATTAGCTGAGAAGTTTCGGACGGCTATGCTTTTCCCAGTGAAAAACACGGCTGACTGTCATGGCCCTTCCTTCTCTTTTTGCCTTGAATGCAGAAATATTATTTGAAACCATAGCCATCTGGTGACTTTGACATGAGATGCATTTGGGAAGTGCCAAGAGAATTTCAAAGACATCATCAACACTGACATCACTGAGCTGCTGAAACAATATTAGTAACTGTCTATCTCTTGAATTCTTATTAAGTGAGCAGGAGAAACCTTGTTTCTTTAAGCTACCATAGTCAGATTTTCTATTACTCACAGCCAAATGTATTGATATAAAGGTATTCAATAAATACATACTAAGCACTGGATTTAACACAATGCATCAATGTACCCACTATTAAGAATGGTCTCTTAAGAGACTTCCACCTTCAAGTAAGATAGAGTGGATTGTGGCAGGTCCGTTCTCCCATTGTAACAACTGATAAATTACAAACATTATATCCTAAAGGCACCTCAGAGCTATGAAAACTATGAAGAATAGATACACTAGAATTCTAGAGGATAGAGAACTGCTCGAAGTTGAGATGACAGTCACAAGCCATTTTTTCTTTAAGGACATTTATTGATACTGAGTACAGATTGAGTATCAGGATCTTTTCTTGGAGAAAAAACTCACAGTGCTTTTTTGGTTAGTCAGTAACAAGTTGGAATTTTGAAGGTTTTTCCCATGGGCCATTTCTTGAGCTCTAGGGCCATACAAAAGGCTTTAAGCTAGGCCAGAAGCTTCTAAAATACAGAATAAAATCTCCTGTAGTCTTCCAGAGTTTAGGAAATAAAGATTCTCCCTCAGAATGAGACATATTTTAAGCACACTGCTTGTATTCTCTTTAAGACACTTGCTGGAATTTGAGGCTGTTTGGTGTAGAAGGTTGGAGAGCTAGGATGGAAATCTCTTAAGGTCAGAGCTGAAGCCCCTGAAGTCACTTAGAACTGAGGAAATGGAAGTATGCTAGGATCTCAACCAAAAGCCTGGGAAGACCATTCAGTAAAAACAGAAGCAAGCTAGAATCTTACCAGAGGAAGATAGACTCCTACCAACATTGAATGTCAGTCCAATTTAGCTCACTCCTTCACCCTCTCTGCCTAAGAGAAGAAAGGGAAATCCACTTCTGGTGGAATATAATATTGTCTGGGTCCTCTAGAATTGCATAATGTCCAGATTGAAGAAATGAAGTAAAAATAACTAGACAAGGAAAAAGGCAAGAAAATATGATTGATAATTAAAGAATAAAAGAAGCAATGCAGATATTTTTAGGTAGCAGTGACTTCAAAATAATATGATTAACATGCTTAATAAAAAAATGAAAAAGATGACAAAATATATGAAAAAATGAAAATATAATCAAGAATTTGATTTATACTGCAAAACAAATGGACATTATAGAACTGAAAAACTATAGTATCTGAAATAAACTAATGGGATGGGTTTAGCAACAGATTTATTGTTGATAGCAACAGATTTGTTGTTGATACTGAGTACAGATTGAGTATCAGGATCTTTTCTTGGAGAAAAAGGAGTATCAGGATATTTTCTTGGAGTAAGCAGGATGAAGAGAATAGTGGCCTAGAAGTTAGGTCGATTAAAATATACCCAAACTGAAACACTGGGAAAAAGAAGAGCAGAAAAATATCACATCAGAGATATGTGGGAAATGCTCAAATATATGTATAAATGGTGTCCCAGAATGAGAGGAGACAGAGAATGTCAGAGGTAATAGCTAAGAATTTTTTGAAACTAAAGAAAGACATCAATCCACAGACTTAAGAAACTCTTCAAGGGGTGCCTGGGTGGCTCAGTCGTAAGCGTCTGCCTTCGGCTCAGGTCATGGTCCCAGGGTCCTGGGATCGAGTCCGCATCTTGTGTTCCCTCTCTCTCTGTGTCTCTCTCTGTCAAATAAATAAATAAATAAAATCATTAAAAAAAAAAAACTCTTCAAACCTCAGGCAGTATGAATGCACAGATAACCACATATAAGCATGTTTATCAAACTTCTAAAATTCAAAACATAACATTTTAGAAACATCCAGAAAAATAAAGAAAAAAATCAAAGAAACAGAAATGACTTACGTCTGATTTCTGAAAAGAAATGATGGAAGCCAGAACAAAATGAATTTATTTAAAGGGCTAAATGAGGGCTTGGAGGCAGTGAAAATATCCTTCAAAGGTGAAGATAAAATACAAAAATGCTTTTAGAAAAACAACAACAAAGGAAATTAATCACCAGTAGGCCTTCCTTACAAGAAATACTCAAGGAACTTCTTCAGGCAAAATAAATGACTCCAGGTAGATAAATGTATGGGCAGGAATGAAAAAAAGAACACCTCAAGGGTGTTTATATGAAAAAATAAGTAAATAATATATGCATATAAGTAGATAGGCTATAAGAAACAGTTATGATGTCTTTTGCAGTTCAAATATGTATACAATTAAAATATATGACAAAATTTATGAAAAAATAATGAAAAAGAAGGGAAAAGGGAAAATTGAATTTAAAAGGTCTGAGTATATCCTGGAAGTGGTAAAAGTATAAGTTTGTATGGAAATCTAATAAGTCATGCCATAGTCTTAGGAAAACCACTTAAAAAAAGTAAAAAAGTATATAACTAACAAATTAGAGAAGGGAAACTGGTGTAATAAAAACATATCTGATTAACCAACAAGAAGACAAGAAAAAAGTAAATATAAAACAGATGGCCCTAAAGAGGAAAAAAAAACCAAACAAACCCAAACTCTAATATGATGGTAGATATAAGCCCTATTATATCTGTAATTACATTAAATATAAATAGATGAAATACTCTAAGCAAAATAATAAGATTGTCAGAGTGGATAAAAAACAAAACTTCACAATGTGCTTTTAACAAAACATGCACTTTAAATATAAAGACCAGAGATTTAAAAGTGAAAGGTTGGAAATAGATACACCATGCAAGAACTAACGAAATGAAATTGTGAGTAGCTACACTTATATCAGAAAATATGGGCCTTAAGGAAAAAGACGTATTATTGAAGATAAACTGAGACATTCCATAATGGTAGGGGAATTAATGTAAAACGAAATAATCACAATTTTAAATCTGTGTGTACCTAATTACATAGATTCAGCATACATAAAGCAATAAGTGACAGAAATAAAAAGATCTATGGACAAATCCACAATTACAGGGGAACTATGATGAATCAAGGTATATATTGTAAGCCCTAGAACAGAGATTGACAAAATTTTTTCTGTCAAGGACCAGATAGAAAATATTTTTGTTTTTGTAGGCCATATGGTTTCTGTCACAACAAGTCAGTTTGTCCTTGCAGTGTAAAAGCAGCTACCAACATAAATAAATGAATGGATATGGCTGTATTCCACTAAAACTTTATTTAAAAAAAAAGGTGGTGGGATGGATTTGGACTGCAGGCTATAGTTTGCTGTCTGTCTCTTGTTCTAAAGCAGCCGCTGAAACCAACTGAAAAAACTAAAACAAAAATACTTAGCCAATAGTAGAGGTATAATGGAATCATAAAGAACTCTCAAGTCATCCAAAGGAAAAGAAAAGGAAGGAAAAGAAAGGAAAAAACGTGTGTGACCTGAAACAAAATAAAGCACACCTAGCTTATCACTAATGAAAGTGATATTTTGAGCTCCATTTTCATGTCTTTTATGTCTACCTCTCAATTATTTCTGATACTGGGTGGCGAAAAGAGAAGTATTGTTTATTGACCTCCTAAATCACCAAAACTCATCAACCTCCAAATCGAACTCTCCCTTTTATTTTTTCTCTCTCTCTCTCATACACACACACACACACACACACACACACACACACACACACACACAATCGTACTCACAGAAGCCTCTGTGTATACAAAAGAGTTTACTGTAAGTTTGGGAAAATTAAGAAAAAGTTTTACATCATAGCCACTCAAGAACTTCAAATTGCATATTAGACATGCTTGTTATTGAAAGTCTTCTGGTAGGGTTCTGCTTTCAGCTAGGATGGACTAGGTTACGTGGACCACTTATCTCATTGAAGAGCTAGGAATATTAAATAAATTACAATGATTATATATTTGGAGGGTTGGTAAACTATAGCTTGCAGGGCAAATCAGCCATGCCCATTTTTTTGGTATTGTTTTGTGCTATAACAACATAACTAAGCAGTTGTGACAAAGACCACATGGCCTATGAAGCCAAAAATATTTACTATCTGGTCTTGACAGGAAAGTTTGCTGGCTCCTGATATTCTAAAGGCACCAGAGAGCTTCAGAAACATTGGAGACAAAAAGGAGTAAAACTGCTGAGAGAAAGGAAATATTCAAAGAGAAGCTGAGGAACTGCAGCTGTCCCTGGGGGGCATGTGCTGATTCTTGGTGAAGGCTGGAGTCTAAGAATCTAGGTTTGGCTTGGGCAGAGTACCATGGATGGGGGACGAGGAAAGTAGAGATACTTCGGTGCTCACATGAGACAGAGGTGACAAAATTGGAGATTTGAAGGGCCCTTTCCCTGAATTCCAAAGATGCATGGGGCAGAAGGCTAAAAATTAAGCCAAAATCTTGGCAAGGTGGTTTCCTGCTGCTTGGGGGACAGGGCCCCATTGAGGGAAGGACATTGATAACAACTGGAGAGATTCTGAAGCCCTAGATTAATAGTCCATTGTCATTGATGATCTACATCCCTTTTACACTAGGCAGGGAAACTTGCTCATCAAGGATATCATGAGTGGAGAATCCAGGCTTGGACCTCAGTGGAGAGGCATTACTAGGGGACAGAGAAACAAGGCCTCTAACAGTCAGTATCTCCTTTGAAGAGGGTAAATGACCAGAAGGGGACCAAACAGCGGGTAGGTATTGATAATGTTTCTATTTCATGGTCTGGGTGTGATCATTTTCTAAAAATTCATGGAGTTATATTCTTTGGATTTGTCCACTTTGGAGTATGTATATTATATTTCAATGAAATTTTACAATAAATTAAGTCCTTAGGCTAACTATCTCTGACTCTTCTCCAATCTACAATTTCTGTTAGTTTCTAAGAACATTTAGTCTTTTGCTTATTTGACTCCTGCCTAACCCATGCCTTCAAGGTCTCACCTTCTACCTCAAGCTACTTACTGACTTAATTTCCTAAATACAGTTTCTTCCTTAAAAAATAATTCTGAATTTAGTTATTAAAATGATTTATTTTCACCCCTATTCAGAAGTAATGGTCACATTGCATTCTGTATGGCTCAGATTAGCAGAGTATCATGTTTAAAGAAGAACACAGACTGGAACATGTCCAGAAGAGGGCAAGTAGGATGATAAAGTGTATGAGAATTATGTTGCATGTGGAATATCTGAAGGGACTGGGGATTTTCAAACTGAAAAATAACAGAGTCAGAGTTGTGGTGCAATCTTTGCTTTCAAACCCATAATATATTTTGTGGAAGAAAGATGTATTTTATTCTAAGTATTTTGAAGGCAGAACAGGATTGGCCATTACAGGGATGGAGTTTCCTTTGAATTCTTAGTTATCCATTCATGAAAAAAAAATTGTTGTGTTCTTCATTAACTCATTTAACAAACATTTATTGAATGGTAAATATATTATAGAATCTACTGCCAAGGAGTTCATATTCTACTGCTGAAGACAGGTACATACAAGTACAAAACAAAGTAAAGATCCAAAGAGTGGTATCACAAGGTGATATTGGGGCCCAGAGGAGAGAGGGATGGGGGAGGAGCAGGAAGTAAGGAGGGAGCTGCAAAGCAGAACTTGGAGTCTTCCTACCCCCTGCTCTCCATCCCATATGCCTCATGACAATGGACAGCACCACCATCGACCCAGTTACTCAAGCTGACAGCCAGAGAATCACTGTGACCTCACCCTCTCCCTTACCCTCACATCCACATCCAGTTAGCCTCTCAATTCAATCAATCCTAGCACAAAACATTTCTCAAGCAAATCTCTTCATTCCTGTTACCATGGCTGGCCTTAGGTTTCTAGATTCCTTGCATGAATAGTTTTGTGGCATCTTAACTATTCTGCCTGCAGGCCTGGCCCCTTCAAATCTGACATCACACAGACCATAAGGTTACTTTTCTGAAATAAAAATGGGTCATGTAAATGTCCTGCATACAGTTCTTCATAGGATCTTAGCATATAGAAGAGCCCTCATTCATCACCCATCCAGCTCATCTTAGACAAGATTTCCATTTGTATGTACCCTACAGTCCAGTAGTCATTGACTCACTTTAGTGATTCTGCCACTTCACACTGTTGCAATATCCACATCTGTGTTCACCATGTTCCTTTTATCTGAAACTCCCTTCCTCAGCACATCCATCTGGAAATGCTACTCAGCCTCCATGTATCGGCTTTAACATTGATTCTACAAAGTCTTCCTGACCCCCACACTTGGAAGATGGATAGCTTCCTCCTCTATGTATCTACTTGTTTTCTGCATATCTCTAAGATAATCTGGGTTTGCCTTTCTTCTTGCCAGCCTATGAGCTCTTGAGGAGCATGAACAAGGTTGCATGGCATAGTAGACTCTGGAGTCAGGATGCCTGGGTTTAAATTCTGGCTCCATTTCTTATTAGTTGCATATCTTTGGTTTCTTCACCTCTTTGAACCTCAGTTTTTTCATTTGCATAGTGGAAATAATGGTACTATATAGCCATTGTAAAAACCAAATGAGGTATTACCTGTAAGTGCTTAGAACAGAACCTGGAACATAGTTAATTCCTTATTAGATGTGATATATTATTGTTTTTGTTACTACTATTATGTCTGCATGGGAGGTACTAACTCAGAGGATGGTATATAGTAGATCCTCAATAAGTTTTTAATATATTTTTTCTAACTCTATACATTGCAAGAAAACTTAACATTGGAATACACTCATACACACACATGCCCTGAGAACTAGAATCTGAGAAATTTACATGTTACAGGTACTATTTTTATTGTAGTGGTCCATTTCTGGTCCTCAAAGGAGAAATTTCTCTTCACAGTCCAGTCTCCTACAGTCTTCTTTGTTTTATATTCTTCTTTGTTGCCCTATACAGATTATTTTTTTGAGAAATTCAGTGCTTTAAGCTAAGAAGTAGCATAGAGTTCCCTCAGTGACATTTATCCATAAAATAATAGCAGGTAGGAGGAAACTTGGAGATGAAAATCTTAGTCCATGGCTAGCCATTTGACTGCTCTGTTGTTAGGAATGAGTTTTCACATAATTCACACTAAATCATCTCTATGCTCCAATCTGAAGTATAAAAGCCATCTTTCAAGCATAAGCCAGTAACCATGAGCTCTCATAACATTCAAATTTGATACAAAAAGTCATATAATATAGTTTTGTAATGACACTATTCCTTCCTGGCCTTGTCACCTTGCCACACCAAGACCTTCTAAGACTAATTAAACCAGTAAGGTATTTCTTTTTTCCATTTCATCCCTGGATTCTGAAAAATTTTATTTGAGGTACAGAGTGCTTCTTTCTTTAAATTTCTAAGGAAGCTTTCATAACATGACGGCCAAATTATTTGAAAAATGTTTCCCTGTGGTGATGTCATTTTGAAGGAAAAACATACTTGGGATATGAAGTATTCCCATCAGAAATCTCCGAGATCTTGCATCTGTACTTTTAACCCCAAGAGGTTATCAAATGATAGTAGATGATTGTAAAAGGGATGACTTCTAATGGGGTGTTGGCAGGCAGGCTGGCCAACAGTCATAGGTCACTGAACAAATATTTATAGGGGAAGTGAAGCCTTCATTTTTGCTTTCACTATCAGACAGCTTTCAAAAATCTACAAAGAAAGACTAATGCTCAGGGTTAAGATACCCTTGTACATGAGAAAAATCCAGAAACCAATAGCTAGCTCTGTTGCAGATTCTTATATTGTGTCAAATGCAAATCTTATATTGTGTCAAATACAGTGTGGGCTGCCTAAAAGATTTCTATAATGAAGGGGAAATATCCCATAAATAAGCAAAGCCAAACCAAGAAGTTTAAGGAAAAATGCATCACCTGCCCAAATTGAACATGAAGAAGCCTTATAGAGTGCATAGATGTTAATTATAAACTGTGAGGAAACATTTATTCATTGATGATTTCAAGATGGTTGCCAAGATCAGACTCAGTAGAGAAAATTTTTATTCCCACCTGGCCAAAGCTATATTATGGCAGCTTTTCTTATCAACTGTTCATTCACAGAGCAAGAGCTACATGATTTTAAGTACAGTTGGCTGACAAAAATGGAAAGAAAAAACAGATAATTTGGTTTCAGGTGGTCCTTTAATTGGCTCACTGGGGAAGCTTCACAGAGTTACAGCTAGGGCATAGACTTTAAAGCAAGAATAACTCAAGTCAAAAGCCTTTTTCTGTACCTTGTTAGTTCTATCTTATCCAAGTTCCTTAACTTCTCTAGGCCCTATTTTCCTCTTCTATAAATTAGGTACAATTCCACAGGGTCATTGTGAGGATTAAGTGAGATCATGACAATTAAATCTTTGGCACTCTTCCTGGCATTCAAACATTATTCCAAAAATATTTAGTTATTGTACAATTGAATCAGTGACTAGAGGAAGAGGTCACCTTCTATTTCATTCAGCTCATAGAGTGAAACCTGATTTTTCTGATAGTGTTGACAAGTCTTCGCAGGGACTGGTGTCAATGTTTTCAAGCCTCATAAGAGAGCCAGAAGAACCTAGACACCAGACTCCCCAACTACAAAGTAGGAGAAAGGGCTTTTAAGGCCAAGAACTGCCAGCAGCAAAGGCTGTGAGTCTGACTTACTAAATAGTTTATGTTGATACTTTGATTCATTGCTATGAGTGATGACAACTGCAGGAAGGACAGGACCATGGTGATGGCAGCAGAAATGAGAGTTCTGAGATGAGTCACAGAATAATCACAACAGACCACATAGGATTGCATACCCCTGCCAGACAGCTGACTTCTTTCATTGTACAGATTGAAAGACTATATATAAGGATTTATTAATCTACTTCCAGGTATCACAGAGAACACAGTCAATGAATGGTAAGACTTACAGCTGGATTGCAGCCCATGGGTTTCTTATTTTGATAGTGCTAAAAGAACCACAAAATACAAGTTTAGCACAACTTGTTCTAGCAAACTCTTTTTTAAACTAGTCTATGGGGAGAATTTATGGCAAATGCTTTCTCCATATATATCACAATTAGCTGACAGCAAAAGTGAAATGTTAATTGGGTACTAAGTTGAGAAAAACTCAGATCTTTTATGCAATTATTTCCTAATAATCAACTCTGCCTGCTAATTTTATTTTGAACTGGGCATTTTTAAAAAGAAACATGACAAATCGGACATGTGTTATTTATTAATAAGTGTATGATATGCCTCAACCATCCCATAAATAAATATTGCATCCATATAGTATGGAATATCTGAAATTTTCAAAGGACTAGATCAAAACCAGGTTCTGTTCTTTATATCAAATGTGTAAAATTTAGTTATCTTCACCTAGTCAGGGTCCAAAAAGAGCAATAGGTATGCAACAAACTCAGTTAAACCTTTATCTTGGAATACTTTTTAAGAGCAGTCCATCATGGCATCCATGCATTATGTACATATTTGCATATATGTGTGTAAAACTTCATGGAAATATGTAAAGTAACCTAGTTACAATAAGTAGTGGCATTATAGTAGATTCCATTGTTTATATCCCTACCTTGCTACGTTGTTATGTTACTTTTACAGATAAAATATTATAAAATGAAATGCATTGGTCTAGTTTTCTACCTCAGTAAACAGAATATAGTGACATCTCTTTGAGATGATTTAGGATCATGTAGGGACTCAACATTTAACATCCTGAGTATCCACATTCATATGGAGAGTAGAAGAGAAAGGGAATGACATATGGTGATCCCAGAATATGATGTCCCATGTATTCGTTTTCTGTGGCTGTTATAACAAATTACCCATAACAGGGAGGCTTAAAACAATGAAATGTATGCTCTCACAGCTCCAGAGGCCAGGAGCTAAAATCAAGGTGTCAGCAGAGTTGCTTCTTTCTGGAGGCTCTGAGGGAGAATCAGTTCCATGCCTCATTCCTCGCTTCTGGTGGCTGCCCTCAATTGTTGGGGTCATCTTGTAGATGCATCACTCCAATATCTGCCTCCGTCTTCACAGAAATTCTCCTCTTCATCTTCTTCCCTTCTTTTCTCTTACATGGACATTTGTCCTTGGATTTAGGGTCCATCCTAATCCAGGATGATCTTATCTCAATATCCTTAACCATGTCTGCAAAGACTTCTTTTTTTTTTTCCACATATGGTCACATTCTGAAGTTCTGAGTCAACATACCTTTTGGTAGTTTATAAATCAACCTGCTATATAAGTAATGGAAAAAAACCCATTACACCACTCTCACAGCATTATATTCTAGATGGCTGTCACAAATAAAACAAAGCTGTGTTACTGGCCTGATTTCCCATTTTATGTTGACTACCTGGGAGCTTTTAGGTAATTAAGAGGGCTGCTTGAAGTTGCTATGCAAGTCATGATAGAATGCTTTCATTGACCTCACTCCTGTTTTTGACCCTGCTTTTGTATATCTTCTTCTCTCCATCATGTTTTTAATTCAGGCAATTTTTGTTGGATTCTTAGGAGTCATCTTGAAACCTTTCTGGAAAAAGCCAGAGTGTAAGTATCATATATGCCCGTTATGGTTGTGTCCCCCCCCAAATTCATATTTTGAAGCCCTAACCCTTAATATCTCAGATTGTAACCATATTTGGAGATAAGGCCTTTAAAGAGGTAATTAAGTTAAAATGGGATTGTTAGGATGGACCCTAATCTAATATGATGACTGGTGTCCTTATAAGAAGAGAAGATGAGGACATAGGGAAAATCATGTGAGGACACACTGAGGAGATAGCCATTTGCAAACTGAGAGAGAAGCCTCAGAAGAAACCAAACCTGTTGACACTTTGATCTTAGACATCTATGCCTCAGAACTGTGAGAAAATAAACTTCCACCTAGTCTATGGTATTTGTTATGGCAGCCCTAGCAAACTAATACAATGACTAAATATAAGCCAATATTTTCCCCACAAAATTAGTACTCGGAAAGGAAGAACTTGCCTTATAGTCAAAACCTTAGAATATTACAGGGCCTCTGTCAAATATTTTATATTAGATGATGAGGTATAGTTTGGGGAAGAAATATTAGCCTGAAATGATTACAATCAGTGCTAGTTTGGGGTGTTTTATGAAGGTTACCTGACAAAATTGGTGAAAGGAATCGTAATAGCAAAAGGAAATAGATTATTTCACAATTATATCTTTGTGTATGATTTCACAATTGCAAATGTTAAATGTTATTTTAAACAAGATTTTAAAAAAATACTTTAAAAACCAATGCATTAAGTGGTTATGTTGTGGAGAATAGAATAAATAGGACAGGTATCTATTATAATATTATATGAAAGGGTTGGGAGGCTTGTGGTTTGGTATAAAATTTCTAGTGACAATATCATATAAAATCTAAAAAGTGCTAGTGCTTTATCTCAAATAACTAGATGGAAGTGAAGATGGCAATTCTGCTTTAGAAATAAATGAAGAAATGAAGCCTCTTGTCAAGATCTCCCACCAGTGTGCCAGGCATATAAACGAGTCAGGTTGGAAATAATTCTCCAGTCATAGACAAGCCTTCACATGACTGCAACTCCAGCTGACATTTTTTCTGCAACCTCATGAGAGACCATGACTTAGAAGCCCCTAGCTAAGCAGTTTCTAGATCCTTGACCCACAAGAAACTGTGTGAAATAATAATGTTTTATTGTTTTAAGCCACTTAATTTGGAGTAAATTGTTATATAGCAATAGAGCAGGTCTTAGAAATTTACTTGTTACAGTTCTGGTGAACACGGCTTGGTTCTGTTGAGAGCTGACTTCCTGGTTTGCCATCTTCTTGCTGTGTCCTCACATGGTGGAGAGAGTGGGGAGGAGTTGCAAATTCTTTCCTGTCTCTTCTTATAAGGGTGTTAATCCCATCATGAAGGTAGAACTTTCCCCAAAGTCTACCTCCTAATAGTATCACATCAGGGATTAAACTTTCAACATATGAATTTGGAGGGGGGTGGGCACAAATATTCATCTCGTAGCAGATAGCTAACAAAAATTTTGGTACCTGGAAGTGGACTGTCCATAAATAAACAAAAAGAAAAAAGAATGAGGGAGAGTAGCTTTGGAACAGAGCGGTGGGTGTAAACTTTTCAAGGACTTTGAGAATAATATTAGTAAAACTCTAAAGTTTGCTGAAGACTGTCATTAGAAGCTTGATAGACTTTGAAAGGGCTGCTATGTATCAACTACCAAAACTGAACCAGGAAGAAATAGAAAACCTGAACAGACCTATAACCATTAAGGAAATAGAAGCAGTCATCAAAAATCTCCCAAAACACAAAAGCC
>NW_022589728.1:42118842-42318110 GCF_004348235.1 Phoca vitulina
GGCTTTTGTGTTTTGGGAGATTTTTGATGACTGCTTCTATTTCCTTAGTGGTTATAGGTCTGTTCAGGTGTTCTATTTCTTCCTGGTTCAGTTTTGGTAGTTGATACATCTCTAGGAATGCATCCATTACTTCCAGGTTATCTAATTTGTTGGCATAGAGTTGCTCATAATATGTTCTTATAATTGTTTGTATTTCTTTGGTGTTGGTTGTGATGTCTCCTCTTTCATTCATGATTTTGTTGATTTGGGTCATTTCTCTTTTCTTTTTGATAAGTCTGGCCAGGGGCTTATCAATCTTGTTAATTCTTTCAAAGAACCAGCTCCTAGTTTCGTTGATCTGTTCTCCTGTTCTTTTGGTTTCTATTTCATTGATTTCTGCTCTGATCTTTATTATTTCTCTTCTCCTGCTGGGTTTAGGCTTTATTTGCTGTTCTTTCTCCAGCTCCTTTAGGTGTAGGGTTAGGTTGTGTATTTGAGACCTTTCTTGTTTCTTGAGAAAGGCTTGTATTGCTATATACTTTCCTCTCAGGACTGCCTTTGCTGTATCCCAAAGATTTTGAATAGTTGTGTTTTCATTTTCATTGGTTTCCATGAATTTTTTTAATTCTTCTTTAATTTCCTGGTTGACCCATTCATTCTTCAGTAGGATGCTCTTTAGCCTCCATGTATTTGAGTTCTTTCTGACTTTCCTCTTGTGATTGAGTTCTAGTTTCAAAGCATTGTGGTCTGAAAATAGGCAGGGGATGATCCCAATCTTCTGGTACCGGTTGAGACCTGATTTATGACCTAGGATGTGATCTATTCTGGAGAATGTTCCATGGGCACTAGAGAAGAATGTGTATTCCGTTGCTTTGGGATGGAATGTTCTGAATATGTCTGTGAAGTCCATTTGGTCCAGTGTGTCATTTAAAGTCTTTATTTCCTTGTTGATCTTTTGCTTAGACGATCTGTCCATTTCAGTGAGGGGGGTGTTAAAGTCCCCCACTATTATTGTATTGTTGTCGATGTGTTTCTTTGCTTTTGTTATTAATTGCCTTATATAATTGGCTGCTCCCATGTTAGGGGCATAGATATTTACAATTGTTAGATCTTCTTGTTGGATAGACCCTTTAAGTATGATATAGTGTCCTTCCTCATCTCTTATTACAGTCTTTGGTTTAAAATCTAATTTGTCTGATATAAGGATTGCCACCCCAGCTTTCTTTTGGTGTCCATTAGCATGGTAAATGGTTTTCCACCCCCTCACTTTCAATCTGGGGGTGTCTTTGGGTCTAAAATGAGTCTCTTGCAGACAGCATATCGATGGGTCTTGTTTTTTAATCCAATCTGATAGCCTGTGTCTTTTGATTGGGGCATTTAGCCCATTTACATTCAGGGTAACTATTGAAAGATAGGAGTTCAGTGCCATTGTATTGCCTGTAAAGTGACTGTTACTGTATATTGTTTGTGTTCCTTTCTGGTCTATGTTGCTTTTAGGCTCTCTCTTTGCTTAGAGGACCCCTTTCAATATTTGTTGTAGGGCTGGTTTCGTGTTTGCAAATTCCTTTAGTTTTTGTTTGTCCTGGAAGCTTTTTATCTCTCCTTCAATTTTCAATGACAGCCTAGCTGGATATAGTATTCTTGGCTGCATATTTTTCTCATTTAGTGCTCTGAATATGTCCTGCCAGTCCTTTCTGGCCTGCCAGGTCTCTGTGGATAAGTCTGTTGCCAATCTAATGTTTCTACCATTGTAGGTTACATATCTCTTCTCCCGAGCTGCTTTCAGGATTTTCTCTTTGTCTCTGAGACTCATAAGTTTTACTATTAGATGTCGGGGTGTTGACCTATTTTTATTGATTTTGAGAGGGGTTCTCTGTGCTTCCTGGATTTTGATGCCTGTTTCCTTCCCCAAATTAGGGAAGTTCTCTGCTATAATTTGCTCCATTATACCTTCTGCACCTCTCTCTCTTCTTCTTCTGGGATCCCAATTATTCTAATGTTGTTTCGTCTTATGGTATCGTTTATCTCTCGAATTCTGCCCTCGTGATCCAGTAGTTGTTTATCTCTCTTTTTCTCAGCTTCTTTATTTTCCATCATTTGGTCTTCTATCTCACTGATTCTTTCTTCTGCCTCATTTATCCTAGCAGTTAGCGCCCCCATATTTGATTGCACCTCATTAATAGCCTTTTTGATTTCTACTTGGTTCGATTTTAGTTCTTTTACTTCTCCAGAAAGGGTTTCTCTAATAACTTCCATGTTTTTTTCAAGCCCAGCTAGTATCTTTAAAGTGATGATTCTGAACTCTAGATCTGACATCGTACTAATGTCCGTATTGAGTAGGTCCCTGGCAGTCGGTACTACCTCTTGTTCTTTTTGTTGAGGTGATTTTTTCCGTCTTGTCATTTTGTGCAGAGGAGAATAGATTAATGAGAGAACAAAATGCTAGCAGGGTAACAACGTCCCCAGAAAATATACTCTAAACAAATCAGAAAAGACCTGAAGCAGTGGGAAAAGAAAGGGAAAGAGAGAAAAAAGAAAAGGAAAGAAAAAAAGAAAAAAGAAAAAGATAAAGATAAAAACAAACAAAAGCAGAACAAAACAAAACAAAACAAAAACAATGTGATCAAATATGATCAGGCTGGATTATAGATCAGTGCCACACACTAGATTTTGGGTGTATTTTGGTCTGTTAAAAGAAAGTCCCTCCCAAAATTTTAAAGAAAGAAAAACTTATATATGTACAAAAATAAGGGTTGATATGATGAAGGGATGGAATATGACTGTAAAGATGGAAATTATAAAAAATTTTAAAAAAGGATTTGATAAGTTGTTTGAAAAAAGAAAGAAGAGGATTAAAAAAAAAAAAAAGAAAGAAAGAAAAAAGGGAGAGAATGTGATCAGGCAGGGGAGTAGAAAAAAACCTTACACTAGAGATTTAGAGTATATTTTGATCTGTTAGAAGAAACTATCTCAAGATTTTAAAGAGAGAACAACTTATATATATATGCCAAAAATACGGGTAACTACTATGAAGGGATAGAATATGACTTCCAGAAAGTGGTCGCTTTTCTGTTCAGAGAGTTGTTGCTCTTCTTTTCTTTGATCTCCTGTTGAGTTTGTAGGTGTTCAGAATGGTTTGATCCCTATCCAGCTGAATTCCTGAGAGGAGACGAAATCCAGGTCTCCTACTCCTCCGCCATCTTGCTCCCGCTATTATGCTTTTGATATAGGTCAATGTATTATTATCTTTTGACATATTGCTGGATTTGATTTGCTAATATTATGTTGTGTGTGTATATGTTTGTGCTTATACATTTATATATTGCAGGTCTGATTTGATAATATTTTGTTAAGGATTTTTGCATGTTATTGTGAAAAAATAATGGTTTGTAATTTTGTGCCCTGTATTGTGCTTTTTAGGATTTTGTATCTGGGATATGCTGCACTCATAAATAAGTTAGGTAATAGTCTCTGCTCTTCTACTTTTAGTGAATCACTATAATTTCTTCTTAATTGTTTAGTAGAATTCCTCAGTAAAGCAATCTGGCCCTGGAGTTATTTTTTTAGGGAAGACTTTTAATTATAAAATTAATATCTATAATACATACAGGGCTATTCAGATTTTCTTTTCTTTTTTTTTTTTAAGAGCTATTCAGATTTTCTATACCTTCTTGTGGTAATTGTGTTTTTCTAGGAATTTTTGTTCCATTTGTGTTTTCATCTAATGTTATTGTCAAAATTACTGACAAAGTTGTTCATGATATCCTTCTGTTATTTATTACTTTTTTAAGTGGGCTCCATGTGGAGCCCAATGCAGGGCTTGAACTCACAACCCTGAGATCAAGACCAGAGCTGAGATCAAGAGTCGGACACTTAACCAACTGAGCCACCAAGGCACCCCTATTATTTTTTAATTTCTCTATTATGAGTAGTGAGGTCTCCTACTTTCATTGTTGTTATTGCTAATATATATTCACTCTCTCTCTCTCTCTCTCTGTGTGTATACATTATTCTTGGTAGACATTTATCTAACTCATTCACCCTTTCAAAGAAATAACTTTAGCTTCCAGATTGTATCTAATTTTTGAGAGGAGGACTGTTTTCTAATTCATTGGCTGCCAATCTCATCTTTATTATTTCCATTCGTATACCTAATCTGAGTTTAATTTGTTCTCTCCTTTCCCCATATTTTTTAGGTTTAACTTTTAACTACTTTTCTAATACAGGCATTTTTAAAGCTAAAAATTTTCTCCAAGCATAGTTTTAACTCCATGTCACAAATTATGATTTATTGTGTTTTTATTATATTTCAGTTAAAACCATTTTCACATATTCCTTGTGATTTCTTCTTTGACATGTGGTAATTTATACATGTTCTTTAATTCCTAAATATTTGGAGATTTTCTAGATAGCTTATTGTTAATTAATTTTTTAATTTAATTCCATTGTAGCCAGAGAAAATACTCTGATTTTATGGCCCAATATATAATCTTTTTGAGAAATATTCCATATTTTGTTCCATGCTTACCCTGCTTGGATTTCACTTACCTTCCTGGATCGGTGGATTTTTGCTTTTAGTCAGCGTGGGGAAATTTCAAATACATTTCTGTTTTCTCTCTGTCATCCTTCTGAGGTTCTAATGACACAAAAGTTTAGTTTATTTTGTTTCACAAGTCATTACGGCTCTTTTTCTTTACTTTTCAATCTTTTTCCCTCTCTGTGTTTTGATTTGAATAATATTTATTTACCTGACTTCAAGTTCACTGCTCCTTTCTAATGTAATCTCTGATCTGCTACATAGTCTAGTAATAACATTTTGTTTTCTGATATTTTATTTTTTAGTTCTAAGATTTCTAATTGGTTCTTTTTAGAGTTTTCATACTTTTTTGAAATTCTCTATTTCATAATTTATTATATTTATCCTTTCCTGTACATTTCTTAACATATTTATCAAATATTTTAAAGTTCTTATCTGTTAATTTCAATATCTTTATCATCCATAGGTCTCCTTGACTATATTTTCTCTTGAATCATAGCTCACTTTTTCCAGCTTCCTTGCCTATCAAGTAATTTCTT
This sequence comes from Phoca vitulina, assembly GCF_004348235.1. Classification (NCBI taxonomy): domain Eukaryota; kingdom Metazoa; phylum Chordata; class Mammalia; order Carnivora; family Phocidae; genus Phoca; species Phoca vitulina. The sequence goes on from NW_022589728.1 coordinate 42,123,898, forward strand.
ATTTTAAATTTGACAATATGATTTATTTATTTATTTTTAATTTAAATTCAATTAGCCAACATACAGTACATCATTAATTTCTGGTGTTATGTTCAATGATTCATTAGTTGCGTATATCACCCAGTGCTCATCCCATCAATATGTTTTATTATTGAAGATGCACCATAGAGATTCTAGATTTTTCATTTTTCTTTAAAGAGAGTTTTGTTTTAGCAAATACTGAATTATACAGATTATCTCATTTCTACAGAGGCCTGGTTTTAGGGATTTATTAGGGAGGATTTATTTTGGTTCTGCCTTAGTCCTAAGGATTCAGCCCTTAGTCCTGGGATATAGTCCTTACTTCCAAGGCATGGTCTTTCTGAGGCTTTAATGGGAAGCTGAGGTGTTTAATAATTCCCTCTAATTTGGTAGAACTTGAACTCTAAGTTGTCTCCCCTAGCACTTTACCTGCTGACATCTCTGCTCAGCACTTTTGCTTCTGGGTGTACATTCACCTGATATCTCCTTGGAGTCTTGCCCAGCACATTCATAATTTTAGAGTCAGCCAAGAATTTGAGTGGAATTTTTATACAGGTATGTGCTCTTTTTTCCATGGCTATCTCCTTTCCAGGATATCTTTCCTTAATTCCCAGCTGCACTGGCAACCCAAAATCCAACCTCCAAATCCTCAGTCCAGGAGTCTGAGCTCTATCCCTTATTCTCATGCAAAGTAGGAAGTGCCCTTGGGGGAAAAGTTGGATAAATGTGACTCTTAACCTAACTGACATTTTATCTTTAAAAGTTCATATCTCCTTCAATAACTGACATCTTTTGGCTTATCTGCAGGCCTTCCAAGTGACTTTTTTTTTTTTTGAGGGGGGGTCCAAAATTTATAGTTGTCATCAGTAAGAGGGTTACTCCAATTCAAGCTATTCTGCCGTTACCAGAACTGGAACTTCTCTAATTGCCTGGTTGTTATTTAAAACACACTTTGTAAATAAAAAAATGAGAAGGCTTATTCAGGAACTACCTCTAACACTACAGTTGTGGTTCCTGGTTTATTTTCTAGCACGTGTCTCCATAAACATTACATAATTTCCTCTGAGTCATTTCAAACCATTAAAAAAAAAAAATCTCACAATGAAGTGTAAACACAAACCCGTTTTGAAGTATAGCAGAACCTTATTCAGTATGTCAGCCCTGACTGCCCTGAGTTCAGCTTATGTATCAGGGGAAGCAAGAGACATTCTCCCATTCACTGGGAGGTCTCTGCCACCATGTTCCTCAGCAATATCATATAGACCATGGAAGCCTCAGGCATATAAATCATGCCCGCAGTTTATTATATACTTATAGCATAGATTAAAGCTTTCACAAAACACCAATAGGTCATGTTGCCTATTCTTTTTCAGAGAGTTCAATTTTCTACATAGCTTATTTTTTTTAACAAAAAATTAACTTGCCTTTTGAAGTTTAGCTGTCTCATAGTTTAAGTCCTTGCCATCAGGTAGAGAACAAACAGAGAAGATCCAGCTTGGGAGTGAGATTGTTGAACTTTGTGCTTCAGCTGGATATTGCTTCCAACCTTGGCCACTTTGGAGTTTAGAATTTTACTGGTGCAGTGAGTTATAAATTTGTGTATCTCCATGCCAGAAACAATTGGAAGTATTTACACCTGTTAATGTTATTTTATCCTCACACCAGACACATTTTACAGTTGAGAAAATGGGCACAGAGATTCATTTATTTCCCCCAAGATCACACCCAAGTGTGATCATACCCAAGTGTGTTATTTCACTTGAGAACAAGGGACCAAGTTGTTATTTGAATCCGTGGTCTGTTCTTCTACTTACCTGTGGACTGTGCTACCTCTCAAGTCCTGTTAATGCCCTTATCCCAGTTCTAAGCTGTAGGGAGTACAAATGGGCCATGCCATTTATTTTTATTTTTACCACCTCTGATTGTTACATTTTCTTCCTCATTATTTGTATGGTCAATCTGCCAGACTTCAGTCATGCCTAAGTGTTTCTCCCAGGATCATTCCCTTCATCTCAAGAGCTGAGGTGGCATAAAGTCATCTTCCTTGGAAGGCCCAAGTCTGAATACTTATCAATGTACTTTATGTGACACTTTTTTAAGTGTCTCCTCTGTGCCGGGCATTACTTAGGTATTGGGAAGAGAATAAGATTTCTGTTGCCCTTGAGAATCTCGTCTAGTGGGAAAGAAATACTTGTAAATATACATGAACAGATGATAAAACTCTGTGGTGGACATATGATCAAAGAGCTGTGAGATCACAGAAGAGGAGGCAACTAAATCTGTCACTAATGCTTTTTGGGGAGTTTGGGGAAAGCTCAAGAACAGAAGTGTTTTATAAACTGGGACTTAGGGTATGCACAGAAATAGGCTAGTATATAAGATTGGGAAGAACACTTCCCACACAGCATGTTCACATGTATAAGGCAGGAATGAGCATGATTTCTTGAGAGGACAGTGAAAAGGTCAGCCTAAATGCATGGGATGGAGAAGAGAGGATGAGGCTGTGTTAGCAAGCAGGAGACAGATGGTGAAAGAACTTTGAACTTTGAACTTTGAATTTTATCCTAAAGGAAACCGTGATATGGTTATCCCTAATGTATAGCTTGATTTCATTCCCATTCCTTGACACATACACACACACACTCTCACATACAGTTCTTTGAGTACTCTTCTTACCTCCAGGCTGGGTATACAACTTGAGAAGAGAGTGCATATTCCTTTAGTCCTATTGGATTTAAGAATCAAGCTGACTTCAAAAATGCTGAATAATTTTACTGTTGCCCCTCCAAAATGGATTTGCCGGGGACATCAGGGGGAGATCAAAATGGACAGAAAACCAAAAGCCTTAGAGAAATATAGTTCATTATTCCCCTTCACTTTTACCCTCCTCCTCCCATCTTTTTAATGGGAAAAAAAGGAAGAATCTTTTTAGAATGCATGATTATGCTAAATAACCTGTGGCTCATGCTCATTCGTTCTGGGCATGATTTATGTCTGTATTTATTTTATTAAACACATTAAGTGTCGGTTTTAACTAGCTATTGTCTTTTTCTTTTCATGCTATTTATAAAGCTATCTGCCCTTTGCCACAGCTGAAAGGCTGAATTGGGCCTTTTGACTTCCTACCTTCCCGGATGTGTAGCTTCAGATTAGACCGAGGTCCAGGATAAATGTTGTTCTAGGCTCTCTCTTCAAGTCTCATCCTTTTTTTCCAGAAGCTAATAAATTCTGAAAGTGTTGCCTCGCTGCTACTGAAGTCAGCCTCTGAAAAAAGACCTGGTGTGCATGACTTCTTGTTTGACCACTGTACTCACAGAGAAGAGAAATAAAGAGGACAGAAAGGGCACTTTCTGACTCATCCTGTCTCTTCTCTTTCTTTCCAACTAATAGTTCCTTCCTTCTTTCCTCCTCTCTCTCTCTTCCTATTTTCTTATCACTTGCTCTGTTCTCTTCTATTCCCGCTTTTAAATGTCTTCCTTATATTTCAAAAGATGATTCATTCATTTAAAAATAAATTGAGGGGCACCTGGGTGGCTTAGTCCATTGGGCATCTGCCTTCGGCTCAGGTCGTGATCCTAGGTTCCTGGGATGGAGCCCCACATCGGGCTCCCTGCTCAGTGGGAAATCTGCTTCTCCCTCTCCTTCTGCCTCTCTCCCTCATGCTCATGCTCTGTCTCTGCCTCTCTCTCCCTCTTTCTCTCAAATAAATAAATAAAATCTTTAAAAAAATAAAAAATAAATAAATTGAATGCCAACAATGTGCCAGGCTCTGTAATTAGCACTGAAGTTTAAAAAATGGAGAAAAAGGAGCAAAATAAACAGAATTCCTGCCTTCAGGGAGTGCCCTATTTATCCTAGGGTAGTAACAAGCCAATTAGTCAGAATATCAATTTGAAAGGAGGGTGATGCTCAGTGTATCTCTGGTAGAATTGACATGATCTTAGTTAACTTTGTAAGATTTCTCCAGTCTTCTAACTGTAAATTCTGTGATTCCATCCTCTCTGCATTTCAATTTGAACTCTGTCTGGATAACATTAGAATTGTAATGAGAGGTGGATTACCCTGAAATGCTAAGAATTTTTCTAAAAATTTATTTTCTGCATTTTCCAAAATTTATATAAGGAATTCTGTAACTTTAGTAATAAAGTTCTCTTCAGAATATAAAACCAATAATGTATATTCTTATGGTAAAATTATAGAAAATGCATTTTACCCTTCTTTGAGAGTTTATTTCTTAGAACACTTAAATATAATCTATTTAAAATACTTTAAAACAACAGCATTAGAGAGGAAAGAGAAAATGCAATACAACTTACCTAAAGATTATCCATTTCTGTGTGCACATTCTTCTCTAGTTTCTGCCCATAAGCATATACATTTTTCATAGGATCGTTTAGGTTTTTATAATCTTGACATGGGAACATCTTTTGTCATTCCCTGATTAAATAATTTTAAATAATAAAGAAATATAAGTGTAGATGAAAATCTACTTTCCTCCCCTAATTCTCCTCCTCAAAGAAAAGCACTGTCAACAGTTTGTTGTATTTGCTTCTGACTTTTAAATATACATATAAACACTTCAAGTTTTATTTATTTATTTTTTACTCGTCTATTCATTTGTTCATTCAACAAAGTTTAATGGAGTGGCTACTGTGTGCTAGGCATTTGTCCAGGCCCTGGGGATATCGTGAAGAACAGGGCAGGAGTGGTCCATACCCTCATAGAATTTGCAGTCTGGTGGGTCTGGGCATGAGGAAGAGCATTCAGCAAGAAAGGTAACATTAGTTAGTAACATTATGGTGATGGGCATCTCTCTATGCCAGTACAAGTTGAGTTGCTTCATCATTTTAATAGCTGCATAGTGGTCCATGATGTGATTATAATAATCACAATAGAAAGAATCCTAACACTTACTGAGTGCTCACTACATGCCTGGTGCTGTGCTAAGTGATTTCTGTGCTTTATCCTACTAAAGTCTCACTCACAGTCACCGATAGATAGGTTATGTTATTTTCCCCCTTTTACAGGTGGAAAAACAAATTTGTGAAAGTGAAGGATCTTGGTCGAGTTCTTACAGCTAAGTAGAGCGAAAATCCAGTCAGAGTTTTCTGACTTCAGAGCCTATGCTTTTAACTTCTCTGCTATGGATATTCCATAATTTAGTTATAAAAATGCTTATGATAAACAGGTTATTAACAGTATTCCCACTTGTAAGTGGTGCAACAATAAATATCAAAGTACAAATTATGGTGTAAACTTGTATGATTATTTCTATACTAATATAGCTAAGATTGGAGTTTGGGGTTCAAAAGAATACATTATAATTTTTCTATTTTTTTAAAGATTTTATTTATTTGACAGAGAGAGACATAGCAAGAGAGGGAACACAAGCAGGGGGAGTATGAGAGGGAGAAGTGGGCTTCCCGCGGAGCAAGGAGCCCGATGAGGGGCTTGATCCCAGGATTCTGGGATCACGACCTGAGCCAAAGGCAGACGCTTAATGCCTGAGCCACCCAGGTGCCCTACATTATAATTTTTAAACTTATTATCAAATCATTCTTCTCAAAACAATAGTCCACAAGAGTTCAGATAGTTTACCCCTTTCAAAGCAATAATCCTTGAGAATTCCTAATTAAATTTTAAGCAATATATATTTATTTAGAATGTAACGATTAGGATTAGACAATATATGTAAAATGCACAAAAGCATTTGATAAATGTTATCTATTATTATTGTTATTGCAGCAAGCGAAAAGCTGTTGTTTTCATTATACTCGTCCTATTTTGGGGGCTGGACATGTTGTAGCTGAAGCCCAATAAATTTGGGTTATAACTGATAGGATCAGTTCCATTGCCCATTGTCGATCTTATTTGAAACATTGCAGAAAGTCAGATTTTAATCAGAACATTCATGAGCCATGTTCCTAAGGAGGGTTGCTTGCTCCAGTACATTCAGCAGAGTGATTGGACCATGTACACAAGACCGAGGAATGGCTTATGTTGCCCTTCTCAATGCTGTGATGCTTTCTGCCTCTGTGTTCTCTCTGACCGCAGCCTCTGGTCTTTTTTTTTTTTAATTTTTTATTGTTATGTTAATCACCATACATTACATCATTAGTTTTTGATGTAGTGTTCCATGATTCATTGTTTGTGCATACCACCCAGTGCTCCATGCAGAACGTGCCCTCTTTAATACCCATCACCAGGCTAACCCATCCTCCCACCCCCTCCCCTCTAGAACCCTCAGTTTGTTTTTCAGAGCCCATCGTCTCTCATGGTTCATCTCCCCCTCCGATTTCCCCCCTTTCATTCTTCCCCTCCTGCTATCTTCTTTTTTTTTTTTCTTAACATATGATGTATTATTTGTTTCAGAGGTACAGATCTGTGATTCAACAGTCTTGCACAATTCACAGCGCTCACCATAGCACATACCCTCCCCAGTGTCTATCACCCAGCCACCCCATCCCTCCCACCCCAACCCCCACTCCAGCAACCCTCAGTTTGTTTCCTGAGACTAAGAATTCCTCATATCAGTGAGGTCATATGATACATGTCTTTCTCTGTTTGACTTATTTCGCTCAGCATAACACCCTCCAGTTCCATCCACGTCGCTGCAAATGGCAAGATCTCATTCCTTTTGATGGCTGCATAATATTCCATTGTATATATATACCACATCTTCTTTATCCATTCATCTGTCGATGGACATCTTGGCTCTTTCCACAGTTTGGCTATTGTGGACATTGCGCAGCCTCTGGTCTTGTTCTTTTCTCTTTGCAGTCTGAAGGGAATGTTGTAGCTCCAGCTTGAAATGTGTCCTTGGACCACAGTAATGGAAGCAGTGAAGCTCCCGCGTAAAGCTAATAAACTGCAAAGCTAAGGAGCCACCCCGTTTACTCATTCCATGATCACTATTGTATACGCTACTTAAGCTACAAGATGGAGAAATGGGGTCTGAAAGTTCTTTCACCATGTGAATAGGACCTAGTTGATGATTAGCACCTGGAAGGCCTCTCAGTTGGTTCATGTCTTCGTAACTTTGAAGTTGAGAAATGTAAGTTAAGTTCCCCGCTTGGCCTTTAAGTTTTTTAATTAGTCTTTTTTTTTAATTACACTTATTATTTATTTAAATGTTTAAAATTAATCTTTTGTTGAAGCTATGGACTTGGTATTAACTTTTTGAGCTTCTGATTTCTGTTTTATGAGGGAGAACATTTTCTGAGAGATTAGCAATCCCCCTGCTAACATGGATAGCACAGAGATGATAAAATGTAGGGAACTTACGTGCAATAGGAACAGAATGGCTTCAGAGCAGTGTACGTCTACCCTAGTGAAGAAATGTTTGTTCTCTAGAATGCAAGGAAAAGGCTTGGTGCTTACGGCCAGAAGAAGAGGGTGCTGTGAAAAGGAACCTGGCTGGATACTTAGGGTGTTTTTTGCTGTCATTCCTGACCCCCTCTGACCTTTCCCCTATCCCTCCTCTCATGGCCCCAAGCCCAGTGATTTGACTAGCCATTTCACTTCTCAACAAGTTATGTTGGTTTTTTGTAGAGACAACCTTAATTAAAGTTTGCATGTGGTGAGTGAGAAAGAGAAGGGCATTTAAACTCACTGAGTCAGGCCCTGTTCGGGGGCGGAGGGGGGGGGCAGAGTGTCAAAATGACACAAGGAAAAGCAGGGAGGTGCAAACAGCCATTTGGTTTGAGCTCCGTTGATTCAGGCCAGGGAAAAAGTAATGCCGAGGCCCAAGGGGGTGAGTTAAGGACAGGCTTTCTGCCTTCACTCTCAACGTGCTCAGTTTTATTAGTTTAGGCCAGGCGGCTGCTAACATTATTTTAGTATCTATTTTGTGAGTGATTATGTTGTATGCATGGGCAGGAGGTCAGGCAGGTCAGGTGTTTCTGCTCCAGACCATCTCTGCATGAGCCTTTTGCCTTTAGATCTCACTGAAACTTGCCACCTGTAAAAGCAGACAACCTAATGGGAAAAAGAGCAGCACTTAAAATCCTGTTTTTTCTCCACCGCTCTCGAGTGTAAAGAACGTTGTAAAAATATTTCAAACTGGATTTTTTGTTTGGGTTGTGTTAACTCTTTGTTTGACCATCGTCACCATTTTCCCACAAAATTTACTTTCAGTAACCAGAGATGTTTTGGGGAAACTGAATATTATGTCTGCAAACAGAGAGAAGCAGTCAGAGAAACCCAAAGGGAGGTTTGCTAATGTTCTGATCGCTTAAACTCATCTATCGTATCATACACAATGACCACAACTTTGGAAAGTTAACAAACCAGTCTATTTTTTAGGGGCCCTCTTTCATTTCTGTTTGAACGAAATATCCATGAATCTTGGACAAGCTCCAAGCATAATGTTTTTGATAGCCAACACCCAAAAGAAGGGAAGTCTAGATTTTAATCCTAAATTCTTGTCCAACTGCTGGTATGACCTTGGGCTCATCATTATGTCTTAGTGCCTCAGTTTAACTTTTTTTTAGGGGAGAGGGGCAGAGGGAGAGAGAGAGAATCTTAAGCAGGCACCAGGCCCAGCACAGAGCCTGACGCGGGGCTTGATCTCATGATCCTGAGATCATGAGCTGAGCCAAAATTAAGAGTCAGACGCTTAACCATCTGAACCACCCAGGCGCCCCTGAGTTTAACTTTTAAAAGAGCCTACTTGTGGGGCACCTGAGTGGCTCAGTCATTAAGCGTCTGCCTTCGGCTCAGGTCATGATCCCAGGGTCCTGGGATCAAGCCCCACATCGGGCTCCCTGCTCAGCGGGAAGCCTGCTTCTCCCTCTCCTACTCCCCCTGCTTGTGTTCCCTCTATTGTTGTCTCTCTCTCTGTCAAATAAATAAATAAAAATCTTTAAAAAAAAGAGCCTACTTGCCTCACTGTTTGGGGGATTGAGCTCATTATTACTATTACTACTACTGAGAGTTGTTAGATTGTGAGGCAGGAATCACCTGCTCATGCCTGTGGGACAAAGGGCAAAGGTATAGATAGACCCATGTGTATCTCCTCTCTGAACCTTGGTTTTGCCCAACAAAGGCTTCATTGTAACCAGCAGGGGCTCAGGCCTGGTGCAGTACAGCGGTGTGGGGATGCACATTTAGTAAGAAGAGCTACTCGCCTCACTTCTTCTGATGCTCTGAAACCACTCCAGCCTTCTACTAATTCCTCTGGAAAACTCTCTGGATATTTATTCTTTTGCTAACTGAACAAATACTTGTTGAACACCAGCTGTGCTCTAGGCATTGTGCTAAGGTGCTCTAGTACCCACCACCAAATTCCTGTTCTCCTGTACCTTCTACTCAATGAAGAGATAATGCATGTTCAAAAAATGGTGATAAGTGCTTTGAAAGAAAGCTCCGCAGGATCAGGGAATGGGAAAGTGTGTAACCTCTTAGGAGGTGACAATGAGCAGACAATGAACAAGATTAAGTAAAAGACTGACCCTGCAGATTTCTGGGGAAGAGCATTTCAAGTAAAGGGAAGAACAAACACAAAGGCCCTGAGGTGGAAAGTGTGTGGCATGTCTACAGAGAGCAAGGGGTCCTGTGTGGAAGAGCAGAGTGAGTAAGGACATTGGTAGGAGGCTAAGGAGGTAAATATGGGCTAGCTTGTATGGGGTCTGTGGGACAAATTAAGTACTTTGGATTTCACTTTGAGTGAGATGAGGGAAACCAGTAGGCTGTTTTGACCAGAGAAGTGTTATGATTTGACTTTGTCTTAAAAAGGACCACCTGCTGCTCCATAGAGAGTAGTTTGAAGAGGTCAAGAGTAGAGGCTGTGGGATTAGTTAGGAGTCTAACTCAGTGGAGTAGTTGAATGACAACAGTGATGTGGAATAGGATAATAATACTAAATGGGATGAAAGGTGATTTGACATGCATTTCAAATGTTGTGGTGAAAGGATTGATGATGGTCTGGATATGGGATATAAGTGAGAGAAGTCAGGAATGATACCAGAGCAAGTAGGTGAATGGTGGTGTCATTAAAAAGAAAGAACATCATGGAGGGACAGCTAGCTTGGGGGCTTCAGAGGCTAGGGAAAATCTAAAACTGTATTGCAGGTGTGACTTATGAGAATCTGTCTGGAAAGCAGAGCACCTGCTTCTTAAAGCAAAGCTAATTCATAGTGGATAAAAGGTTAAGGATGGTCTCATGTGGGTCAGAGGTGAAAGGACCTATTTTACAGGGAGAAAACCACATCTAGGCTGTGACATGTGGATAGGACGATGTCACAGTGAGGCAGGTATCTCCATTTGGCCACATGTAGCCAATACTGACTGTTGGACCCCTAAGACTATTGGGTCTGGATAGAGGTGGGCCCCTGGTAAGGATCCTTAGTGTCTGGGGTTCCAGATGCTGTTCTAACAGCAGCTTGATCGGGGTGAAACAGGCCAACCTGGAAAACACCAGAACCCCTCCCCCCCGCCACCTCCTACCAACTGGATCTCCCCCAGCATCCCTTATTTCTCCCTTCCCAGCAAAGTGCCCATGAACACTAGGTGGTCTTAACTGCAAAATTAGTGGAACAGAAGGGCCAAAAAAGCCCAGAGTAGGCAACTCTTAGGAGTTTGCCAGTCCATAATAGACAGAGGTCCATGTAGGTAAACTCACAGATAGAAGGGTTCCACTATGGAACTAGGGCAGGATGTTAAAGGACATTAATTTATTTCTTTATTCTTCCTTCTCCTTTCCTTTCTTGCTTTCCTTTCCCCACTCTTCTTTTTTTCCCCTCTCCCTTGCACCCCTTGCGTTAAGCATTCCTGCTTTCAATGAACATTTTTTTCAATGCCTGCCCTGTACCAGTCACTGTGCTAGGTCTTGAGGACTCCTAGAAAAAACATAGTTCAACCTTCCCAAAGCTAACCATTTAATGGGGGGATCCTCTCCTGGGTCAGTGCAATAGATAAGAGAGTAGGGAACAGGGGCCATGGAGGTTACCTGTACACACACATAATTATAGTCTGTTTCAATGTAAAATATGAAACCACCCTGCTCTAGGCTCTCTTTATTCTCTTGTATGTTTCTGTTGGGTGAATGATAGGCCTTCCTTGCCTGCAGGTTTATTCAAAGTCTTATCATGCACACCACTCCCGGGCTCCATTTCTGTAGCAAAAGTTGACCTATTATATGAAAGGACATTATTATTGACTTGATGCCTTATAAGAAAAGACTGTTTGTTTCTGTTAAGGAAAGTATTTTTATTGACATCCTAGGCAGGAAAGCATAGTGGTTAAGAGAATGGGTTCTGGAATCAGACAAATCTGGGTTGAATCTAGGCCCTGGCATTTAACAGCTTTGTGATCATGGACAATTAACATAGACTTTCTTAGCCTCAATATTCTCATCTGTAGAATGGAAATAATAATTATACCTAACTCATGGGGTTGTCAGAGATATTAAACAAGACGGTATAGATGAAGGACTGGTACACAATTAACACTCAACAAGTGGCTCTTATGAGTTATCAAGTGGCAAATCCACAAACACAGGTTTTTCCTGTGCCTCTGTGTCTCTTACCTCTCCATGTTTGTTTGTTTTTATTTAAAATCAGTTGTTCAATAAACTTATTATGTGCCCAAATTGTCTTGGATCCCGCCTCACAGAACAAATGTTAAAGAAAAACAGATGGAAGATGGAAATAGAAAACCACTGTAAGCATGGATTAGCACCCAAGTACAAATCAATCTCAATTGCAGAGATATGATCAGGAACAGCAGTTTGGGGAACACCATGATCACTACCTACCCTCAGAGGGGACACCGAAGAAAACTGCTCAACAGACATTAAATGTAAGAGCTTCTGGCAAATAACGTCACTTAAGGACAGGGGTCCTCAAAAACTCCTTTGAAAGCTTAAACAAATTTTGCATTACACATTTTGATACTGTCGAACTAAAAATGTTTTAATAGATTTGCAATGGCAAATGGATTTCTTAACATGTGCCAGTTCCAATTGGTCATAACTGCTGGGAGAGCTGTGATGGTTTCATACTGGATCGGTGATAAAGAATGCTGTGACCCCTTGGCAACCTCTCGCATGGGCATAGGCATGGGGAATGTTGGTATGAGTGTTCTGGGGTTGTCCTTCCCAGTGTACACTCAGCTAACCTGGGGACATTTCCAGTTTTAGTGATGCTTGAGATGAAACAAAAGTATCTCCTTACCCTAAAGAGTGTTCTGTTGTCTTGTTTTTGTTTTGTCTTTGCATAGATTTATCCCTTTAGCAGAAAATACTTTGAAATCTGTCTTCTACTATAATCTAGAACTAATTCAATTCAGAAGGGCATATAAGTACACTTATGAGTACATTTGAGATATGTACAGATGGGGCAAAGCAGGAATGATAGATGATTACTCCAAAGGAAAATGTGAACTGGTAATCAAAAGGAGAGAAGTCTGAAGTGGAAAAGAATATAGATTGAAATGATTCAAAAGAACATACTAAGTATGGAAGACAGAAAATAGAGCTCAGCTCAGAGTTATAGGTGCTTTCAGAGAAGGAACTGGAATAATGGAGGGAAGTCATAGTTTAAAATCTCACGAAAAAGAAACTTAAGTTGAAAAGGAAAAGAAAAGATTTTAATTTCTAGGTCAAATTCTGTTGCTTTGGAAAAAAGTTAACTCTAATGTTGGTTAAGTGCAAACTCGTGGTCCTTTTTATGTTTGTACGTGGATGAGCCAATGCACGGAGAGCAAACATCCCATTAAATAAATCAGTCAAGGCAGAGTTATTAAATCATTTGAGCACTATATGAATCTCCAAAACTCAACCAACCAGTCAATATCTAGAAAAAGAAAGAATTTATTACAAATGTCAAATAAAACTATAAAAAGTGATTTAGAAAACTTACATAAACATTTTTTGTTTGCTTGTTTCATTTGTAACTTTCCCATTGACAGTTTACCATAAGCTGGATACCCACCTGGCTGGGATGTTATCAAATCAACTATTAAGATCAAAATCCCTAATGTTCCTGAGAATTTAAAATTACACTGGCCTGCCTTACTTATACTAATTTCTATACTAACCACTCCCCACATTTACCTCATTTGTTCTTTAAAGTAAGCCAGGCAAATTAGTGTTATAATCTCCATTTTACAATAAAGGCATGAAGTCTTCGAGAGAGTGAAAATGAGAGCCTGCGCAGGACTCAAACTTCAGTTGTTTCTGAAGCCTGTGCAGTTTTAACCCCAATAACAATTTATTATCTCTCCAACTGTAGAGCCCCTAAAGCTAAGAAGGATGACCCCTGGTGGCATAAACCATAGGGAAACCAGGGTGATTATGCTGTAGTACTGTATTACATCCCCGAGGGCTCTCTTCATTGAAACCAACCACTTCTACCAGCACTGAACTAACAAATTAGAATGGCTAATTGGGCCTGCCGGGGAAAAACACATTACCTTATTGTTTAGCTCTTGGAAAAATAAGCAATCTTTATCTGCAACTCTGTTGAAGGTATTGCTCTACAAGACAGCCCTGTTCCTTTATTTTCCCTGTCTCTGGGTTCTCTCATTGGGAGTACAAGAGAATGTCTTCAAACCTCCCATAAGCACAGACATCTCCAGGCTATGGAAGCATGCTATGTTGAAGCCATCCACTTAGCCCCTCATTTGGGAATTTATTTCCTGTTATATCTACCTTGTCTGTACCATGGAAGAATGTGGTCAACTATCAGCCTCATTGGTATTTTATCTCCTCAAGTTGTACTGAATCTGCAGATTTACGAAATGGCAGCACAACGTCTCAGTTTAACCCTGTGCTTTACACATTTATATATACTTTTATCTTCAGTACTAGACACAACAATCCTTTAATTTGTTAAAAGATGTAGCTCAATGAAATACAATCATCTTATATGGAGAATTTTAAAGGATTGTGTTAACTGGGGAGGAAAAGGGACTGATAAATACTTTTATATATAGTTTTAATAACATTCAACTTTCTGTAAGTCACCCCTCCCCCACCTTGATTTCACAGTGGCTTTGGAAAGAATTTAAATCTGATACCAAATCACAGTATTAAATTTCCAAAGTCCCCAAATTCACCTTTAAATTCCTTTCATCCTTCTCCGCTGGATTATGACTTTCATCCAAGAGTTCCCCCACAGCTTTGTGGCCCCAGAATCAAGAAAATTCCTCTTTACATTGGACTGATCTTTTGGCCAGTAAAATAAAATTTGCCTGGCTATTCTTCTCCAATCATACCGTTATGATTAGTTTGAAATGGAAAGGACCACCCCTCATTTGGACTACAAGAGAAACATTCTCTTTCAAAAAGAAAATAATAATGGAAACAAACAAAGTATAAGGGAATAATGGGGACTCCTGCCCCAGGTCTGTGTTTTATAGGACACAAAGACAAACCCTGAAAATCAGGGCTGAGGGCTGGTTAGGGAACAAATAGTCCATTGGTTTTACTTAAGTATTGACAAAGAATTGGTTTGAATAATTTTTAAATGTGGTTTTGGCTTTGTATAGACACAGTTCTGGTGATATTTTCTGAGTACATGAAGCATTTACTCAGAGCCAATTGAGTTGTCCTGTCAATAGTCTGCACAAATCGTTCATTCAGCAAACATTTATTAAACACCTGCTATCCATTGGAAGGGTATTATGCTAAGCCCTGGGGAATATCTTAATGAAGATAGACCCACTCTATGTGATGTGCACATCTATCATATTTCTAAATACTATGTTATGCTTTGTAGAGAAAAAAAGCTAGGTCTATTTCATAAATGGCCATGGTAGTTTAATAAATAAGTAATAGTTTCAAATACACCTGGTTTATAGCAAGGAGGTGACTAGTATCTTGGTGGGCTCTGAAGCTGACCTACCAAACTGCTGAATAAAAATGAGTTTTCCAGACACAGCTCATCTCCAACATACTCTTCAAAACATAGGCAACTCCCACTGATGTGCACAAAAGGAGAGAAACTGGGATGTGGCCAATAAAATGTCAAATAACCAAAAAAAAAAAGAATGTATTTTCTGCTTTTGTGCTTGCATTTATATATGGGCGTTTTTTAGTGTTGGGGGAACTCATTTCGAACAGAATCCTGTAGTCATGCTGTGAAGATGACCCAGGAGACACTGGTGGGTTTCCAGTTTCCTACCCCTGCCTCTGCTGGGCAGGCTGCCCCTCCAACCACATCCACCCAGACAAGTCCATCCCCTCTCTGATTAAGACCAAGTGCCCATGTACAAATCTTTCCTGGAGTAGGAAATCACTTAAAAGTCTCATTTTTCAAAGGCTTGCTGAGCAAGCAAAGTAAACAAGGAAGCTTATTGAATTAGTAAGGTTGAAATTAAGCAAATTAGTTCCCAACTCTTAATAGTAGCTACCCAAGATGTCAACAAAGCAAGGATCAGTGTCAATATTAAAGAAAGGCTAGCAGTGCTCACTAAAACACGAATAATCCAGTGGCATAGAGTAAATTGTTTTTCAGCTCCTGGATTATAAATGTCTCCATGAAAGGCAATTATTTTTTTTTAACTTCCTCTCTCAGAGTATTCCAGATCAGGAACTGGGAAAAATATCACTATTAAATAATATTAATAAGAATATTGATAATGATGATGATAATGATTTCTCTGTCTAGTTCAGTGTTGAGTCCACTCTGTATGAGTTGCTTACTTTACCACTCCATGTGTTTCCTTCCACCCCCATTTTTGCTGTAAGCTAACAGGTATTCTATACAAGAAATAATTCTTACTCACAACGTGTGTAATTCCATCCATAAAGAAGCCCTGCTCCCTGCAGAAGCCTGGGTTTACCGATGGTTGAGATGTACTGATGACGCCCCAGATTGTACCCTCTCTCTTGATTGAAAGCAGAAGGACCTCCCCTCCTGCCTGGCCTCCTTACTTATGAACAGTGTTGATCCATTTCCTGTTCCCCTCTGTTAATTCATACCAGGACGGACACAAGATCGGAATGAGGGACCCTGCATTTCGGCACCTCCTTGGAGCAGTGTTGATGGGAATAAGTGTTTGCAGACTGCAGGTTCCTGTTCAGGCTACCAGAGGATGACTTTTCAATTCTTAGTTAACCAGTTCCAGCCCAAAAAATAGCCACTGTACACCAGCAGTGTTCAATATTGTTGTTTTATTTCTCCCCTTGAAGTTATGGCCACCCAACCATCATCACTCCCAATTTAGAATGAAATATGGAGCACCTCATCTGGGTTTCAAATGAGATGCAATTGTCCCTTTGTTCTGCTGAAATCAATCAGAATCTTGCCCAAATGGGGGGTTTCAGGTTACCACAAGGAATGTATTTCCAGGGGTGTTTGCTCTGAAATAAAAAATGTGATAATCATTACATGGAGAGCAAATAATTATAAGCATTTCCTCTTGGAATCACAAAGAAAAAAAAATACAAGGAATATATCAACTTCAGGAAAAAAAAGTATCATTGGATTTCTGTCTGGTATATTAAGGCACCTGGTTGGGGCCTGTAGCCATACTCCTTTGAATGCTGCTGCATTTTAACATCATTGTAACCCTGATTGAATCTGCCACGCTGTTTTGCTAAAAGTAGTGCTGAATTTGTCAAGATTTTTTTTCTTAAAGTGAAACACTTTAGCAGAAACTTAGCTGAAATTATTTGTCAAAAATGCAATATTCTGTCCAGTACATTCTAATCTGTAAGTGACCATTGATTCTAGCTCTATGGAAAAGTCAAAATTCAATAGGAAATGGGATCCCTGTGGGCAATTACTGGCACCATCGTATGTATGATCATGTATTTCATATCATCTGTACTTAAAGGGGCATGCTTGAAGAGCCTAGATGTCCATCAACAGATGAATGGATAAAGAAGATGTGGTATATATATACAATGGAATATTATGCAGCCATCAAAAAAATGAAATCTTGCCATTTGCAACGATGTGGATGGAACTAGAGGGTATTATGCTAAGTGAAATAAGTCAATCAGTGAAAGACAAGTATCATATGATCTCACTGATATGAGGAATTTGAGAAACAAGGCAGAGGATCATAGGGGCAGGGAGGGAAAAATGAAACAAGATGAAACCAGAGGGGGAGACAAACCATGAGAGACTCTTAATCTCAGGAAACAAACTGAGGGTTGCTGGAGGGGAGGGGGGTGGGAGGGATGGGGTGGCAGGGTGATGGACATTGGTCAGGGTATGTGCTATGGTGAGTGCTGTGAATTGTGTAAGACTGATGAATCCCAGACCTGTACCCCTGAAACAAATAATACATTATATGTTAATAAAAAAATTTTTTTAAAAGGGGCATGCTTGGTGCTGTAGAGACAAATATTTCAAACCTTAGTAGGCTATGTTTCATTGCACATTCTTGTCATTTTCACCAGGTCAAACAGATGGCCCCAAGTGCCAGGGATTTCCACCTGCTCAACTCAAAGAAGACTTAACCCACTTAGTTTTTTCTTCTGCCACTTTATGCCCACAAATTAAGCATATTATTTGAAAGATCAAGTGAAATTGGTGTTTAGGGCTATTTGCCTATTAAGTAGGGATGCTCTAAAACTGCTAGAATCTACCTTCAATGAATCTCTGTCCAAAGGGATTAATTAAGCAAAATGGATAAGGCTGGTAGTCCTGAGTTGCCCTGGCTGAGAGGGTAGCAGAAGACCATGGGGTGCTTGAAGAGCAATTAACTCCCACAGCTGTCTCCTGGTTGTTTCACTGAAGGTCCAAACTTCTGAATTAAACCTTTAAACATGGTTTTGTTTTAGAGAAACCCAGGACATTTTTTTGGACGCTCAGATTAAAAGTCTCACCTACTTTCCTCTGCTAACTTTTATCCTTACCCTTGACCACACAGTAATGAATCCTGCATAGGGTAACTGGTAGCTCCTGCTCAAACATCCAGATGGGTGAAACCAAGCTTATATTGTAAGAGAGGAGTAAGAGAAGAGAACTAATGCCTACTGAATGTTTTCTCTGTGTGCTTGGCCCTTCATGGACTATCTCATTATATCATCAGAAAAAACTCAGAAGGGAGGTGGTTTTATCCCCACTTTGAACATGCGAAAAGCAAGATTAGAGAAGGAAAGCAACTTTCCCCAGACCATTTGTTAGTGACAAAGCATGGATTCTACCCCACTTGAAAGGCACACCCTTCACCTAAACCATGCAGCCACTCAATTCATGGCATTCATAGAAGTCCACAAAGGAAGTGGCCTAGATGACGCAGTAGAGCTCCATGGTTTTAGGCCTAAGGAATCTGAAGCATAAGTGACTCAACCAAGGCTAGTTGACTGAAGAGCAGACGTAGTTGACCATGCCCTGGTCACTAAGAGAACAGTACCATTTAAGGACAAATGTGGTTTTAGGAAATGTGTCCTGCTAACCCCAAATGCATTCACTTACTGCACTTTTTTGAATCTGAACAAGACAAACTTTGGAATTTCATACAATTTTTGTGGATTTTAAATTTCTCTTTTAATTTGATAAAATAATGTGGAACCTGGTAAAAGTAAGAGAATGGGTGAAAATATGCTTAGGGCAGAGGTAGGAAAGGAGAGATGGACATCAGATCTATATGGATGTTTGCTTGAGAATTTGCATATAGGAGAACTGGACCCCAAATTAGTTCCTGATAAATATCAGAATTTAGTAAATTCTTGGAAGGTGAACCAAGGGCCAAATGGAGATTAAATATGGCTCAGTAAGCAAAAGGCAGGCAAGTGAGACAGATAGAACCTTTATAGTAACATTTCATAAAAACTTAGGCTCCAGAAAAACTATATGCCATGGTAGCTCACACCAGGGTCTCTGGGGACCCTTTGGATGCACACATGCCAAGAGTGCCCTCTATTGTCTATCAGGAATACTAGGGAGCTTCAGGAAAGCCCATGCCTGTTAGTTTTTAGTTCTTTGCCCACAAAGGTATTTCAACACCTGGCAAAGGGTCTGAAATATGAATTATGCCCTAAAATCAGGGTTTATTTTCTCTGCTTTGGGATATTAGATTTTGAAGAACCCTTAACAATTCTGATATCAATTTTCTTTTTTATAGCTGGGGAGAGAGAGGCTCAAAAAAGAAGTATCTCACTTCTTGTCTAGCATGTCAAGTTAGTGACTGACCTTGGTCTTGAACTCAGGACTCTATGTCTAGTGCCACCTCCTACACAGCCTCCTAACCTGTAATTTTGCTTCCTTCCTCTTTATGGATGGACATAAACCTGTGAAATAGAATAAAAGGCTCACAGAATTCTTGACTAGAAAGAACCTGAGAGATGGTATCTCATATGACCATATTTTACTAATAGGAAACTGAAGTCTGACTTACCAAGGCCACTTCAGGAGGAGGGTAGACCAGGACTCCAGTTTAATCACTTTCCAGCAAAAGTATTGAGAGAAAAGAAGGAGAAAGGGGTAAAATGCACTCATACTTCATGTAAAGATGAAGTTCTTTCCTCTACTTCAGTGTATATAATCCCCCTTTATTCTTCATTTTTAGTCTCATGAGGTCAGGCTATACCACTGAAAAGCCAAATAGGAATTCAGGCTGAAACCAAGGGATGATGGCCTGGAACACTGGGATGAGGACTGGTGGGGTGGGGAGTGGGGACAGTGGCTGTCGTCCAGGGTGGGATAGCAATAGGGATGGAGGTGTAGCTGCTGTGTTTAAAGTTGGGGCCTGGGCAAGTACCATGTCAGACTCCTACCTGGATGAACATCGGAGTGCTTCTCCTTGCTGTCGCACGATGCGGTAACAAGGAAGCAAAATGATCAGTCCTGGTTGCCCCAGTATCTTCCCAAGCAGGGATGGTCATGGTCTGTAAGTGGCAGCTGCTTCTGATTTGGGCTGCACCGTGCCCTGTGTCTGAACTTGTCAGCCCCACCAGTCGTTACGTATTTTCTCATACTAAGCTATAGGGTCAATGTCACTGTCCAATTGTCTCTTCCTGAAGAGGATAGAAAGAGAAATGGAGAGACCTAAGGATTTCTGAAGGCTTGCTGTATTCCAGGCACTGGTTTAGGGGTTTCCTATGCATTATTCTTTTTTAATCTTCACTTTTCTTCCATCAGGTGGTGCCGTTATCCTGAATATGCAGATGATGAAACCTGGCACTCAGTGGGGGTAAGTTACTGTGCCCCAAGTCCTATAGCAGT
The DNA here is from genome assembly GCF_004348235.1 of Phoca vitulina. Lineage (NCBI taxonomy): Eukaryota > Metazoa > Chordata > Mammalia > Carnivora > Phocidae > Phoca > Phoca vitulina. The sequence continues at coordinate 42,144,042 of NW_022589728.1, forward strand.
CCTACAGCATTCTTATTTGAATCCAGTCCTTCTAAAATCTAAGTCATGTCTTTCTCAACCGGCATGGTTGGTCTCTTTGACCCTAGGACAGAGTCTTTGCCTCCTGCAGTTCTCCTCACCCCTGGCTTCTGACCACCTATCCAATTTGTAGACCGTCTGACTACCCAGACTGGGGATATTGTGCTCATGTGCTTCTAAACTGTGGGCTTTGGTCAATGTTTTTTCCAGCTGTGCAGCTCAGATTGCCCTGTGCTTCCTTACGTGGCTGACACCTTGAGCCAGGGGCTTTTACTAAATGGAGAACAAAACAGAACAATACAAAACCAGAAGTTCCTCTGCTGCCCAGAAGTCAGCCCAACTACTGAGAAGGGAATCAGTGGGAATGGTGGGTGTGTGGCCCTGGACTGTGAAGTTAAGGGAAAAGCCAGAGGCTGACAGTCACCCTGGTGGACAGACTTGATATATAGGACACAATGGTTCCAAATGGCACTGTGGACACTAGTTAAGTGCCTTGGGTATAAACACTGGCTCCCTATGCCTCCTAGGAGCTCTGTCACATGGGTATAATGATATCTGCCTTTCGGTGTGGTGCTGGGATTAAATGAGATAATGTTGCAACCTGCACAGCATACACTGTAGGGACTCGGTAAGTGTGAGCTTCTTCCCCTGTGTGCTTCCTGGGCAGCAGAGCCAGGACCTCAATTAACTGACAAGGATAGTTGTTTCTCCTAGGTTACAAAGACGGTCCAAATCTATTTTCTCCATGTTTTACTTTCCTCATGGGTCTATCTAGAGGCTTCTGTAACTGACAGATTGGATGCACAAGCCCTTTTTGTTCCAGAGGGGCTTTGCAAACAGTTTACTGTTGAAGCAGATCCCAGACCCTGGGTTTCTCATGTGATCTTCAGAGTACCTGTATTACAATAGAAAATCTACTTGAGAAATCGGAGCTGCCCAGGTCTCAAGCCAGTTCCCCCACTAATTTACATCCCTGTGCCATTTACTAAAAGTGATACAGGCGGGTGGAAATCAGGTGAGGCCTGCCTTTCAGAAGTAACCAAAGATGCCTGCACACCTCCGTGGATCACTAGCCTATTCTTCCTGGGGATGCCAAATGCAGTCAGGTGTGAGGCCTGGGCTTGTAGGGATACCCAAATATTTTCTTGGAAAGTAATCTCAGTTTATTAGAGTTCCTTGTCTCAATTCAGAGTATAGATTTTTGAATGCGTTTGCTGACAGATTGACCTGGACTATGTTTTCCTCTTATTCAGGGAGCGATTGATCTTTATCAAAAGGATTTGTTGACTGACGGGCTTTCACGGTTCTAATGTGCTGTTTGATACTTTTAAGAGACATATGCCCCTTTGTATAATGAAATTATCTGATAAAAGAGGGAATGAAGCTCAGGTTTTCTGAAGCATCTCAGCTCTTGGCTGCCTCGGTGACTGCTAGGGAATTTTGTTTTTATTTGCCTGTGATGGAAACCTTACAACCCTTGGTGAAATTGTTTTCGAATATTCAAGTTTCTAGACCATATACTGTGTTTCTAGGCCTAAGGGCCTGAACTGCACCAAGATTGTGTTTCCCTCAGGTAAGTACTTCCAGACACTCTATCCTCTGTCTTTACAGCCCTGTTCTCCTCGTTACTGTACTATGTAACACTAGACGCGCATTATATTCCACATAAAAAGCCACCTCTGTAGCATCTTGTCATCGTTTCATCGACGCTGCTTTGAAGCCGTGTTGAGTTCTGAACTCAGAGCCTAACAGCAATGGCTCAAGTGCACCGCGCCGTATTATTTACCCAGATGGGGTTAATTGTTGAATAAAAGAATAGTCCCTTTCAGTTTACTTTTTCGCAATCTCTCTCATACTGGTTATGGAAGACAGGGAAGTCTATGATAAATATCAAACTTTCTAATCAGAAACGAGTCCAGTTGTATTTGAAATCTTGAACTTAATCCAGAATCAGGAAATGTAGCCACTTGTGTTACTGTTGCTGAAAGAAGAAAATGACCTTTTTATTGTAGCTTACATTCACTATTGTGCTTGGGAGCCACAGGGAATGGAGCAAGTAAATGTAAAGGCTTAAGTAGATTTTTCCTTTTAACGGCAAGGATACAACATGATGTGCTGGAACCGTCATCTCCCTGTATTTTCCAGAGATTTTTTTTCCTAGAGAGAAGCTTGCACTGAATCCTAAAAAATATTTTTTTCCTAACCCTTTATACCAAATCCCTTCAGGCTTCTGATCTCATTGTGGTTAACTGGCTTCTACCAGTAACTTGATTGATTGATCATTTGATTGATGAATAACATGAAGAGTAAATTTCAAAAATCCTAAGTGTATAGGTTGACACACTTTTATATGTACATGCCTGTATCACCACTGTCCAGATCAAGAACATCTCCACTACTCAAAAGGATTCCTCAGACCTCTCCCAGCCAATGCCCTCTATTAGGTAACTGCTTTTCTAATTTCTATCACCATGGATCAGTTTTGTCCATTTGTGAATTTTATGTCAAGGGAATCATATAATACATACTTTCTGCTGACTGGCTTCTTTTTTTCTCTCTGAATGATGTTTTTTAGTTCATCCATATTGTTACATATGTCATACCACTAGTTTTTCAGATGTCTTATTATTTTGGAGAATAACTGTTGAAATGCAATAGATAGTCTGAAGAGGAATTTTTAAGGCAGCACCAAAAAGAATGAAAAAGCTTTTATTTCTTATTCTCCAATCTATTGGAGTTGGTGGTCTTACTGTGCTCATATCATAAAGAGGTTTAGGGAAGATTTTACATATATGTATGTACATGTCTAAAATCTAAACGTCTCTCTCTATATATATCTATAAATATAAAGCTATATACATATAGACCTTTTTGTCTTGGAGCTTACATTCTAGTTGGGGAAAATAGACAATAAAAAAGTAGAAGTAGGGGCGCCTGGGTGGCTCAGTCAGTTAAGTGTCTGCCTTCAGCTTGGGTCATGATCCCGGGGTCCTGGGATGGAGCCCCACATCGGGCTCCCTGCTCAGCAGGGAGCCTGCTTCTCCCTCTCCCTCTGCTGCTCCCCCTGCTTGTGCTCTCTCACTCTCTCTCTCTCTCAAATAGATAAATAAAATCTTTTTTAAAAAAGTAGAAGTAAATGAGTAAGTAAATTAGTAAATAAAATTAATTTCAGATAGGGATGATCAGTACTAAGACACAGATGACGAAAAGATAATGGAAAAAGGAGCAGTGGTGCAGGTGGGACTATTTCAGGTGGGGTGCTCAGAGGAGGCTGCTCTGAGGACAGGATATCTGAGCAGAGAACAGCGAGAAGGAGCTAAGATCTGGGGGCAAGTATGTTCTAGGCCAAGACATAGCAAGTGCATGGGCCTGCAGCAAAAACAAGCTGATCCAGTTTGAGGCACAAAATGAAAGGCAGCATGGCTAGAGCCTGATAGAAGAAAGAGACAGTGGTGGACATCAGATCAGGGAAGTAGGCAGCAGGGTCCTATAGATCCTGGTAGAGGACATAGAATATTTAGTTTCAGATGTGACAGGATGCCCTTGGGGCATTTCGGACAAGGGCAATGACATGATATGATTCTGTTATAAAAGTTCACTCTGGCTACTATGTGGAGAATAGATGGTAAAGAGACAAGAATGGAAACAAGGAGATCAGTTAGGAGTCTGTTATTGAAAGGTGACTTTGACTCACATGTGGGTGGTAGCAGTGATAAAGGAGAGAAATGGTAGGATATGGGGTTTATTATTATTTTGGGAGACAGTAAAGCCAACAAGGTCTGCTAATGAATTGGATGTAGGGTATGAGAGATATAGTGGTTACCGTTTCAGTTGTTAGTCAAAGCAAGTAAGTAAAAGATGGGACTAGTAAATGCAATGGAGAAGACTGGAAAAATAGCAGTTTAGGAAGGAAATTCTTCAGAGTGCTGTTCTGGCTCTATGTGAAGGTTCAGATACCTATCAGATTTATAAATGAAGGCATTAAGGAAACAGTTGGATATATCCATCTAGAGCCTAAGGGAGAAGTCAGGCCTGGAGACAAAAAGTTTGGAGTCATCAATATAAAAGTAGATATGAAAAGCTATGGGATTGGATTGGATGAATTAGGAAGAGCTTAAGGAAAGACAAGAGTATGTCCTGGGCAAACTTATCTCTATTGACTATATCACCATTAGCTTTGTCTTCATCATCATCATCATCATCATCATCATCATCATGAAAATCATCTTGATCACCACCATCATTTATTGAACATGAAATGTTCTAGACACAAGAGAAATATAGGAGAAAGGAAAAAGAATCTCTGTCTTAAGAAGGAAAGGGGAAACAGTGAAAAGTTGGAATAATAAATGCGATGATAGTGGTTTTCTCAGGGGGCAGTGGAAGTAACAGACGTAGAAGGCCTGACAGACTTTGAAGAGGAGGCAACATTTGAATATTTCAGTTGAGTATTTGGATCCAAAGTAGTGTGATCCATGGGGAAAGACCTTTCCAAGTAAAGAACAGCACTTGCAAAATCAAGAGACACAAAAAGGGAGGGAATGATCCTGAAGCTGAATGAATGAATGTGGTGTAGAGAGCGGATGTGGCAGTAGATGAAGTTGGGGAGTAGCACTAGCTGGATTGTCAAGGCTGATATACACCATGTTGAGAAGGTTTAAACTCCATCTTGAAGGCAATGGCAGAGGAACAAATGGAGGACAAGAAGGATTTTTTAACAACGGGATCTGAAGCTCAAAATATCAGAGTTGAAATCTACCACTTACTAACTTGGTGATATTGTAGATATTGTCTAGCCTCTGTAAGCCTGAGTTTTCACACCTGTAAAGTGGGTAAAACAATAAGCACATGGCAGGGTTGTTATGAGAATTGAAGAGAATAAGTAAAAAGCACTTGCACCCACCAGGGAAAAATAAGCAATAGTAAATAAGCAATTATTTTTGCTAGTACTGGCCCTGTTATTAATAGACTTTTCATTTAAAAGAAGTTTTTATAGCAGGATTAGAGAATTCCAGAAATTATTATCTTGTGGATAAAAGTGGTGAGCACTTGTTGGTGGGAGAAGGTGACAGAAGTGAGGGGGTCTGCTAACCAACAGGCCAAAGAAGGAAGAAGGGTAGTGAGGCTAAAATGGCTCTCAGGCTTTCAAGTAGGCAGGTAGGTAGGTTGGTGGTGTAGCTCTTTAAAACTAAGGATATTGAAAATGAGTACATTTTGTGGGAAAGGGAATGAATTCATTTGCAGACAGATTATTTTGAGATGCCTGTGAAAGTTACTTTGTGGGTCTGGAGCTCAACAGAAAGAACTGGGTTGGAGATACAGATTTGGGTAGATAAGATGGACAAGGAGAGTATAGTGAGTAAGAAGTCAAAAGTGCAGATTATAAAACCCTGGGGATCATTGAAATGTAGGGAATGGAATAATAAGTGTCAGGGATAAAGATTAAGAGGAAGCTGGCAGAGGTAGAGGGAGAGCCCAGAGGGCAGCTCTGAGGTGTTCCTTATCCACTCACCCAACGGGCTACTCCTGCATGCTGGCCCTCCAAGCACTTTCCACTTTGGAGAAGAAGAGACGTCTGCCCCCTCCTTCCTCCCTCAAGCATGACTGATTCAAGTTCAAAGTGGAAAAAGCTGAACTCTGGCAAAAATTATAAAGAGATTTGGCCTCTTCCAGTGTCCCTTCATTGCCACTCTGTTTCTGGCCTGGATATCCCAATTGCTGGCTCTGTCAATACAAGGCCAAGGGATTGTAGATCTCAGAACAAACAGGGACTTTATAGATTATTTAATTGAATTCCCAAATGCCTTGTATGAAAGGTGAGGAAACTGAGCCCCAGAGAAACCAAGATGTTTAATCAGTTGATATTTTAACTAAACATAATTAAAGCCCTTTTCCAAGGATTTTTACTCAGCAATGCTGCTGCTCCAACTTATTTGGTGATAAATGGCTTAACATAAAGGTCCTCCCTGGAAGGTTAACATCTAACCTGAACTCAAATTTTGTCAAGCCCAAATCTAATAGTGGTCAAGTAGACACAAGAAGCAAAGAATAGGAAAGAAATTGGAGAGATGAGGCCTGCTTTCTAACAAATACACTGTCAAAATAAAAATTGGAGATAACTTACAGAATAGGAAGTACAAGGAAGAGAACTGTGATTTCCCAAGATCATCATTAGAGGAAAATGGTCCTACAAAGACCTTGGATAAGATGTTGAACAAGGAAAAGGGAAAACAATGTGTGATTTGTATTGTTTCTGAGATCTGCAGAATTGGAAATTTTGCCATGTAGCATTGAAGGCCTTCCTACTGGTTTATCCAGAAAACTCATACTGGGAGGTGAGCCAGACAATGGGGGCAATGCCTAAATTACCTAGTAGATAGCAGACTTGTAGATTATTCTGGACATTAGTACTTATGGCAGACATGCCTAGTTGCCTACCCTAAATCTATTTCCTCTTCTTTCTCAGAGACAAGACCCTGGGGGTGCCTGGGTGACTCAGTTGGTTAAACATCTGCCTTCAGCTCAGGTCGTGATCCTAGGGTCCTGGGATCAAGCCCTGACTAGGTCTCTGTGCTCAGTGGGGAGTCTGCTTCTCCCTCTGCACCACCCCCCCCCTTTGTGCTCTCTCTTGTATGTGCGCTCTCTCTCTCAAATAAATGAAAAATAAAATCTAAAAAAAAAAAAAAAGAAAGAAACAAGACCCTGGTTTTTATCTAGATGTATCCTTGCATGACCAAAAGACTCCATTTCCTAGGCTCCCATTAGTATAATAATGAGTATAAATAGAAACAAAATCTTCTTGATGGAAAAGATATCCATGCTTCTTTTTGTTTGTTTGTTTGCTTTTGTTTGTTTTTATTTAAATTCAATTAGCCAACGTACAGTACATCATTAGTTTCAGATGTAGCATTCAACAATTCATCAGTTGCGTATACCACCCAGGGCTCATCATGTCATGTGATATCCATGCTTCTTTTCTGCTTTCTTCATCCAACTGTCTTCAACATGGACACGACGGCCCTAATTCTGGCAGCCATCATAACCCATGAAAATGAGACAGAGGAAGCCCCCATACCAGCCCTAGACTTCTCACTTCTAGACTTCTCTTACACAAGAGAGAAATGAATTTCTACGGAGTTCAAGCCACATTGTTCTATTAATGCAGTCTAACTTAATCCTCACTAATGAACTTGATTTCTTTTATTGGGTTTTGAGCACTGATGAGAGTATAAGCCATTAGTGGTCCTAATGTAAAGAATATGATCGAGAAGTAATATTTAACACAATTAATTATGAATTTGCTACATAAAAGAAAGTACCTTAAATTTGCAGAGTGACCGACATTTCACAAATTACTCTTCTTTATCTTAAAACAGCTATTTATATTTGAGGTGAATTGCCTAAAATTGGACTTTTAAAAATAGGTAACATATACACTAATGTTGTTATGGTGATTTCCAGTTTAGCCCCTTATTTCCTGCTTCCTGGACAAAGATCCTTAATCTCTAAGACTCATTTTTCTCATCAGCCATTCATGGACAATAATTTCTTATTTCCAGAATTAGAGTAAAAGAAGAAGTAATACGGTATAGTGATCGAGTGTTCATCTCAACTAATTTCCAAATAGCTCAAGCAAATTATTTCTCTGTGCCTTGATTTTCTGGTCTGTAAAGTGAAAGTAAAAAAGCATATGCCACTTGAGGATTTCTGTGAAGAGTAAATGAAATAATGCGCATCAAACAGAGTCCTGGACACATAATAAGGGCTATTAAGTAACTAAAGGAGTGTTAGTTATTTTCCCCAAACTGCCAAGGACAGAACCTTGATATGTCAGGGTCACTCAACAAGCCATATAGCTCCTGCTGTGCATCATATGCAATGCTAAGACATCTCAGACAAATCCAGGTATCATGGTGAGTACTGAGCCCTTGGAGTAAGTGGAGGTTCTGGCTCAGTGACATGGTTCCCAAAAGAAGAGCAGAGGCCCTGGGCTAGAGTTAGTGGAAGAAACCTGGCTACCGGCCACATATCTCTTCTGGACACAGAGGAAGTCTTGGGTCCTAAGTCAGCAAAAGAGCTTTGTACAATAGCATCTGAAACCCATTTTGTTCTATATCCTTCATGCTCCCTGGAGCAAGCCAGAGTCACAGACTCAGACTACTATTTGGGATTGAGTCTACCTCCAAGGTCATTCAGAGAATGATAAAGACTTTGTGGGAGTCTCCAGGGATAAATGCTCCAGACCAAATGGATGACAGCAGCAGATAGAGAAGCCAAGCACAACTGCATGAGAACATAGATGACACTGTGAGAGCAGGAGATGGGTCCCCTCAGAGGCAAGAGTCCCTTAAAGGTGCACATGCACATAACCAGTGGAGGCAAACAGCCCAGGGCATCTGGTAACTCCAGGAGGGAAACCAGATCAAGAAAATGCCAGAAACGTGGATTGCATGCCTAACAATGAAGATAAGCCTTGTTGCAAAGAGTCTGCTGTGAGGCTACAACAGCTATGCCTGAATTCTCAAGGAGGCCTCTGCCCAGGAGCCTACATTATCACATACCAGTGGCAGGACCTTAGATAAGTCACTGGGTATACAGAACAGAGCTGTAGTTAAGAGCAAGGCTCTTAGCACTGGATTCAGGCCTGTATCTAATGCACAAACCCTACTATTCAGCAAGTCACATAACCAATCGAAGTCTCTATTTCTCATCCGTACCCATACAGTATTGGACAGTTATTTTGGTAATGCCGGAGTATCATAGTACCTGTTCCTATGTATAGTTTTGCTCTAGGGCAGCACTGGTCAATATCACCTTGGTGGTGATGGTAATGTCCTATATCTGCACAGTCCAAGACAGTAGCCACTAGCCACACGTAGCTATTGAGCACTTGAAATGTGGCTGCTATGACTAAGGAATTGAATTTTAAATGTTATTTTATTTGAATTCATTTGAATTTAAATAGCCACATGTGACAAATGTTACCTTATTGGACAGTGCAGCAAGTCTAGGGACTAAATGAGATAATGTCTTTTATCACTGTACCTAGCATCAGAGCATGATAACCTCTAGCTGGTATTGTTATTAAACTTCTTCGAGCTTCAATTTCCTTATCTATGAAATGACATTAAAGATAATACCCACCTCTTGAGTTTGGTGAGAGGATCAAATAAAATCTCCTGGGTGAGGCAGTGAGTACAGTGCTTGACACAGTGCGGGTGCTTAGCAAACGTGAGTTCCTTTTCCCTTCCATTTAAAGTACTTTGGCATTTCCAGGATAACTGTCCAATGATGTGCAAGGACATGGAGGACCTACAGTGAGGGTCTTGGCAAGCAGTTGGATTGTTCAATAGTTACTTGCACATCGCTAACACTGGCTTTGGCTGCAAAAAGAAAAAGTCTGCTTGAGCAAGCAAGAAAAAAAAATATTGGCAGTGATCTGTGAACTACGAGAGTTCCACAAATATGCATTTGGCAGAAGCCTGACTGTCCAGACAGATCACAAACCACTAGTCAACGCACCTGCTAGACAACAGGGAATGTTATTGCTGTTATAAAGATATGATTTATGAGTAATCTATACCCCAGGCAAAGACTCGCTTATAGCAGACCTATTGTCCAGACTAGTCATTGACCCTCCAACTGGGGGAATGACAGCACTGATTGAAGAGACAGCAGGGTAGGCCATGGAATTAAGCAAAACACTTGACCTTGTGGTCAGTGGGAGGCTGAGACTCGAGACAGGAAAAGATGCTGCGTTGTAGCTACTTATCCAGATGTTGCGAAATGGCTGGTGTGACAGAAGAAAACAGAACAACTGCAGGTGTGTTGGTCTCTAAAGGAGGGGCTACTTCAGCTTCCTAACAGCAAGGGGGATTTTAAGCAATGTCTTGTCTGTAAGAGGTCAGAAAAAGAGAAAAGATATGATCAGGGCTAGTCTCAGGAGGAGCCGCTTAGCTCATGCCCCCAAACTATTCCCAGTATGTGCTCACTGGTTCTTGGAATTTCAGGTGGAGACTGGTTTCTTTCACTTAAGGATGCCCTCTCATGGGTAAACTGATACTAGATTTGATTGCAGTTACAATTTTAAATCTTTGGGCTGTGGTACCTTCAAATCTTAAAAGTTATTTACTAAGTGTTGAGATTCTTCCTGAAAAATAGGGGGAAGTGGGCAATAGCCTAAGTGCATGGAGGCACAGAAGAGATTTGTGTCACGGAGGGATGATATTTGCTTTGGAGATGCTAGAAATGTGTTGAAAGGGGAGTTTTCCTACCATGGCTGTACACATTTATTTCTTGGGAGTGACCAAAATGCTGTAATAGTCATACCAGAAGCTTTTCAAGGAAAGAATTTGAATTCCCTCCCCCACCTACCCCTCCTTCTCTTCCACCACCACCACCATCATCATCATCCACTATGCAGCAGACAATCTGCAAGGTGACTCACAAACTTGTAATTTATAATCCTTATAGCAATTGTCCAACATAGGTATTGTTAGTTCCATTTTACAGATGAGAATAATGAAGCTCAGAGAGTATAACTTGAGTAAGTCCAGATCACATAACTAGTAAGTGACAAAGCCAGGGTTAACATCCTCATATCTCCCACATATGCCCATGGTCTCTAGCACTCAGCTTGCTACTTGATTAGGTACCTAATGTGGCTAATGTGAGTGAGAAACCAATTTTTTAATGTTATTTAATGTTAATTAACAGAAATTTAAACATAAATAGCCACATATGGACAGTGACTACCTTATCCAGCACAACTCTAGGGACCAAATGAGATAATGTCCCTTATCACTGTACTTGGTACCTAGTTAGTGCTTGATTGGACTGAAGCTACTGGATCTTCATTACGTGCTGATTTCTAGAATTTGTTGAATATAGTTGTGGACAGCTTTATCCCAGTCATCCCATTATTTCACTAACTCAGTCAAAACCAGTTAATAATAAATAATAAGGTACTCCTGCTCTGTGTTTTTTTCATCCTTTTATACTGGCTTACCTGTCCTCTTTTCCTGTTTGAATTAGTAACCTATAACAGATGACTGCTTGTAGCAGTTGTAAACTCTGTGGTGTTAAAGCCAATAATATTCTTTAAAATAAAAAAAATAGTATTAAGCAAGGTATGAAAAAAATGATATGATGACACTCTAACCAAAATGCAACATTGTAGATATTTATAAATAGCAGTATTGGCATAGTGATTTATGACTTTGATAATGTCAGATATTTGAAACCATTTAGTACCATTCATTGAATTCTCTACCCATCCCCATGTCCACCAACATTTTAAAATTTTTATTTCACTGGTCTCTTTCTGCTATAGAGTGAATGTTTGTGTCCCTCCAAATTCATATGTTAAATCCTAACACCCAATGTGATGATATTAGGAGGTGGGGCCTTTGGGAGGTGATTAGGTCGCCAGAGTAGAGCCCTCATAAATGACATTAGTGCCTAATGAGAGACCCCCAAAGCCCCTTCATGTGAGGACAATGTGAGATGGCCATCTATGAACTAGGAAGTGGGCTCTCACCAGACACTGAAACTGCCACGGCCTTCATCTTGAATTACCTAGCCTCCAGAACTGTGAGAAATGAACTTCTGTTATTTATAGGCCACCCAGTCTATGGTATTTTTGTTATAGCAGCCTGAGCTGACTGAGACACTTCCTTTATATGCCTTTTACTATAGGCCACTTCACATAATAAGGAAAAAGTCAAACTCTAACCACACTACACCAACCCAAATAAGTAAATAAACACAAGTAAAATGATTAATGATTGGTAGGCAACACTAAAATAATATTTATGGTAGAGAACAAAATATGGAGACAAAGTCTGTATTGTCCCAGTAGGTGAACTGACACAAAGAGACAGTTCTGAGTCAGCCACACGCAGGAAGGATCGCTTCTACCGATTTAGCTGCCCAAGCACCTGAACGGGGAACAGTGCCAGAGCTCTGGTTTCTCTGGAAGTTTCTCTGTCTGCCAGGAGGATGAAACTGTGACCCCAAACCTGCAGATCACCCAGTTCTTTGTTATTCACTGCTGGGCACCCCCGTGTATTGACTGGGTCATAATTTGTCAGTGTTGTTTCTTAATCTACAGAGGAGAAAATGCTCCTTTTAACTACTTCTCAGATTTTGGTGTTGTCCCTTTTCTTACACTTCAGGTCACCCATTCCAAACCATTTATTCTATTTAATATTATCAGTCTTATGAGTGCTATGTGCTTTTGCATGTGTTACCTCATTCGGTCTCTCAAAAACCTGTCAAAGATGTACAACCATTATACATTGTTCAGATGAGGAAACTGTGGTAAGAGGTGGTATAATGCATTTATTTAATTGTGCCTATTGAGTGCCAGTCGCTGAGCCCACTGCTTGCCCCATGACATCTCCTTTGATCTTCAGAACCATCCTAGGATGTGTGTTTTATACTCTTTATTTTAGAAACTATAGCACTTCCAACTATCAACCATAGTAAGCTACAATTCTAGAATTTATGGAATCCGTGTCTGTCTAACACCATGTCTGTTTATGTTGCCAGATACGAGGTAGAAGAAATATGGTTCTATTTTTTGTAATCCATTCCTTTACTTAAATATTATACCTAAAATCTCCTATGGTAGAGGAATAGAGCTTCTCTCCCACTATCTAGCAACATTCTGATCTTATTCTATGGTGATTATGTGTTACAAATTATTTCTTTATAATTATGTTAATTCAATTCAGTATTTCAATAAACATTAGACATCTGTTTTCAGTGTGGCAACTCTATGAATCAAACCAAGGCTAAGAATGGCCTTACAGGGGTGCCTGGGTGGCTCAGTTGGTTAAGCGACTGCCTTCGGCTCAGGTCATGATCCTGGAGTCCCGGGATCGAGTCCCGCATTGGACTCCCTGCTCAGCAGGGAGTCTGCTTCTCCCTCTGATCCTCCCCCCTCTCATGCTCTCTCTCTCTCTGCTCATTCTCTCTCTCAAATAAATAAATAAAATCTTTAAAAAAAAAAAAAAAAAGAAGAATGGCCTTACAGTCCATTATTTGAGACTGCATAATTCAAATCATGCTAAATAAAGATTAAGGCCAAAATGAGCCAGCCAGATGCTAAGAAGGTCATCCAACTGAGTGATAAAGACCAGAAGTCCCTACAAACCTCTGAGAGCAACTGGATGCAGATAGCAAATTTCACCACCAGCCTGCCCTTCAAAGTAGCTGGCAGCTTTGTCCTTTCTCTGCTCTTCCCTCTGCTAGATCAAGCCCACATCCACTCACCTCCAGGCCATTGCAGGAGCCCTGGGGATTCCTGGGCCCTCTGGAGCTCTGACCTTGCCAGTCTCTGGTGAAAATTTTTCTCTTAACCTCTACTCTTCAGATCAAGAGCTCACAAAGCAAAACCTCTGAGTAACACAACTCTAGAAGGCACCACCACCTAGGAAAGGAGAAGGGGGGCGTTCCATGGCCTTGACACTTGCTTATACCAGAACAACTATCCTTTTACCTGCTTTGTGGTTCCCTGGGGCATTTAGTTTGCAAAAAGAAATGTTTGAAGACCACCAGCCTCCTGTGTCATGATCTTCATTTGGCCCACAAGGCCCTCCCTTAATAGGACCTTTTCCCACAGTCATCCATTAGATACAGTGATAAGACTGATATTCCTTTGTGGCTCTTTGAAGTTATGTTTCATATTTTGAACTTTATTTAACTACCTCATCTCCCACTACCCTTAGCATGAAGGCCATCTCTCTGGCAGCCAAGCAGGTCCTTAATGGTCTATAAGCTACCATGGTCAGTCTCATGTCAGAGTCTTTGCTTATATAATTCCCAAACTTGTGTGTTTGCTAAAGTGCTAACTCTAGTCTTTTTCTTGATGACCTACCTCTACTGTTTCTCTTAGTGCAATTTCCCTATAAGAATTAATTGGTGGCCAGCAGATAGTCATGTGCTATAAACGTGGCATCTAAGCTTATCCCTTTACAGTAACAATGGGAAAGGGAAGTCTCTGGGATGGGACATTATTGGTAAGGTAAATATGTACTATGAAACCAACCATATAAAGCCTTGTTGTCTTTATACTTGTTTGTCCACCCCACTATTCTCAAACTGTATTTTAAAGTTTATATCTTGCTCAGGGTTGCATCCTCTGTACATAGAATGAGCTTGGTACATAGATATTTAACATATGTATGTAGAACAAGTGAATAGATGGAGTTATTGATGGAAGAATGGATAGCAAAGTGGACAGAGTTTTCATAAATGGATAGATGGAGACAATATAGCATAGTGGTTAAGAGTGTAAGCTCTAGAGCCAGACTGCTTTAGGCTCCAATCCTGGCTCCACTGCTCACTAGCTGTGTGACCTTGGCAAATTACTTAACTTCTCTTGTCTCAGTTACCACATCTTAGAACAGGAATAATAATTATGCCAATCTCATAGGGCTTCTGTGATGATTAAAATGAGTTAATCCATAGAAAGCATTTAGAATAGCACCTGCATCTGGTATATGGTAATGCTCATTTTTTTATCATTATTATTACTATTGTTACTGATGATGAGGCCTTAAGACAGCAGGTGTATTAAAAACTGAGAAAAAACAAACAAACAAACAAACCAAGATTTGAGTAAATGGCTTATGGAAATCAGAAACAAACTAATGGCAAAGAAAAGACAGAAAATTGTCCCCAGTATCAGGAAAAATATGAATTTGAACATGCAGCCCATTTCTCAGGTGGAAAGAAAATGTTAGAGAGAAAGTCATGCGGGAAAGAGTGCCTGGCAAGAATTTGTATCTACAATTTGTGTCTGAAGAGCCAGTCATTACAGAACAGGGCAGTGTAACTGAAACCAGTGTTGTTACCTGTTTGTTGGTTCAATTCCGATGCCTATCAGTATCTCTGAGGGGATTCCAAGCATATAGTGTTTGGTAAGTGCAGAGGATTATGAATGCAGGCATCAGCAAGGGGACTTGGCTAGAGGAAAGTGCATTCCAGCTACAAGACTAATTAGTGCCAATTTTGTGAGCTACAGAAGAGGTGTTGGAACCATGGCCAGTGGGCACACTGAGGTTCAGCTGGGGAAGCATGTGGAGGTCTGAACTGCAGCCTATGCTACAATTGCTGAACCCTGAGTCCTGGCACAGGCCTGAGTCAGCCTGGAAGAAAGTGTACCACCACTCATTGACTGCCTGAAGGGGGCATCTCTCTGCAATTCTCATACCCAGAGAGGACGTCTTTTTCTAATTAGCACAGAGACCCTTCATTGCTAGCAGCAGTCCTATTTGCAGCCCTGGGAGGTTTTTAAACCAATTGCAAGATAAGTTGGTTTTCAGGAAGAGGAGAGATTAATGGGGCCACAGAAAGATGGATGTGAGCTTGGAGCTGTCTCTGCCTCCCTTCACACATGCTATGGCTAGCAGTGAGGCCAATGGGAGTGACCCTGAGTAGAGTTACGTATTTTTCACACCTCCTACTAAAACTCAGCAAATGCTTGACTTGCTGTTCCCAGCACAATTTTTCTTCCTGCAGAACGTGTTGGGATTATCACTTTTAGCCACATATGGGCTGGAAATACTTTGTAGGAGCCCCACAGGCCACAACTGTTCAATCCCATCCCTGGGAGAGAGCTTGGGGAAGCAGGGACCCAAAGTGCCTGTCCAAGAGCTCCCACATAGAGGGCTCATTCCTGCTAATTAAGTCCAGTTTCCAAGACTGCATTAAAGCTGCCATCCAAATGATTTTGAAAGTCGGGAGGTAAAATACAAGTTTCAACCCCGACACCTTCCCCTTATCCATCTTCTTGAGCCATTTCAGGACATTGGGTAACATATGACTTTTCTTTCAGTCAATCCGAGATATTATCTGCTGAAATAGCTCTACCAGTATGGGAGGGGGTTTCAAAATATGGAACAGATGCACAGCTGCCACCTGAGATGATGCATTATGAATTCAGAACTGTCATCACCTCCCCCACCACTCCTACCCTTACCCCTAAGCACATATTTGTTCATGTGGTTTACACCTGTGGGATCGTGGGATGCAAGACAGGAATCTAATTACTGTTTGGGAGACAACCCAGTCTCTAAAACGGATTCATGTATCTTTGTTTCCCTGGAGAAGCTTGAAATCTCTTGCCAACTCTTCATGTGGTCCAGCTGGGTTAAAACTCCAGTCCAATTTTTTCTGGAATGTGGTACCAGTGACTAACTCTGGGGCCTTCATACAACAAGTCTTACAATGTCTGCCTATCTCGGCCCCCCATTTTTATCCTGCCATGCAGGCAGAGTAATTTTTCAGTGCCTTTGTACATAGGGGATGTCGTAATCTGTAGTTAAAAGGGAAATGGAGAGCTCTTGGTCCATGGTCATCTGAGGAAAAAGACCTTGTTTTACTGTAATTAGGGGGAGAGGAGGCCCCCGACATTGTCTGATGAGAAACCTTCTCTAAGTAAGCACCATAGGGGGGAAAAAAAAACAATTCGAGAGAAAAGAAAAGCAGAAGGCTGTTCCAAAAGGTTGGTGTGGGCAAAAAAGAAAGAATTGTTGGATGTCTAATTAGAGAAGGCCCTCTGCAAGAATGCAAATTGAAAAGATTTCTGCTGAGAACTTCACAGTTTTTAATTCTATGTTGATGTATCAACTTGGTCAGTATTAGCCTATTCCACTAGATTATAAATTCCATGAGGGCAAAGAATCTGTTTTGCTTATCATTGTATTGCTCCCACCTAGACTAGTACCTAACACATAGTAGGTACTCAATAAATAATTTGTTGAATGATGGCATGTTCCCTGTATATAAGATGCACATCTGAATAATTAGTCTCTAGGATAAAGCTTCCATTCTGGCTGTAGATGTGAATGTAGAACCAACTTGGTAAGGTTCATTCAAGTGTTGGTCCCTTTATACACAGGCCAGGGAGTGGTACTGACCACAGCGAAGCCTGCTCTGTCAGTCTAGGCTCTGCAGCAGCCACCTTTACCTCGATCTCTTCCTCCTGGAGGATGGTCTGATCCTGACCCACCCTGGGGCGGAAGCTCTTCTCAAATCATTCTATCCTTTACTCCTAGAGGAGAGGCAGGAATTCTCCTATCCCTTGCCCTTAGCTATATAAATGGCTATTTCCATCATTGCCTAGTTTTGGTGTTGGCCTGGCTGGGTCAGCTGAGGATCAAGGTTCACCAATTGAGCTCACTGAGAGTCCCAAGGCATAAAGTCATATTCCTGGCCTCCCTGAAACATCTTGATTATGCATGTAGACCTAGCCCTTGTCAACAGCTCCTACCCTTAATCAGTTCATAAACCTAGAATTTGGTCCTTATCTGTTTGATACTTGTCCCAATTCCTTATCTCCCTTTCTGTTTCCCTACCTCAGGAGAAGGGTGGTTGGTGGCAGGCCTATCTCTGAGGAACTCAGAAGATAAGCACTAGAAGAACCTTGTGGGTTAGACTTTCCTTCTCAGATGAGGGAAATCAAATTAGGGGTTTGGCTTGAAATGTCAATAAGCAAAGGGGTTAGTAGTCAGACAAGGGGTTTGGCTTGTATGCTCAATTATTAAAGCAATGAAAATGTTTGTCTCATCATCACAAATATATTGAACACCGATATGCCTACCACAGGGATTCCACCCAGCCATAAGCCATTTTAAGGACAGGGATTCCAAAGAAGAGAGCAAAAAATGGATGTTTTTGTCACAAGCCTTGGACAGAGGAGAGACTTTTTACTTGACCATCTTCCCTTCAGTTTGTGTTAACCTTTAATTCTCTCTTCTGATTGCCTGGTGCTGAAGGATCCCTAATTTGGTTTGTTGAGGAGAGCATCTCCCTCTGATGGTAATTATCAGGACCCCAGGCATGCGGCATACTCAGCGGCACCTCGGACCACAGCGCTCAAACTCGAGGGCTTCTAGTTCAAGTTCTCTGCTTCCTGGCTTCCAACTCTGCAAAAGTGCTGGTAGCCAAAGTGAAAAAGCAGAACCTCCCATTTTTTGCTTAGTAAGCACGTTGGGCAAGGTGAACACCTGTTGCTAATCCCTCCGGCACAGCACACATCTCCATTCTTCACCCCATGCACACAACCTCAGCGTGTCACATTACCAGTGACTGAGCAAACTCTCAACCCATACTTCTAGAAATAAGACATGGCCTGAAGGAGGATCCAATTCTCAAGTCTTCTCCCAGCTCTAATCTCATACAATGGAGGGAATAGGAAGTTAGATGCAACTAGAAGAACTAAGCCCACCTCACTGTCTAGGTTTGTAGGAAGTTGTTTATTCCTATCTAGGCCCAAGAGCTGATATTAGTATATATATGGCCACAGTGTTCTCTTGTTGCCCATATACTCTGAAAAGGTAGGCTCTCTCCAGATTTAATAAAGTGAGAAGAAAATAATAGCAAATCTTTTTGCTTCTGGTATCACAAGACTCTAAGAATTCTTTTTCAGTTTAAAACACAACTGTTTATTAAAAGCACAAAACATAATTACTAATGTATTATTTTTTTTATTTAAAGATGAAACACAAGTTAGAAAAGACCTTAAAAAATGCAAATACCAAGGTTTAAGCAAATTCCTTACTCATTAATCCTTGTCTGGTATTAATTGCCCTGGTTTTTCCTAAACTCGAGTGTAATATTGTTCATCTCAATTAGACCCTCTAAATTTAATTAGAGTAAATGGTTACTGGGCCATGTAAATAGATATGGGAGACTGGAGAGCCACTTGATATTAAAAGCCTTTGCTGGAAATTGCTCTCAAATCTTCATTGCTTTCCTTCCCTCACTGGTATATGAATAAGCCACTTGCTTGATTCACAGTTCTCCCTGGATCCTCTACTTGTAACTGTGTTTTACTTCCCCTTTCACCCCAGGTACACGATGCCTTCCCACCAGCAGCATGAATGGCCTAGTTGCCTTCTCCCCACATGTCAGTGGCCTCTCCTTACTTACTGTGGCATAGTCCCTCTTGCTTGCCAACCTCTGGTATTAGCAACTGGTGTCCACGGCAGTAAATTCCAATGCACACTCATATAAAGCTCTCCTTTTTTATAAAGCTTTCCTTTCTTTGAAGGAATCAAATTCCCACCCTTAATGAAATTTCAGATTTATCAGATCATGATTTTAACCCATTAACTCTGAATATGACAGGGTTTCACCAAACAGGACTCTGTTTCCAAGGGTCTAGCCAAACTGAGCTAACTGGTGTTTAGTCTTATACACACACTCTATATACCAATGTATGTGTATGCTGGGACAAGAAGTATGCGGTATGTTTTTGAAAAAAAAAAAAAAACCCTAAAATTTTAATAAAAATAATTAGTCTCCAGCCACATTTCTTGGCAGATATCATTGTTAATGTATGACGTTAGCTAGGCAAGTACTGGATCTCAGTTCCCTTGTTCACAAAATAAGGAGGTTGGACTAGATCAGTGGTTTTCAAACAATGTTCCTAGAGTTGTAGGATTTCAGAAGTATATCCTCTGTGACCACAGTGTGGGGTAGGTGGATTTGGGGACCCGAGTGGGCAGAAGTCACAGTTCCACATTCTACATCATCCAGAGGAAATCTAGTTTTTATGTTTTATATGTGGAGCTTCTGGGTAAGACTTAATAAAACCAAGTGCTTCATAGCTTAACCATTTCTTTGAAAACCACTGACCTACATTATCTCTAAATTTTGCCCTCTTACTCTAAATTTTCAAGAGACTGATTAAAATTATAGTCTTCATTGTATCCCATTTGGTACAGGCACTATCAGGTCAGGGTGAATTGGGGTGATGGAATGAAGAATAGAGCAGCATTAGAGAATTGGGTTTTAAGCAGCAAGGCTTTAGGATATAAAATAAAAGTTTAGTCCATTAAAATAGTTAGTGATGCTTACCTACTAAATAATTTTAGTTGTCAGAAAAAAATTTTTTGCAGCTGTTCAAGTAGTCCCACAGAAGCTCCTGAGCGAATGTTTTTTATTATTGTTATTATTGTTAAATCTGGAAACCAAGCATTTCAGGACTTCCAAGTAGGAATGCTTAAGTTTGTTCTAGAGTTTGATGCATTCTTCTGCCTAAAGGAAATAAAGTGAAATGTCAGTTATGTGTTAGACAAAATGCCCCTGCCAATTAAAATAAATAAGTAAATAAGTAAAAATAACACTTGTGATGTTTAAGGCCAGTTTTCCACATGGTAATGCAACTTGTTTGCCCAGGTAGCTCAGCCTTTTCATGCCTAGTCTCAACCTCAGCACACAACCCACTGTATCCCCAGACAGCCACCCTAGGGTCCTTCTGAGGGCCAGCTAATTGGTCCTTCACACTTGTTCAGCCCCCTGTAGTACTAACTGAACCATGACCTCCAGTGGTAGGACGGAATTAGCAAGAAGAACAATGGGGGTAGTATAGGTGAAATCCTAAACAAGTGAGGTTGCCTGTGATCTCTAAGTTCTATGTGGCCAAGTTGCAAAGGCAGCTAAATTGAGAAACTAGTAACATACAGGTGGATAACCTATGAGATCTCAATCTAAAAGAGATCCCAGATGTTACAATCCCTGGCTCCATTGAGGAGGTGAAGGTATAACTCAAGCATGGGATTTTTTTTTTTCTTCTCATCAAGTAGCACTAGTCCATATGGGACTAGGGGATAGGAATTTGGGATGAGTGGGAAGAAAAAAAATCCATCATGAACCAACCTCTGTACATGGTAACTAAATCTGGTTTGTTTAATTTTAGAAAGAAAAATGTTATTCCTTCTTAGGGACATAAAACTGATTTGAAAAAAAATAGTACCTGCTACATTCAACAGCATAGATGAATCTCATAAACATAATGTTGAACAAAAAGAGTTAGATACAAAGGAATAGGTGATTGATTCTAATCATAGGAGGTTCTAAACTAATCTCTGCTGATAGAGATCAGAAGAATGATTAACTTTGGGGAGGGTGCTGATTCCGGGGCGGGGCGGGGGGGGGGGAACATGAGAGAGCCTGCAGGGAGACCGGAAATGTCCTGTGTCTTGACCTGATGGTAGTTTTGTGGACTTTGATGTATGTAAATTATACTTTAAAACCAACAAAAAACACAATAAAAATGTACCTAGCACATAGTATGATCTTCCTAAATATTCATGTCAAGATTTAATTAGTTAATATTTCAGTTCCATTTTATCACCAGAAGTAAAGAGACTGGGGACTGGGGTAGAGGAGGAATAAGAAGAAGAGAAAGAGAAGGAAAAGGAAAGCAAAGAGAATTGTTCTTAAAACAGGGTCTGGGAGAGACTCACTGGGTGAGAATGAATTAAGGACAACAAAACCTGGAAAGAAAAAGGAAAAGCTGGAGCACATCAGAGAGGAAGAGCAATACGAGGGTAGGATAGCTTGTCTCATGCTCTTCCTTTTCTCTGTGGCTGCCTCTGAAAATTATCCTTCATTTATTTAGAAATAGCCCTTTAGGCCATAGGAAATACTTCATCTTCTTTTATGTTTAACTTCAACTTTCCTTTTTAAAATATTTAATATTTTAAGAATATTTAAATATTTATTTCATGAAATTCTCAAGCTTTACAGTTTTACAGAATAACTGAAGTTGTAGATTTACACTTTGAACCTGAAATTGTCTCCACTGTCTGTAAAATGAGTGAACCATTCCCTGAAAGGTTGTCCCTTTAACACATATTCATTGAACCCCCACCCCATGCCTCTCTTTTCCTGTCTTTACTCCTTAGGAACTTAGGAATGTCTAATTTCACAATATCTAATGGTTGCCTTAGGAGCCACCATACCTCT
Source organism: Phoca vitulina (assembly GCF_004348235.1). Lineage (NCBI taxonomy): Eukaryota > Metazoa > Chordata > Mammalia > Carnivora > Phocidae > Phoca > Phoca vitulina. Next base: position 42,165,825 of record NW_022589728.1, read on the forward strand.
CTTAGCTGTTTTGTTGGTGGTGGTTATTTGGGGTAATTAAAGCTAGGTATTGTTATTTGTTTGTTCAATGACTGTGTATGTAGGAAATAAAAAACAAAGCAAGAGCCCTTCTGGAATAAATAAGTTGATTTCTTTTTTTTTTTTTTTTTTTGTCACTGGTAAGCTGCCCTTATGAGCACTCTGGCTCTTTTCTCTGGCTGAGGTATCCAGGGTGGCCCACCAGGGCTGAAGTTATGACTCAAGCTCTGTGTACTGAGCAATAGACTCTTATATTGAATAGAATGACATGAAGCAATAAGCCAGATCCTGGGTGTGTGCTGGAAATACTCCACCCCTGTTCTGAACTGTCAACAATGAATAACCATCTAAAGTCTTCTTGAAGGTCTTTAGTGAGAATTTTCCTATGGCATGCAAGTAATAACTGTAACAGTAGTGAACACTTGTTTACTGTTTGCTAAGCATTTATTTAATATATATGATATATATATATTGACTTATTTAATTTACACATCCACCCTGTGAGGATGATACAGGTGACGAAACTGAGACACAGTAGGTTGAGTGACAAAGCCAAGATTGGAACTAAGGGGTCTGGATCGAGAGTTGGCTTTCTTTGTGTCTTTGTTTACTAAGAAGGTTTTTAAAATTACATAAAATTGGTGAGATCAGGACAGAGGACACGGATTGCCTGGGTTTTAGACTTTTTTCCACTGCTGCTTACCAATTCCATAACTTCAATTACTAGACCTCTTTGGATCTCGGTGAACACATTCTATAATTGAAGGTGTTGGTTACTTCCAACCTTTATTCTCATTGAGCCTTTGGATCATAGATTTAGAAGATGCCTTAAATGTTTCTAATCCAACAGTGATTTTTACCTCGATGGTGGTCAGAACCATCTGGAGAGTTTTGAAAATGTATAAAATCCTGAGCCTTGTCCCAGATCAAATGAACCAAATTTTCAGGAGTGAGGCCTTGAATTCTTTTATTTATTTATGTATTAAATTCTTAGTGTTTAAATCTACTTGAGGAATCTGATATGTTTGAGACCCACTGATTTAGTTCATTTTACCTCAGTGCTACAATTCTTTCCATATCATCTTTCTTCTCTTTATTAGGGAAGATGTTAAATGTATAAAAAAATAGAGAATAAAATAATAAACCCATCATTAGCTTCAAAAATGATCAACTCATGACCAATCCTATTTCAGTTTTACCCCCACCCACTTCATAGCATTCTTGGCAGGTGATGGCAGCCTTATTTCTCTTTAAACACCTCCACAGATGGAGATCTCACTACTTCCTCAGACTGCTAGTATTAGAGTCCTTTGAACTAAAAGTGACAGAAACCCAACTCTTACTTAAATAAGAGAGACCACTTTTTAGAATGCTACTAGGATATTTCACAAATCTAAGAAAGAGTTGAATGACCAAGTTGTGATGATAAGAGTATCATAAGCCTCAAGAATATCCGGAACTCTGGGGGCGCCTGTGTGGCTCAGTCAGTTGAGTGTCTGACTTTTGGTTTCTGCTCAGGTCATGACCCCAGGATTGTGGATCAAGCCCCATGTAAGGCTCCACACTCAACTTGAAGTCTGCTTGGGATTCTCTTTCTCCCTCTCCCTCTGCCCCTCCCCACCCTTGCACTCACACATCTCTCTCTCTCTCTCTCCCTCTCAAATAAATAAATAAATCTTTAAAAGAAAGGACATCTGGAACTTAGAACACAAACACCTCTCTTTTCCCCCTCTCACTTCTCCCTCTTCTGTTTTCCACCTGTCTTCTCTTTCACTCCTCTGAGTGCTAGCGTTATTTGTTTTTTCTTGCTTTATGCATCAGTCTACTCCTCTTGGTGGGAAACCCTTCTCTAGTATTACCTCGTAAAGTTTCTGCCATAGGCAGCCTGACTGTTCCTCACTCCTAAGTTCCAAAATCCCAGGGAAAGGACTCATCGGCCTGAATTGGGTCAGGTGCAACTTTCAAGATATTTCAGTGATAATCATGAGGGAATGGGAAGCAATTCCCTAGAAGAGGTGGTGGGGGAGCTAAGGTGCTTAAACTCTTTTTCTGCCACCTATAATATGTCCAAGATTTTTTAGACTTTACTGACTACTGGAAATGTCTCCCTTATAGAAGGTTGACCTCTCCCTTCTTCTAACTTCTACCACTGGGTCTTTCTCTCCCCTCTGGAAATACACAGACCAAGTCTATTTCTTTTTCCACATGATGTGATTTGAAAACAACTCTCAAATCCCTCACTTAATCTTCTCTCCCCAAGGCTAAATAGCCCTGGGTCCTTCAACATTCCCTGGCCTGACATGATTTTGAGTCTTTTTTTGTCTTGGTCACTCTTCTCTGGTTTGGCTCCAGTTTGTCACTTAAAAAGTGGCACTCAGAATTGAAGGCAATAAATGTTCCAGATGTGCATAGGCCTGCAGAATCAAGAGCAGAACGAAGCAACCCCCACACACCACACATGTGTATACATGTACACTGCGGACAGGACACTGTCTTCGTGGCCCCAGCTTGCACTCTTCTTCTGGAACCTCAAAATGCTCAGTTAATGTCAGGTTTGCGGTCAACTGAACCCCAGATCTCTTTATGGGAATGGCTGTTAATCCAGCAACCCTCCCCCTTCCACTTTCCCCAACCCTTTTATTGAATCCAAAGTATTAATCCTGGATTTTTTAAAAAATATTTTATTTATTTATTTGATAGAGAGAGACACAGCAAGAGAGGGAACACAAGCAGGGGGAGTAGGAGAGGGAGAAGCAGGCTTCCCGCTGAGCAGGGGGCCCGATGCGGGGCTCAATCCCAGGACCCTGGGATCATGACCTGAGCTGACGGCAGATGCTTAACGACTGAGCCACCTGGGCGCCCCCAATCATGGATTTTAAATACATCTTATTAGTTTGGCCTGATTATCCCAGGCTGTCAGAATCTTTTGGAATCTTTACTTTGCTCTCTCAAATATTATGTCTCCCTCTTAGCTCTCTCAGCTACAAGTATGATAGCAGGTCCTCTTCATCTTCAAGCCATTCATAAAATGTTGAAAGGAACTGGTCAGAATCCTGGGACACAGACCTGCTGTTGGGGATCTCTTTCATGTCCATGTGGCTCCATTGATCAGCTTCCTTTGCATTGACTATTTAGCCACCTTACTGAGCTAAGGTTCACAATTCCTTATTCATAGTTCTGAATTAAAAAATTAAATGAAATTAAATTTAAAATTCTCACCTCAACAAAATACTAGCAAATCAAATCAAATAGCACATGAAAAGGATTATATACCATGACTAATTGAGATGTATTCCAGGAAAGCAATGGTGGTTCGACATTAAAAATAAAAAAATCCATGTAATAACATTACATTAGTAGAACAAAGGAAAAATAACTCACATGGTCATCTCAACTGATGCAGAAAAGCATTTGAAAAATTCAGCACATTTCCATGATAATAACTGTCAGAAAACTCAGAATAGAAGGAAACATCCTAAAAAAGAAAACCAAAACCAAACCAAAACAAAACAAAAACAAATGAAGGAAACATCCTAAACATTATACAGGGAATTTATGAAAAATCCACAGCTAACATCATATGGAATGGTGACAGACTGAAGGCTTTCCCTTTAAGATCAGGATGCCTACTTTCACCACTATTATTCAACATTGTACTGGAAATTCTAGCCAGAGCCATTAGATAAGAAAAAGAAATAAAAGGCATCTAAATTGGATAAAAAGAAGTAAAATTATGTCTATTTACAGATGACATGATCCAGTACATATATATAAAAAAAAACTTCGAAGAATCCATAAGAAAGCTATTAGAGCTAATAAATGAATTCACAAAGTTTTAGGGTACAAAATCAACACATAAAAAATTGTGTTTCTGTACATCAAAAATGAACAATCTGAAAAGAACATTAAGAAAATAATTCCATTATGATAGCATTGAAAATAATAAAATACCTGGGAATAAATTTAACCAAGGAGATAAAAGACTTATACTAATAATTATAAAATATCAATGAAAGTAAAGAAGACCCAGATAGATGCAAAGACATCCATCTTTATGGACAGAAAGACTTAATATCATTAAGAAGACAATACTATCCAAAATGCTCTTCAGATTCAATGCAATCTTTATCAAAATTCCAACAGGTTTTTGTTGTTATCACAGAAATTGAAAAGCTGATATTCAACTTCATATGGAATTGCAAGAAGCTTCAAATAGCCAAAACAATCTTTGGAAAGAAGAACAAAGATGGAAGATTCACACTTCTCAATTTCAAAACGTAGGACAAGGTTACAGTAAAAAACAGTGTGGTACTGGCATAAGGATGATATTTAGACCGATGGAATAGAATTCAGAATCCAGAAATAAACCCATCTATAGCCAGTTGGGTTTTGACAAGAGTACCAAATACTCATTGCCACTCAGTGGTGAAAGAATAGTCTCTTTAACAGATGGTGCTGGGACAATTAAATTTCTACATGCAAAAGAATGAAGTGGGACCCTACATCACATCATATACAAAAATTAACTCAAACTGGGATCAATAATAGAAATATAGTGGCTGAAACCATAGAACTCTTAGAAGAAGAAAAAAGAAGGGTAAATATTCATGACCATGACCTTACATTTGGCAGTAGATTCTTAGATATGACATCAAAAGCATGAGCAACAAGAAAAAATAGATAAATTGGACTTCATCAAAATTTAAAACTTTTGTGCACCAGAGGGTATAATGAAGACTGAATAGACAGCCTACACAATGAGAGAAAATATTTTCAAATTACATACATGACAATCACATAGTCTAGTATCCAGAATATATAAGGAACTCTTACAACTCAACAACAAAAGGCAACTCAATTTAAAAATGGGCAAAGGATGTGAATAGACATTTCCTGAAAGAACATATATAAATGGCCAATAAGCATTAGTCATTAGGGAAATGCAAATAAAGACCACAATGAGATTCCACTTTACACCTGCTAAGATGCCAATAGCAACAACAACAAAGTAACTAGTATTGGTGATGATGTAGAGAAATTAGAACCCTCCTACATTGCTGCTAGGAAATATATAATGGTTCAGTCACTGTGGAAAACAGACTGGCAGTTCTGCAAAAACATAGAATTCCACAAAAACATGGAACTAATTTAAAAAGCTAGACATGAAATTACCATATGGTTCTGCAATTCTACTCCTAGATATTTACCCCTAAGAGTTGAAAAGAGGTGTTCGAACAAATACTGGTACATGAATGTTCATAATAGCATTATTTATGATAGCCAAAAGGTGGAAAACCCAAATGTCCATCAATGGGTTTGTCCATAAACAAAATGTGGTATATGCATAATGAAGTTCTGACACATGCTACAACATGGAAGAACATTGAAAACATTATGCTAAGTGAAGTTAGACAAACAGACACAAAAGGACAAGTATTGTATGGTCCCACTTACATGAACTCTCTAGAATAAGCAAATTTATAGAGGCAGAAAGTAGAATGGAATTTACCAGGGGCTGGGGAACAGAGGAATGGAGAGTTATTGCTTAATGGTTACAGTGTTTCTGTTGAACAGGATAGTGCAAATGTTTTGGAAATAATAGTGTTGGTTGTACCTTATGAATGTATGTAATGCCACTGAATTGTAGACTTAGAAATGGTTAAAGTACTTAAAATTTTGTTTTACTATAATTTTAAAAAATTGATAATTTGATATGCAAAAAATCCATTGAATTGTACACTTTAAGTGGTGAATTGTATGGAATGTGAATTATATCTCAATAAAGCTGTTTAAAAGAACCCTGGGGGGGTATCTGGCTGGTTCAGTTGGGGGAGCATGTGACTCTTGATCTCAGCATCATGAGTTTGAGCCCCATGTTTGGTATAGAGATTACTTAAATAAATAAAAAAAACTTATGAAAAACATTTTTTTTTAATTTGCAGCAAACTCATTTGGGGACAAAACATGATGTGAACTGATATGAGGTTATTAATAGTTCTTTTTTTAAAATCATACTCAGCATAAAGAATAGTATTTTTTTTTTTCACAGAAATATTAACACATTTGATTCAGGATGCCAATCCAGATCCTGCTGGGGAGTGTTATATAATATATATGTCTATGTATTTTTTTTTTCAAAAATTTGAAGAATTCTGATTTCTCAAAACATCTAACCCCATGGCTTTCAAATAAAGGATTAGGGACTTATTCCAGCTAGTTTCCATGTCTCAGTGTCTACAGGGATGAAAGGAAAATCCTTTGGCAAATGCTCATCTGAGACCTCGGGGAAGCTGTAGAGCACCAGGAACAATTAGAGCTGTAATTCCATTCCAAGTATTTACTCAGAGGAAATGAAAACATATGTCCACAAAAATATTTATACAAGAAAGTTCAGATCAGCTTTACTCATAATAGCCCCAAACTGGAACCAACCCAAATGTTCATCAACAAGAACTTTATGGTAACAGATTGTGGTATATCCATATAATGACATACTGTTCAGTAATAAAAAGGAATGAACTCCTGGTACATGTAACAACATGGATGAATCTCAAAGGCAAGTGAAAGAAGCCAGTCAAGAAATAGTACGTACTATATTCCATTTTTTTTGAAGATCAAGGGTAGGCAAAACTAAGCAACAGCATAAGAAATCAAAAAAATTATTGTCTTTGGGTGGGGAATGGGAATAGGCGGTGGGAACAGGAAGGAGCTTCCTAAAGTGTTGGCAATGCTCTTTTTTTTTTTTTTTTTTAATTTCATGGGTGTATTCACTTATCCAGATTAAGTGAACTGTACACTCAAGATCTGTGCATTTTGATGTATGCAGTAATGTCTCAAAACACACAAGAAATACATGGATAAGATAGAAAAGAAAAAAGAAAAGGATCCACCTCAGAGGCTTGTTGAAAATAATGGAAAATATAGATGTAAAGGTCTTAGCAAATGTCCATCTGGCACACATAAAGTGCTCAAAATCTGTTGGTTTTAATATTAGGCTGAGGACCTCCCCCTAGTTTGTAGCCCAGTTATCCAGGCACAAAGTTTTTTTAGATATTCACTTGTAAATGTGCACATTTTGCTTTGACTCTATCTTTTGCCCCATTTTAATCTCTCACGCATTAATGTGTCAATTTTAATATTACAAAGCAGAGGCCTAGGAAGGGCACCAGTGACTGACAGACATTATGGTCACACATAATTGGTAGAAAAAAAGATTTTCTTTAGGCTCATTTAAGAGATCTTAATGATAGGAGAAAGAGAACAACATTTTGGGGGGCTCAGTAAAATTCACATCTCCTACAATTACACGAAAAATTGCTAAGATTTATAAATCCCTCTAAGTTTTACAAAACTAAAAGGAAGCTAACTCTCAGAGAAGTTAAGTGATTTGCCTAATACCACACAGCTAGAAAAGGGGGAGAAATTAGACCTTAAGTCCATGTTGTTTTCATTATCTTGTGAGTGCTTAACCAGGACTCCGTTAACCTCGGGTAACTCCCTGAAATTTGGATTTTGGGGAGAGGGGAGGAGGTCTATAGCTTTCAACAGATTTTCAGATGTCTCCATAACTTAAAAAAAAAAAAAACAACATGCCTTTGTAAAATAGAATAATTGAAATCTAAATATGCAGAAACTTTAATTACCAAGAATTTTTGGTCTTCAATTTTAGAAGAAAGGGCAAATACCAGGCAAATAAACTCATACCGGGGTTTTATTCCAAAAAGTGACACACTCAACTCTGCCCCCTGCACCTTGCATGCCAACATCAACAGCAGGGACTGTAACAAAACATACTCCATCATCAACTGGAGCATCCTGGATTCCCTCAAGTGTTTCAGGTAATTGAGGTTTTACTATCTCAGTAATATTTAAGATAATTACACTTCTTTTTTAAAAGAATAAGTGAAGCCAATATGAATACTGGTTGCTAAGTCTCCTCTGCAGGAAGTAATTGGAGACTTATCAATTTCATACTTCTGGGAGTCATGGCGGATAGGAGCTGAAGAAAGCTACACTCAAAGGAATGTAGACCCTCATTTTCAAGGGAAAATAGGATTTACACAGCTTTTGGCTCTACACATCTCCATTTCAATGTATTTGAATATGGAATATTCCCAAGTTTCTCGTGCTGATGAAATAAATGTACTAGAAGCCTGTTGTATCTTCATTGCTTGTCATGAGCTGTTGAGTCTCTGGATCTACTAGATACCTGTGTAGTGAAAGAAATATTCAGGGGGTCCTCACTGATTAGTCCCAAGCTCTGTAATACTATGCCTTTCAAAAAGTCCTCTTGAGCATAGCTGAGTCCATAAAATAGCTTTTTCTATCCTATTGACTATAATCTGGCGGCTGTGGGAATTTGCTTTTTCAACATGGAGAGAACAGTTAGTTACAGCTTATACAAGGCCAAAATACGAACAAAACCTCAAGTTCACTTTTAATGTCATACATGATAATAATGAAAATATCTCCTGACTGCCTTGCTCCCAAGAAAAAATAATCAAACCAAGTGTGGCATCCTTACTGGAGTGTCACTGGCATTGAAAGAAGTAGGACTATTTGTTACAGATCTGGTTCTCCATAGAGTCTTGTCTAAACTTTATTAAGAGATAACTATGATTATGAGATTGTCCAATGAATTCTAAGGCATTTTTTTTACTCTTATAAAGTGCTTTTAATTTTGTTCATTCATGACCTTTCATATGACCTAATTATAAGTGGTCAGAAAACAAAAAAGGTCATTTTTCTTCATAATCCAAACATGCAGGCTCTATTTTCAGGCTGAGATGTTAGTAAATTAAACGTCTTCCTTAGAATCACAGGCTTGGTTTCTGTCAGTGGCCATCGACCTACAAGCTTTCTTGCCTCTTGTAGGTGCCTCAAGACCTCATCAACAGGCAGAACTGCTGGGCTTTGATTAGCCAATAATAATTTAGTAGCTAAAGTAGGCAGACTTATTAGGTATTGTCAGAAACTAGAATAATGGCCACACACAAATCCAAACCATCTGGTCTATAATAGAGTATGTCCTTCTATAGGTTATATCTTGCTTTTGCAAAAATAAATTATTCTATCACATTCCCAATAAGGAGCTGGAGAGAGGAGGTCAGGTGACCCTGAAATGTCTGATTTAATTCAAGATTCAGTCTCTGCAGCTCCATATTCTATCACTATCTCCAAAGTAAAGGGGTATTCTTTTCTTTTTCCTGCTGGCCTGACAACTAGGAATGTTACCCGCTGAGTTATAGGGACGGTGGAAGCATTAGTCAAGCCCTGTTCATATGAGCAGGTGGCAGGAAAGAGAGAAGGGGTGTAGATAATCTAGGAGAGTGGTTCCAAAACCTGACTGATTATTAGAATCACATGAACTTTTTTAAATCACAGACTCCTGAGACCTGAGCATGGACTTCAGTGGGCTTGGAGTGGATCCTGGTGTACTGGTCAAGTTTTCACAAAGGTAGCAAACCACCTCAACGTCTGGTAGCTCACATAAACATTTGTGCTCATGTTTCATGAGAGCTGTGGGTCTGCTGTGGCTCTGTTGGGCATGCCTGGGCTTGACCTAGAAGCATGTGTATTCTCATTCCAGAACCCAGACTGAAGTAGGATCCACTAACTAGGGCATGCCATTCTCATAACTGAGGCCAGAAGCTCAAGGGGGTGTCAAGCCAAACCATCCCAACACATCTAGGGTTTCTACATTGGTGTGGCATGCATCACACCCACTTATAACTCATTGACTAAGGCAAATCTAGGGCCATGCCCAATATTCACGGGGTGAGGATTAAACATCACCTACAGGAAAGTACGGCATATGGGGCAGGCTGAGTGAGGGTGACAAGGGAGACATAATTGTGAACAAGCACTACAGCTTATCACACCTATGAATATACAATTTTTAAAAGTTCCTCAAGCAATGTTAATGAGCCCCCAATCACTGGTATTTCATGGGAAAGGCATCACCCTTTAAGTGCCTGCTATGACAACTGAGCATCCATTAGTAGCTTCTTCAGGAGAGTGCTTGAACTATGTAACAGGTTACCAACCACTCATTTCATCAACAGACAGGTGTACCCAACATATAATGAAATCTGATGCTTATGTAAGCCTTAGCAGCTTTTGCAAAGTACATTTCTATCATTCTTTTCATGTAATCTTCATAACTCTTTCATTAAGTGGCTATTGTTATTATCATTTTACCAGCATCAAAACCTCACTTGGGGAGATTAAATGTCTGATGGCACATATCTAGAAAAGAATGAACCCGGACTTACCCCATGCCTAAGTCCAGCTCTCTTTCTTGTACAATGGATGTCCTGGGTGCCAAGCCCTGTTATTGCTATCACTTCCTCTCCAAGATATGCTTGCACGGTATTGGGATCCAGGATGTACATTTTAATTAAGTCGTTCATCTGACATATTTATTAAGCAGTTAGCACAATCCAAGCACCATTCTAGGCACTGGGGAAGCAACATGAGCAAAACGCACAAAAAATTCCTGCTTACAGCTTAGCTAGGAGGGACGGTGTTAAACAATTAAGCACATAAACTTATGTCACATGATGACAATTGGAACATAGGTCAGGTGAGGACAAATGCCAGGAGGAAAGGTAACAGGTGTTTGGCATGGTCAAAGTCAGCCATGGTAAGATATAACAGGAAGTTAAGTCCTTTTTAAGAAGTTAAGAAAGATTATTAAACAGTTTTGATCCTCAGATTTCATCAGAGGGCAAATATTTCCAGAACTTCCTCAGATCACTTTCCTGCTTCAAATACAAACAATAAACTCACATGGATTTTTATGGCATAACCTTGTTTCTTTTGTTTCTTTCGGTTCTTATTAAAATAATCCATTTGACCATTCCAAAACTTTTAGTGAGGAGGAATAGTAGAAGTAAATACAAGTGAGCACATTTTTCTTCTAAGCTTCTTACAAACTGAAAGGACATCAAAATTATTGCATTGCATCTACACTCAGAATAAAGAACATCTATTATAATGATAAGACAGGTATCTTGAAGCATTTTTTGTTTTAATAAAGTGAATGCCCATAGATGGCATACTCACTACCTGCTTATTTCTATTAGGACCTCTGTTTCCTTGAGAAAAACGAAGGAATGACATCACCCTTGGATTCTGCTTTCATTCATCCGTTCAACAGATATATACTGAGCACCTGCTGTGTCCCAGATATACATCTACATGCTGGACACAGACAAAACAGACCAAGTGCCTTGCCCTTTGGAGCTAATATTCCAGCTAAATGGAGACAGACAATTAACAAAATTGTTTGCTTGCTTGATGGAGGCATGTGGGGTCTTAGGAAGAAAAGTCCAGACATGCAATTGCCATAAAGCCCTGAGGTCATCCGCAGGCAGGAAGCAGCTGAGTGTTTCAGCACTTAGGCCTTGTTACCACTGACACAGTTGTTAGGTGTGGGCCCCATGCATGTCCCACACTGGCAAGTGGGTTGGGAGATGTTGAGCTTTAAGCCTTCTGGCCCCAATGTGGATCATCTGTCAGGCGGTATTTCTGTCTAACTCTCAAATATGGTTATGGGCCTTCTAAAGGGAGTGGGACATGATCAATTTGTTTGAAGAGACATCATGGGGCCACAGCTGGAAATGAGCACATTAAGAGTGACAGAATCTTGGCAGTCACAGAGGCTGAGACTTTGAGTCTTGCTTTTCAACCAAACCAAGTGGGATGGCTGAACATTCATTAGGAAGAAACAGCCTTCCTCACACTGTGGCTCTCACATTGCGTCACCTCCTCTCCCCACAAGGACTGAAGAGGGCAGCTCCAAGTTTCCAGTTTATCAATGTATCAAAAGTGGGATTGGTCAGCTTTAACTACAGAAGTGGAATTTGAGAGTCTGAAAAATATATCATAAAACCATTAATAATTTTAGTGTGTTTATTTTTTTGTAAGATTTTTATTTTTAAGTAATCTCTACACACAACTTGGGGTTTGAACTTACAACCCAGAGGTCAAGAGTCCCATACTCTACCGACTGAACTAGCCAGGTGCCCCTAGTGTGTTTACTTCATTATGAGTAGCTTTAATCATTCAATAAAGAACACATAAACAGGAGAAAATTCTGTAGACGCCTTATGTTAAAAATTAACAAACTTTAACCAAGAGCTCATTCTGTAAACTATATGCCTAAAGTCTAGCCATTAACTCAGTGAGAAAAAAAATAATGTTGGGGAATTGTCTCTGCAGTTGGTAATTTTACATTGCAGGCAGGAGGATCCTAATATCTGGAATATCTGGAATATTCAATTGGATGCAGTTATTAAATGCCTGCTTTGTGCCATGCACCGTGCTAAGAGATTTACATACAACACATTCAAGCTTCTCTAAGCTTTATGAATCAGTGCTATCATCACCTATTTGACATCTAGGAAGGTGAGATTCAGAGAATTCAAATCATTTGCCCAAGAGCACAGCTGAGTTTCAAGCCCAGGTCTGTCTGGCTCCCAAACTGATGTGTTCTTTTCACTATTTCAAACTGAATAAAGTCCTATTTTTATTTTGCAGTGGCAGAGACCAAGGACCTGGCCACACTTCCTCTCTAGCCAGCTCTTTATTAAAGACCAAGGGCTAATGGCAATCTTTTGAGGGTGGGATTTCAGGGCAGTTTCACTTTGTTTCTTTTCTATATTACCTTTGTAATAATAAGAACATAAGTTGATAAGTTGTACTTTCCAAGTTATACAACAAGACTCAATGTCCTGAAATCTTTCCTGTCCTCTGTCCCCTTTCCAATGCTATTTGATCTGGGCCCAGGAAAACCCATGTACTATTGGTTAGAGGACTCATGGTTTAACCACTAAGGAGCCGGGGACCTAAAGATGGCTTGGATCACAAATCTTCAGAAGACTGTTGCTGAAATAGACCATGCTGAGAGGTTGTGGGGTTTCTTTGCCCAATGGCTTTAGAGGAAAGGAGGAGCAACTATCCTGGTAACTCAGGAATTCACACAAGGGCAGGACTGAATGTTCCCTTACCTGTAAAATGGAGATAACATCTTGCCCTAAAATTGTAGTGTGGACTAAATGGAATAAGATATACAGAATAATTACCATAGTTCCTGACATATAGTAGGAGCTTAGCTAATGCCACTTCTGTTCTGTCACTGACCAATGGATCAGTCCTTTCTAAGGAGAGAGATCTGTTTCCTGCAAAGCTCTCCATCCTCATACCCTGTGATGGCTCAAAATTGCATCAAACTGAATTGGATTTTAATGTTAACCTTTGTGAGTTAAAAGTTCACACAAATGAAAAAAGGCCAAAGAGGGAAGAGATCAGGGGCATTTTATTATCTCCTTGTCTCTGTCCTGCAGATGGGCCCTGAAACTGTTTGGCTTCAATCCCCTTTTTATTTTCTAAGACTTTGTCACTTTGCTAAATACTGAGATGTTTCACTGGAGCAGGGTTATTTTGTGAGTGAAAACCCTCAAAGCAAAGACAGTTCATATTACCATATAGAGACCCCACTATTAGTCAAAACAACACTTTGGATCATTCTAATTAGTTATTTACTTAAAGTTCCTCATCTTCTTTCTATGACTATAGATAGTCTCTGGGGAGCATGACTTGTTTTTTCCTTATGGCCGTTATTATATTAGGTTACTCAAGTTAACGTATTGCATCAGGAATGTTCCACTTGCTAAACTTTTTGAGGGTTTCTTCAATTCAATAACATATTCATCAGCTAAATGCAAAGTATTCTAAAGAGCTTTTGTTGTTCCTTTTCGTATTTCTCCCTGGACTCCGAAGTGAAAATATATGCTCGATTAATAATACCATTGTAAGGTTCTTTGGAGGGATCTATAACTGTCAGAAAGGTGCTTCCTGAGGGCTTGGGGAGTTCAGCTTGATTTCTTCTAAATGTCCAAAAAGCTCACAAAGGCGCCATTCTGATTCAGCTTGCCCATCTGTGTGCTTTTCAGAGAGGAAAAGTAAAGGTCAAGAGATGAAAGAAAAAAGGGATGGGGGAGGGAATTAAGAGAGGATAGAGAAGGCTCGGAGGCAATGAGGGAAGAGATGGAAACAGGACAGACCCAGCAATGGGTGCATCCCAAGCCCCTGGAAACCCTCCTGGCATGATGTTGAATGGAATCCCTTTTCGTGCACCTGGCAAACCATGTCCTTCCTGAGCTCCATGACTGAGCTGCTAAGGATCAAAATTGCCTGTGAATAACAGAGTCCCAAAATTACCCACACAGCACTTCAGCTATGGGAAGAAAATTAGCTGCTTTATTTCTTCATACCTGATTTGACTTTTTTCATGAGTCCTTCACCGGCTTGAGTAGCAAGAAAACAACTCTATTTAGTCTAATTTAGTTTTAAAGTTAGTTCTGTTCAATCATTTATAAAGAATCTTTAGATCCACTAGTTTTTCTGGTCAGTTCTTTGGAGCTCTTGTTTCCCTTTCTTGTCCCCCTCTCTGGGTCCCATGGCCCATGGCAGTGGGGGGAAGGGAGCTCTTGGATGTGCACTTGTGCTTGGGTGTGAGGTGCCTGTGTCTGCCGAGGAATGCTTGGCACCACCCTCTGCCTGGCGTTCACAGCTGGCGCCGGCAGCTGACATCTGTGGCTGAGGTACTTGTGGGCTATTTCTGCTTGACTTGCTCAGAGTCCAGGGCCCCTCCCCGAAGACTGACCCCCACTCCCCACCCCGCTACTGTTGATGAAGACCCCTTTGAGTCTCTGCCATATCTGCAACCTCTGGCCCCAGCTGTCAACCTTGGTACTGATGTTGCAGGCTCATCTCAGCTTCCACCCCAGCAACCTATGGCAGGTCTGTGGCTTCACGAATGAGCGTCCATGCCATATGAAAACAGGGGAAGTTCAGGCCCACAAACCAGTCCCTATTCCAACCTGAACATCCCACTCCACACTCTGAATTATGTAGGGCCCCTCATATAGTTTCAGGCTCGGTTGTCGCCATCCAAAACAAAGGGTGGGTCAAAAGTTTTTGTGCTCTCATTGTGCTCCCAACCTATTCACTGCTGCTGCTCACCCGATGGGGCTCTGAAGACCTAGAGAAGAGACATTAAAATAGCTATATTCTTCTTTACCTCCCTTCCCTCATTGCCCCATCATCCTCTCTGCACAATCCCTTAGGCCTACAGGGGGCGAACTTTTCTTTGAGGTCTCCTTCTTCTCTGCATAACGTAAAATTGTATAATGTGTTTCACCAGGACTAGCCTCGATATGTTAAGTGGGCACCAGAATAATTTAGAAAATTCTGCCTCCATAATGCCTGCTTTCTTTCTTTTTTTTTTAATCTTTCATAATGTGCTTAGAATTCTTTTTTTTAATTTTTAAAAATTTTTTAAATTAGCATAATGTATTATTTGTTTCAGGGGTACAGGTCTGTGATTCATCAGGCTTATACAATTCACAGTGCTCACCATAGCACATATCCTCCCCAATGTCCATCACCCAGCCACCCCATCCCTCCCACCCCCCACCACTCCAGCAACCCTCAGTTTGTTACCTAAGATTAAGAGTCTCTTATGGTTTGTCTCCCCCTCTGGTTTCATCTTGTTTCATTTTTCCCTTCCTGCCCCTATGATCCTCTATCTTGTTTCTCAAATTCCTCATATCAGTGAGATCATATGATAGTTGTCTTTCTCTGATTGACTTATTTCACTTAGCATAATACCCTCTAGTTCCATCCACATCATTGCAAATGCAAGATTTCATTTTTTGATGGCTGAGTAATATTCCATTGTATATATATACCACATCTTCTTTATCCATTCATCTGTTGATGGACATCTAGGCTCTTTCCATAGTTTGGCTATTGTGGACATTGCTGCTATAAACATTGGGGTGCACGTGCCCCTTCAGATCATTACATTTGTATCTTTGGGGTAAATACCCAGTAGTCATAATGCCTGCTTTCAAGACTATATTGTCTTGCTGCAAAATCCTATTTTGAACATCAAAAACCCAGTAATAAATTTCCCTTTATTTTTACTTTGTGATAACCTCACTTGTTGTTGACTAGGAAGGCGGTCATGAGTACATAAAAATGAGAGAGAAAGAATATTAATATCATTTATGATATCATGCTCACATATGTATTCTGAGGAAGAGACTGAACCCCTGGGAGTGGGACAGCTTGAAGAGTAGAGAGGTTCTTCCAGGGCTCCTTCCTCCATGGATTGTGCCTCAGAAGCTAAGGCCTCTGGAGCTGTTGGGGTTATCAGGGTAGCAGTTCCCATTCCAGAGAAATTGTCTGTCACTGACTGTCGCTGTCTATCTAGGCTCTAGACAATGGGGCCACCTTCCCAGGGGACACCACCATAATCCTGCAGCTAAAAATGAAATCTCTTAGATCTTCCATTCATTCATCAAACATTTCTTAGGCATCTACTATTTTCATATATACTGGACCAAATGCTATAAGACACAGAAATAAGAAAACGGAATAAAATAAATCTGTCAGAAAAATATTATAGCTAAGAATTTAAGCCTCCCTCCCAGTACCATTTATCCAAAGCAGCTCAAAAGTGGTGAAATTAGATGATTTCAGTTTCTTCTACTTGGCTTTCTGAAGACAAGGAGGTTTTTAAACCTCATTCATTTATCTCATTTATTCATCTTTTTAACAAACACTTAACTGATTTTCTTTTATAAGCCAGGTACTTTGTTAGGTTTGGGGGAAACTAAGATGATTAAGATATATTGTCTTCCTTGAAGTGTTCTAGTTCTAGGAATTCTATATCGTAGGAATATAGACATTTCAGTGGCAAGAGTAATGCAGTGTTAGAGGTATTCCCAGTACTTCCTGTTGTGAACTCTACACAGGGTTCACTAAACAGTCAAGTTGATCTTTGGTTGAGGGAGAAGTCAACCAGGAAGGAGACATGAAGAAGGTGATGGCCTAACTAAAACTTCAGGTCTTCAGTTTGTTTGTTTCTTTATAAGTAAGGAGAGGTTTCTGGGCAGAGGGAGTTTCAAGAGCAGAGGCCTGAAGGTGATCAGCAGCATGAAGTGTCCAGGGAGCTATAAGTGGATAGAATGAATATGGAAGGAGCCTATGGAACAGAAAGAGGTACAGACTGCCTCCTTATGCACCTGCCAACCAGTGGGAAGTGGAGCTCTTTCCGGGTGGAAGCCTTCCTGGTTCTTTTTACATCATACCTCTTGGACAACCATCAGCTCATAAAGTCAGCCACAATAAATGCTTCAGAGGAAGGCCATGTGCAAGGGCTAGAGGAAAGAGAGAGCTGGTACTCCCATAGTGGATGATCAGGACGCAGACAGTCTCAACAAGTTTGACTGTGGCATCAGCTTCTTTTGTCATGTCACTTATTCTATATCCCCAGCCCCTGGAAACCTCAACAAAACCATCTCCCTAGAGTGAAAGACAAAAGTTTGCAGTACTATGAAAAACCCCTCAATCACTTAATATCAATTGAATCATAGTGACTTTTATGCTAGTTACACAGTTTTGGCTTTTCACTTTAAATCTGTTTTATATTTGGTCCTCAAAAGCTGCTAGTGCCTACACATAGTAGGGCCTCCCTAACTGCCTCCTTCTTTCACAACAACTAGACAAGATAGATGCAGAAAATATTAAGTTTTCTGTTTTTACAGATATAGCATGAGCAAGCAGAGGCAAGGACTAGTTAAGAAAGAGTAATAACTAGTTATTGTATATGCAGATAATATTCTAAGAAGTTATGTGAATTAACTCTTCAAATCCTCACAACAGCTCTGTCAGGTGGGTACTATTATGCCTATTTAAAAGGTGAGGAAACTGAGTTATAGTGAGTTTAAGTGACTCTTCCAAGGTAACCCAGCCATTCAGTGACAGAGTAGGCAATTGAATGTTGGCAGCCTGCTACAGAGTCTAAACTCTTTTTTTTAAAGATCTTTAAAAGTTTATTTATTTGAGAGAGAGAGACAGTGATGGTGACAGAAGTAACACAAGTGGGAGGAGAGGGAGAAGCAGGCTCCCTGCCGATGTGGGGCTCGATCCCAGGGCCCTGAGATCATGACCTGAGCCGAAGGCAGATGCTTAACCGACTGAGCCACCTGGGTGCCCCCAGAGTCTAAACTCTTATTGACCACTCCTTCTTAGACAAGTGAGATGCCCATAAGTAAGAACTGGTAGTGACAGAGTAGAAAAACCCTAGATTAACATATATATTAGGTCTGGGACAAAATAATTCATCAAAAATGTTGTGAACAAAGGGGAAATTTGAATTAACATTTGTTAGGTGCCTTCCTGGAACTGAGGCCTGTTCTAGGTGCTTTAGAGAAGCTTCTACACTGAATGCTCTCAGCAGCCTGAGTTGTAATGAGAAGGTGAGGTCATGTATATCCACCTCAGGTAGCCTGCCCCACTCCCACCATTGCCTTCTACCTCACACGGCATGTAGAATTCAGGGAAATGCAATGATTCTGCAGAGTTCCTATCAGATTTTAGGTAAACAGGGAAGAAAAGAATGAAAAAAGGAAGATTCCCTCTGAAATAATTTTGGTTTATAATGGATGGGATCCAACCAGATGCCAAGTCCCACCTCTGTATTTCTTTATTTTTGTGGGGTTGAATAACCCCACAAAAGGCAGGCTGCCAAGTCCCTGTCCCCTTCAAGCTCGACTTGCTTCAGAGGAAATACCACACATGGAAGAAAGGTTTGAGGAGTGCTACAGAATGATAATTTGGTCACATATGCCTGGGGGACAATATAAAGTAACCACTGAAAGATGTGGAGCTCTGTGATTTGGGTAAGCCAACCCTCTCGACCTGCCTCACTTTCACTGCAACTGTCCTGAAGAATTGAGAAAGGCAGAAGCTGTTTTTGCAGCTAATTTTTACAGAGCCCAGACATATGTAAATGTCTGTTTATTTCTGTCACTTAAACGTGACCTACATCTGTATAAAGCAAGCAGGAACAATTTGATCCCCAGCCTCTTTGACCTCATTATTCAAAACAGGCATGAGTAGTGGGGTATCACCAACAAACAGAATCAAGGCCTAACAGTTCCTGACCTTAGGCATATCACCGACATGTGCCCAGGAGTCTCCACCCTTGTATGTGGGAGGTAAATGAGATCAATCCCAGAGTGCTTTGAGAAATGACTCTGGGTCAATAAGAGGGGGAAAAAGAGCATGAGGAAATTGGATCTATTTGAATCTCAGCATTACACTTATAAATCACTTATAACCCCTGAGTCTCAGATTCCTCATCTACAGTGCAGACATGATGAGAGTGTCTACCTCATAGGGCTGTTGTCAAGTTCAAATGAGCTGACATATAGAAAAGCCTGAGCCCAATTCCATGCTAGAATTAAGAGATCCAGTAATATTCCCTTTTTTGGTTAAATAAGCCATCTTTATTCTTCGTATCAGCAAATAATTTTTAAGTAGGAAGCACTAAGGAAAATGTGCAGGTCAGATTATTAAATACATTAAACAGGATACTTGGAATTAATAACACATACACACACACACACACACACACACACACACCTGAAAACAGAGCAAAATGCTTTTATAGGCATTTGAAATGGTCATCATTTTAAGGAAAAAAAAAATCCCCAAATTGGGTGGTTCCCCCCAAAGGATATCTATAATGGAGCATAAGGGACAATGGAATAAACAACATGGTTTTGGTGTCTAGTTAAGGAATGCTGCCCAGGGGCAGGGAGTGAAGGGAAGTGTATTGAGAGTGGAAAGGATTGGGACTCACAGGATGTTGAAGAAGGTACATGAGCTGCTTGAAAGCCCTTGATTTGGGTTTGGTTTTCCAGCCAGCCCTGAACTTTTACCAAGTGCCTTCTGCTTTCAAGTCAAAAAATATTTACTGGAAATCTCTTATGTGCCCCTCCCCCTTCAAAAAATATCCTCAAGAATTCATGTGAAATTTGCACACAACTAACTCAACCATAAGGGATGCTATGAAAAATCCTTTGGTAAAGACGTAACCAGATATCCTTGGAGCACAACAGAGAGTGGGGTTGGGTACTGACAAGGACAGAGAAGGACAACATGTAAGTTTCTGGACTCCAGGTGCTTACAGTCTGGCTAGAGAGACAAGACAAAAGGGTTAGAAAAGGTTTGACAACTTAAAGACAAGTTGTAACTAAAAAGGTCCAAACTGTCCCAAAGTACAAATTTAACTCCTTGACTTACTCTCTAATTTGTTTGCCAGCATATTTGTGCATACGATTTTGCATTGATTAAAAAAGCGATTTCATACATGAGTTACTAGATCAGAAGAAAATATTTTGCTTATCCAATGCACTAAAGAACTCATATTTCCTGGACTTGGAGAAATTATTTTTTCAGTTAGCGAGTATTTGAGAACCCACTTTGAATGTTATACCTTGCTATTTTAGATCTATTTTTAAAAAGTCAAGTCAGGACAAAGCTAACCTATGTATAGAGGTGGTAGGTCTCTGCACAACTGCTTTATGCTGGTTATAACATGGGCTCTGGAGTGAGGCTTTCTGGGGGTAAATGTGATGCTCCTACTGACTGAGTCTGTGACTTTAAGCAAGTCACTTAAATGTCCTTGGATCTCAGTTTCACCTTCGGTTAAAAAAGACAAAAAACAAAAAAACAACAATGGAACCTGCTTTATAAAATTGTTATGAGGATTAAATAAAGCAGTGCACTTAAAACTTTTATTGATGCCTAGCACATAGCAAGTATTTGATAAATGCACAAATAATATGATTATAACATAATACTACACCGCTTATATTCTCTCTCTCTTTTATATACCCACATAAAACATAGACAATTTTTGATGTATTTCACAGTTATATACACAAACACATGTGTATATACATACTATCGTAGAACCAATGGAACCGTGGCTGCTTGGAATATTCCCTCTGCTTGCCCTCCACCTAATGTGACAGTCTCTGATTGGTCCTTTAGGAGTCTTCCAAGACCCCTTCAAAACCAATTTGAGTGGCTTCTCTATGTGTCCCTATGGTACTATATACTTAATCTTGCGATAGCAACGTGGGTTTTGGAATGTGTTATGGGATGTGATTTTTTTAATCCACGTGTCTGTCTTTGTCTTACTCACCACCACCACTCCTGCACCAAGAGGGGCAATTCCTTGAAGGAAAGGACTGCATCTTGTTTTTCATTATATCTCTAGGACCTAACATGATATCTGACATAATACTGAATGCATATGCACTGAATGGAAGGAAAGAGGGAACAAAGGAAGGGAGGGAAGGAGGGAGTAGGGGAGGGAGGGAGAGAGGAAAGGAGAAAGAAGGCAGAAAGGGTGGGTAGAGGTGCTCTGGTCCTGGCAGTGTGACATTTGTCTGAGTCTGCACACCCTCTTCCCTCTCCCTCCCCCTGTCCCTGGTGCCCTATAAAGTGGAGGGAAGTTTGAGCAACAGAGAATGTTTTACTTACCCCAAATCACCACTGGAGAAATCCATTGCATTACTGAGCACTGGTAATGGGTTGGCCCCGTTTCAGAATATAGGGTTTTGCTGCCCCTGCCAAGCAGGCTTATCCATGTGGAGCTTAGATGGTGCCTTTGCCCACACCTGTCTGGCTCAGAGAGCTTGCTGCGCTGTCAGAGGGAGTGCTGGGCATTGAGGAAGTCTGATGGGCTTTGAGAACCGGGCACACAGGTCTCATTTATAATCCATTCCAGCTGCTTCTCTGCTGGGGGAAACTGGCATTCTGTTTTGTTGGCCCCTTTTCCATCAGGACAGCTGTGAAACCCTACTCAGTGAAGTAATCGCAATAACAACCACCACTTTGCATGTTGATGCCTTTCTTCCAAGGAACTCAAAGTTCTTTAGAGACATAACCTCATTAATCCATCCTGCATGAAGTGGTGGCTGATGGGGAGGGGTAGGAATTCTCACTCATATTTCCAGGGCTGGGGGATTTAGGAGAGGAGAGTAAAAAAAGGAAGAGAAAGAGGTTTCAGAGCTAGGAAAGATAAGGGATGATATCTTTTTCCCTCTGAATCCCACTCTGGCACAGAGATAACATTTTTAGGACAATACTCAGTTAAATGTGTAAGTAAAAGACACATGCTGCAGGCTCACCATCCCCCCAAAAGGAAGAGAATTCTAGATAGGGAGTTAGGAAATCTGAGTTCTAGCCCTGATATTGACACTAAATAGCTGTGTGACCATGAGTCATCCCCACCCTTGGAGTAGTACTTCCATACTGGAGCATGTGACCTCATGCTATGTTGATAGAGCACAAACCCAAGAGTCAGGAGACAGATGCCCACCTGTACAACAGCATGGTTTTAGGTGTATTACTTTTGCTTCCGAGTTTCAATGTTCTTATCTGTAAAATAAGGAAACCAGATTGGATTATCTCTAAAGTTTTTTTAAATTCCAGTGAAAGCAATTATTCTAGAACAGGTGGGCTGGGAAACGTTAGATCTGATTTGGGCTTAGACTTTAGGAAAACCAGTAACCATCCATGTCAGTTTTCTATTACTGCCACCCCAAAACTCGGATCCTATAAAACACTAATTTATGATTTCTCACTATTTTGTGACTTGCTTGGGCAGTCCTGTGACTTCATCTGGCTTCACTTATGTGACTGAATTCAGCTTGAGGGTTGGCTGGGCTCAGCTGGGCTTCCCTTGCCCTGTGACCCTTTCCTCCTCAAGGGGGCTGAACCAGGCTTCCTCCCAGAGTCGGGCTAGTGCTCCAAGAAGGCCAGCCTCAGCGTTCAAGGGTTCTTCACACCTCTTCTGTGTCAAGTTTATTCCTATTATGTGGCCAAAGCAAGTTTATGTGGTCCAGAATCAATGAGGGAGGGGACTACACAAGGACATCTTTATGAGCCGAATTGCATCCCACAAAAAGATAAGTTGAAATCCTAACACCCAGTACTATAGAATGTGGCCTTATTTGGAAATAGAGTCTTCACAGATATAATCAAGTTAAAATGAGGTTGTATTGGAGTAGGGTGGGCTCCTAAACCAATATGACCGATGTCCATCTAAGAAGAGGACAAGTCACACAGACATGGAGGGAAGACAGCCATGTGAAGACTGAGCTTGAGAGTGGAGTTGTGCTGTCATAAGCTAAGGAACGCCTCGAGCTACCAGAAGCTGGTTGAGGCAAGGAAGAATTCTCCCTAGAGCCTTTGGAGGAGCATGGCTCTGCCAACACCTTGATTTCAGACTTCTGGCCTTCAGAACTGTGAGAGAATAAATTTTTGTCTTAAGCCACCTAGTTGGTGGTAGTACTTTATCACAACAGTCCTAGAAAATTAATACAGTCATGAGCACTAGGAGACATGGTTCTTTGGGGACCATTAGTATAACAGTCTACTACACCATGTATTTTTATAGGCATAACTGCACAAATGTTACGGATTATTGTCCAAAATATAAGAAAATACAGTTGTGGTAGATTGCAGTAATCTAAATTCTTTAACATTTCCTAAATCTGTGCCCTTTGACATTTGACTTACCTGACACCCCTCCCACTAAAGAAATTGGATGTGTCTCCCCACTTCTTCCCTTTTTTTTTCCTGCCATGTGACTTGCTTTACTTAATAGAAAAAGAAAGAAATGCCATTATGCCAATTTCTTAAGAGGCCTTTATATTCCTACAACCTCCATTGCCTATTGTCAGTGTTCCTTGCAGCCAAACTGCCCTGCCTGGGATGTTGTCTTCTGGTGCTCCCAGACCTGTCCCTCCTTAGGTGTGAACATAGCAACTCCACTCCCATCACATTCGGACTTTCAGCGCCAGGTTTTATTTTGGATCGAAACTAGAGAGAATGGCCCCATCTCTATAGGGATCAAACCTATACATAGGCTGGCCTAGGCCTTCTCTCCTGCTTTTTTCTTCTTCCCTGGGCAGAAGTGTCCCCAGCACCACTGTTTGGTTCCTTCTTCTCCCAAGCTAATCATGCATACAGTGGAATTGGGATCCAGCTTTTCTACTCTAGTTACATAAATGCAAATGTCTTTATTACTAAAATGGGATCACACTACAGCAATTACTCTGCAGCCTGCCATTTTTACTTAAAATTATATCATCAGTGTTCTGTCAGTACTATAAATATAGATTTGTCTTCATTTTTAATAGCTGTATATATTTCCATACGCATATGGAATCTGATTTAAACAATTCCCTATTATCAAACATTCTATTTCCATTTTTATTTATAGATGTTGTGAAAAACACACTTTTATGTTAATTTTCATATACTTGTTCAGTTATTTGCAACAGATCAATTCATAGCGATAGAATTGCACACACAAAATGTTTTTCAAGACTTTTGATACATATTTCCAAATTACCTTCTGGAAACACTCCATTGACTTATACCCATCAATGTATAAAAGTGCTAATTTTTAAAAATTCCTATGTAACCTCCATGATTCTATACAACCTTTGCCAAGTGATAGAGGAAAAAGTTTGTGTTTCATAGTGTATTTTTCAGTCCCCTTTTAAGGCAATTGTATTACTGAAAAATGTGTTTCTAAAATTGAGTAGAACAGAGACAGCAAGAATAAAGGATACTGATGAAATCAGAAATGAGCTCACAGAAAGAACCTGAGAGCAGGGAAGAAATGAAGTGCAGTATTGGGGCGCTGTTGGTAATGGTAGTGCTTCATGGATCTTTATTTGGTGCATTAATTTAAAATGGTTCAGATGTGAGTGAATTCAAACACTGTTACATGGACATAATCAGAGAGGTTGGAAATGCCAAATAAGAGCAGATCTGAGGAAAAGTAAAATTGTATATTAGGGAAGAAAATTATCCCAGCAACGTGCTATTAAATAGGAGGGAAATGCAGTACTCAAAAAACTGTACTAAGTGTGACTGAGTTAGATAGAGGCTTGCAGAGTGAAGAGGAGCAAGAGTGGCCAAGGTTGATGATTTACACATGGGGCTGTTTCTGCCCTATTGGTCAAAGATGAGACTTGGTGCTATAAACTGGGTCCATCTAGTTTAACACCTCCATGTTTTCTACAGTGGGTAGTGGTTCTAAGAAAGGGAAGGGATTACTCTATCCAGGATGTCAGCATGGATTAAAAGAATAACATTTTATCTGTCACATCCATTCAGTGCTGGTAGGAGTAAGCTGGTTCAGTCTCTCTAGAGGGTGTATCATATATATATATATATATAGTTCA
This sequence comes from Phoca vitulina, assembly GCF_004348235.1. Taxonomy (NCBI): domain Eukaryota; kingdom Metazoa; phylum Chordata; class Mammalia; order Carnivora; family Phocidae; genus Phoca; species Phoca vitulina. Next base: position 42,190,979 of record NW_022589728.1, read on the forward strand.
TATCATAGGTCTTAAACATGTATATGCCATGTGACCCACAATCTCACTTCTAGGAATTCATCCTAATGAAATAATTTAGATAATCAATAATTTAAATAATTTGCCCAAAGATTTAGCTACAAAGATGTTCTTGAACCACTGTTTATAAGTAAATTACAGTAAAATCCAGATATTGAAATCATTTAAAGTTATGATATTACAGACTATATATATATATATGATTCTATGCTATATATATTATATATATGATTCTATACTAATCATAATATATATATAGTATATATATGATTTAGACTGTGTGTGTGTGTGTCAACATCTATGGATGTTCCATTATGGACAACCAACCTAATGCCTGAGTTTTACTAGCTCCTTAATTCTCTTTTATGCTCAGTTAAAGGATTCCTACTACAAAGTTATTTGGAATCCTGGATTTTAAGCTTTTACTTTTGTTTTCTCATTGTCTTCTTCTCTAGCAGGCACTAACCTGAGGCACTGAGGAGTGGGATGGATGGGGATTAAAATTATAGCTACCCTGAATCCAGAATTGTGACTTTCTCCTTCGATTCCTGTTTCTGAGTTTGGTCCAACTAGCTTGACACTTAAGATGAATTCTTTCTCAGGGATCTCTAGATCTTCTTTGATATTTGGTTTCTGTTGGAGGAACAGAATCCCAAACACACACACATAATTTGCCAGACGTAACTATATGTCTGTACACCAAGTTGGACATGTCTTAAATTCCATTCTCATAAAGCTCCCCATCTCCACGTGAATCATGTAGAAGCAAAAAGATGCTTGGGAAGAGCAGGAGGTGGGTAGGGTGACACCTCATAGCATATACCAAATATATCTGAATCTTAGCTTTGGCTTACTCAGGATATCTTATCACATGTGTTTGTGTATATAACTGTGAAATACATCAATATGAAATTCTAAAGGATATACAACAAAAATGTCAACAGTCCAGTGATGGGATTACAGATGATTCTTATTGGCTTCTTTTATCTTAATATATGTGTTCTAATTTTTTTACAATGATCATGTATTTCTTGTGATCCATTAAACAACAGAAGTAATTTTTTAAAGGTACTCTTAAAAAAATAATACCATTTTGAACAACCACTCAGCAGTGTCTATTAGTTCAACTCCAGTCATTTTATAGTGATAGGTATCACACTGATGCTTGATTCCAGGGCCATCAACTCAAGTACTTTTGCATTGTATTGTAATTTTTAGTCATTCTTTTCTGATCCAATCCCTTATTTCACAGTAAGTCTACAGATGGCCTGTTTTTGGGGGGGATCAATAATTTTGATGAGTAATGTGAAGAGAATAGGTAAGGTATCTAGGTTTAAATATACAAGAGAAAGCTTTCCAGAGAAGCTTCAGGTAGCATTTGGGAAAGGAATTGGGCATTATTGTAGGATTATAAAGGGGTTGCTTTATGAGCTGGAAGGTCTGTAGCGTGATGAAAGTGGCCAGTTTCATGGTCAAGACACTGCCTTAAAGTCTGGGAGATGGAATGTAATATGATTGTATGCAGAGACCAAATACAAACTCCAGTAAAGATTGGGAGGTGGGGTAAACGAGATAAGGGCAGATTTCAAATTTCCTGTAGAAAAAGAGGAGAAACTTGGCACCAACCTTGGGTTGACTCCTTCAGTTTCTGTTCTATTTTTCCCCAACATTCCTGCCCCTCCCACTTTCTGTGGTGCCCCATGGGCTGCCCCACCCTTCAGATCCACCCAGCCTTGATCTGGGGGCTACCTCCATGTTCATGAAGGCATTCTACCACCATTTGGTCCAGTCTCAACCCCACCAGCCTCCTCAGAGACAGGGCATGCCAAAGTTCTTTTGCAAGTATGTAGTGAGATTTTGAGTCACACTCTTGCTTAAGAGGATATTCTATGCATTTTCAGACATATGACTAACTGGGCAAAAAGTTTAAAAAATATAATTCAGAGTAACACAGTGTTCAGCAGGAGAGTTGTTCTTTGCTTTTCATGTTGTTTGGGGGGTGGGGGAGGGGGTAAAGGATTGGCCTGAAATATGGAACACCATAAAGAGACAGATAGACAGAGAATCAAAGTCCCCGAATAGCATTTAATTCCATGTTGCTGTTTTTCCTGGTCTGGTTTCAGAAATCCTCTGACAGTTGGACTATTTGCTATTTAGTCATTCTACTGTAATCATTTTACTGACAATCAACAGGCATTGCCTAATTTCACACTCAAATTAATAAAAAAGACCAAAGTAGACTACAATGTCAAGTCTACATTTAATTTGATGGGATTTTTGAACATTTCCAAAATAACACATAAGCAGTAAGAGCGGCAAATACACAAGGTTGGAAGACATTTAAATGAGTTCCAGTTTTAGCCAAAACAACTTGCAATAACTAGATTTAAAAAAAAAAAAGCCTAATTGGAGGCTTTCACATTAGGTCCTGAAACACATTTTTTGGTCCCCTTGTGTCTTGTTTCCAAGATGGTAGCACCTGGAAAAACATGCAGCTTGATTTTCGTAATAGATATGAGCTCAGATAGTAAGGACTGCATTACACCAGTTCCTTTGAAACGGGTGGCAGTTATTGCTGGAGTCCAAGTGGCTGAATCGCATGCTTGGAAATAGGAGTATATTCATCTGTTTGTGAAAATCACCAGGCATAGACCGTTTCCACCCAACACACCGTAGAAACTCGCAAGCCTCCTGTTACCAGCAAGAATTGAAGCCAAAACTCAGTGAGAGCAATGCCAGATGATTGCTGCTGTTTTCCTTATGCTTTTATTTTGAATGCTGGACCTTGCGTTACTATACATTCTTTCCTAAGTGAGAACCTTCTGCCAGACGGACAACAGTGTCCTCCATGAAGCAGTGGCAATTTCCACCAAATCTCTGACCAAAAGAAGTGTCCAGTGTGTGTTTGCTTTTCATCACGCTGTGATTAATTACCCCCAGGAAACTTCATTTCATTCTGCTTGCTAAAATGAGAGTAATTAGAGCAGCCTTTGACCCTTTCTTCTCTACCCCTCTTATTCTGCAGCGAGTTGTGAAATGTGTTCAGTTTATTCTTAAATATATACTTTTACGCCAAGAGCAAGTACCTCCTATTTGACTTGCTTTTACCCCCACAGGAACTTGGTATTGTTTATTTAAGAATTTGACATCCCGCATTTTTGTCAGATGAAATTGAGAAGTGTCGTCCAGATGACACAACTGCCCTGTTGATAAAGAGTTTAGAACTTGTCCCTTATCTTAACATCTGTAGTAATAACTGGACCCTTAGCTCCATGTGGAAGGTACATTTTTCATTCCTACTTTGAACTAAAAGTGAAACAAGGCTAGAAACATGGTCAGGGGCCATTACAGTAAAATACACAAGCACCCAAAGGATTCCATTTGGAAGTCAAGTACCAAATTTTTCAGGTGTTTTGAAACATAACCTTTGATACATTTGGGGAAGCTTTGTGGGCTAAGTGAAAGCCATCTTGAATTAACCCAAAAGTATGAGTTTTCTAACTTTTATTAATATGCTTTTTATTATAGATTATAGGAGCAGTTTTTAGGTATTGTAGAAAATCTGGAAACAAAGAAATGTATAAAGAAGAAAATTAAAATTATTTTAATCCTATCTACAGAGATAACCACTTTTAAAATTCCAGTATATTTCTTTCCAGTCTATTTTTTATACAATTATATAAATGTAGTTCACAAAAAAACTAAGTTTTGTGCTATAAACAGTTTTTAATTTTTTTCCACTTGACTTATCATGAGCGTTTTTCCCTGTCATTAAATGTGTGTCAAAAATATAAATTTTCAGGGCGCCTGGGTGGCTCAGTCATTGAGCACCTGCCTTCAGCTCAGGTCATGATCCCAGGGTCCTGGGATGGAGCCCCCGCATCCAGCTCCCTGCTCTGCAGGAAGCCTGCTTCTCCCTCTTCTACTCCCCCTGCTTGTGTTCCTTCTCTCGCTGTGTCTCTCTCTGTCAAATAAATAAATAAAATCTTTAAAAATATATATAAATTTTCATGGCTGCGAAAATTTCATAACACAGGAACTCCTTCCTAAGGCATCTGGGGTTCCCTGGATTCTTGCTGAAATGCAGTGATCAAACAGCAGGATGTGGTCACCAGGAACCTTCCTTGCAAGAGATAACAAATATAAATAAGTGTGAATTCATTGACTCCCATAACAAAGAGCTCTCTTTAGGTACTCAGGTCTCTCCTGGGTTTCATCTGTAGCCTTGAGGTCTCAATCCCTCTCTTGCCCTCTCTTTCTCCCTCCCTCTCACTCTCCCATGCCAGCTTTTCTCTCTCAATCTCTTCTTCCCTCCTCTGCCTTTTCTTCCCTCCCTCTCTCCCTTCCTCCCCCCTTTCTCTCTCCCTCCCTTCTTTCCCTCTCTCTCACACTCTCTCTCTCTCACTTCCTCTTCTCCCTCCCCCCCTCTCCTTTCTTTCCTCCCTCCTCCCTCTTCTTCTTTTCAACTCTACTTATCTCTGCTTGGCTTCTACCTAAGCAAGCAAGAAAGTAAGCAAGATCTCTTTATGTGGAAGCAAGATACTACTAATACCTTCAAGTTTATACCTGCTCACAGATAGAGATCAGAAAGAGAAAATACCTTTTTTATGGTCCCAAAAGGCCCATGGAGATCTCTAACTGACCTCACAACAGGTCACATACACATCTTTGAACCAAACTGCAGTCTGGAGGATGGAGTGTTCTGACTGGCCAAGTCTAGAATACACCAGGCTCACTTGCAAGGGGTCAGCTCCACAGGATAGGGCCCTGGGCAGGAGTACTGAGAGAAGAGCCTATATCCTCTCTCTACTGCTTTTCTTTCCTGTTTTTAAAATTACTAAGCATCCTTACTAAGCATCAGCACCAGTTCAGCACTGTGATTCAAGTCTTGCCTTTCATGTGCTATCATCAGATGAATTTACTCAATACCTTTGTGAACAGTGCACTAAAACCAGCAAAACTGTTTTCCCTGAACTCAGAAAAAAAATTAGTTTCAGAGTCTTTTCATGGAAAAAAAAATCTATTTTTGCATTTTCTAATCTTGGGACTGTCATTAAGATTATCAGCCAATCTGGTAGATATCAAGTGAATCTTGATTCTAGGATGTTGAATGGAAGGTAGTACTACAATGACTTTGAGGGGAAGTCAACACCTAGAATTACAGGTGCCTTTCGTTTAGTGCTGATTCACTACAGTGCTATTTTTCTTAGAAAGAAAAGTTAATACAAACTTTCCCCATGGCTTTCAGACAGAACAAGAGAGTGCACATCTCAGGCTTCCAGTTATTCAAAGTGTGCATGATACAGTGCTTCCCTTGGTCTTAATGGTGCTGAGTAATTATTTTCTTACTCCTCTGGGGACAGTTATTTCTGCTGTGTTTTGACCAAGAGTGGCTGACAAAAGGCATACACGGGATAGTTTTGGAGATGCTAGATGATATCTGATTGCAAGTTAAAATGCAAATTCTACAGCAGGGTAAAGTACCTTCAAAGAGATGGTCATGGACACAGGGACTTGGGCTCGGCAGTGTTTGAGGGCAGTCCTTTGACCTTATAAAGTTCGTCCTCATAATGCACCCTGAGAAGATTGGCCAACAGTGGTGAGAATGCCAGCTGGAGGACAGCACTGCTGGTAGCATGTCATGGCTTCAGGGGCTTCAAAGAAAACAGAAGAGGAATTACCAGTGTCTCATGCTGGGAACGCTTCCTTACAGAGACTGACCCTGCTACACTACCCCCCAGATAACTCCAATCCACTTAGCACTTCCATTTTCAGGAGTGAAATATTTTGGGCAACTAATCGTCTTTTGGGGCCACCCAAGTAGAATACATTTATGGTCAAATGGACAGGAGGAAGTAACCTCGATTGTGTTAGCTTTTAATGAGGTCTGGAATGTGCAGCCATCATAGCACTTACTACCCTCTGCTGGAATTGTCTGTCTCCTCTGTCTTCCTCACTGGACTGTGAGTCATTCCAAGGGCTGGGGTGAAGTCTTATCAATCTTTGGATTCCTGTGATCTAGAGGAATGCCCTGTAGGTAGTAAATGTTTAGTAAATATTTCTTGGGGTGAGTGAATCAATGCTCAGGTTGGAAATCTGGGAGTCATTCTTGATTCCCCTTTCTTCTTCATCCTCATCAACCCACCACCACATTCTCTGGAAGGAAAAACAGCTCTTTAGTCTGCCCACTTTTCTCCTTCCCCAGACTACCTCAGAAATCCTTGCCTGCTTCCCCTGTTGCAGAGCACAAATTAATTTTTCATAAAAACCATAGAGAATTTTCAAAAATATAAAATACCTCTACTGGCCTTTCATCTTACCCAAAGTAAAATCCAGAAGCCAAATGCCCACCTCTCCAGGTATATCTCTTTCTTCTTTCCACTTCTTCCCTCTGCTAAGATATGTTGGTCTTCTTTCCATTTCTGTAGCTCACTAGGATCTACTCTGCTTCCATTTTGTGTAAAGGCTGTTTCTCTGATGCCCTTCCCCACACCTCTCTCCTGCTATCTCTTGCCCATTCTGCAGGTGTCAGCCTAAATGTCACTCCCCCAGAGAAGCCTTCCTCACCATCCCTGTTTAAGGTAGGCTGGCCTGCTAGTCTCTGTTCTGGCACTATCCTTTTCCTTTATAGTGCTTAGCAAAATTTGTAGTTATGTAGCTACACATTAATTATTTTATTATGCATCTCTCTTACTAAACTGTCGGCTTTTTCTTGAGTGCAAGGATCATATCCATTTAGCACACTACATCAGATATCTTGCTCATCACCTCACCACTTCTCAGTTTCAGCTCACGGCTCTGGCAGAGTTCCACAAGATTTCAGACTGCTCTCATTGACAGTGCACACCTCAAGCCTGCACCAAACGCCTCTGCTTCCTGCCTGAGGGCTTCCCTTACTCCCCTGGATGAGGCCCTGCAGGAGCCCCCTTGACATTCGTGTATGTGCAGCCCAGAAGTGTGCAAGTGTTCATGCTTCGTGGGGTGACTCCCAACCAAAGCAGGCTAGGAGTCAAGGATAAATGCTTCTCCCTCTGATTCCTCTATACACTCCTCAGAAGGTGCCAACAAGAGTGCGCACCAGCCGCCTGCACTGATGGCCAGCTCTGTAATGTAGCCTTATATTGGCTTTCCTCTTCCCTGTTTCATTCTTCCTGGTCCCTCACTTCTGCTCTCTAAATAAACCATCCACATGCAAGCCTTAGTCTCAGTCTCAGTTGTAGGGGAAGCCTATCTAAGACAACTACCACATACTAACTGTGTGGCACAGTACCTGGGGAGATCAGTTATTCAATAAAAATTTTTAAGCCAACAAATAAGCCAAGTATAAATAAATGAAAATTATTGAAAAACTAAAAGGTAAGAGAAGCCAGAAATAAAGAAGCCATTAATACAATTTAGTACAAGAAAATTTAGCATTGCTTAAACTTACCAACTTACCAACCAGCAGAGACCCTCATCACACATGTGCTTTTTTAAAAAACTTTTAAAAAATATTTATTTATTTATTTGAGAGAGGGGAAAGAGAGAGAGAGAGAGAGAGAGAGAGAGACAGCATGGGGGGAGGGGCAGAGGGAAAAGGAGAGACTCTCAAGCCGACTCCCCCCTGAGCACGGAGCCCTATGTAGGGCTCTACCCCATGACGACGACACTGAAATCATGACCTGAGCCAAAATCAAGAGTCAGAATCTTAACTGACTGAGCCACCCAGGTGCCCCTCATGTGTTTCTTTTTAAGCAGGTGAATTTTTGCCAGACTTATCTATTTAATCCTTCCTCCTCCAGCCTGAGATAGGTTGGTTTGTGGTTTGTGGAATGAGAGTGAGGTTTGGAGTTAGACCTAACTGGGCTTGAATCTCCACATCTTTCTACTGGCATGACCTTACCAAGTTCTTCAGGGTCTAGTTTGCCTATCTATAAAGTGGGAACACAAACATTGCTTATAGTATTGTTGTAAAGATTTGAAAATAGGTCCTCAAAAATATTGATCTTTCTTTCCCCAAAATATCTACCCTCTTTTTCCTTCCATCTCCAATGAAACATACACATTGCATTTGGGAATTTGTTTCTAAACTTGTGCCCCATTGCTCAGAGCTGAAAACTTGGTGCAAGAATCTTCTGGCTAAATTTATCTTCACAGTCCCTGCACTTAAAATATATCGGCTGTCCCATCATTTGAAAGAAAATCTTCCTCAGGTAAAGGCCCTTAAAATTACACAAAAAACCTTTCAAAGGCATCATGGCCCTAGGGGCTTTCCCCCTAGGGACAGCACAGTGTGTCATAGGTCCTGATGAGTGGTGGGTGTGTGTACAACACGGGTGTTCTGTGAGCCTGCAGCTCTCCACCCAGCTCTGGCCATTTGTGCCTTTTGTCTGCTTGTGCTCTCAAAGGTCAGACCCTTATGAAAAATACTTGCTCTATTAATCATCTTGGAAGACTGCTCCAGACACATTTTCAGAAGGGATGCAGTAAGTTTTGTCTGCATAGTGCACCCTGGGAAAAGAGTTTCCCTTCCGAAAAGCAATCTTGTCTTCAGCCCAGTCTTTTCTATTTTTTTTCTTACTTATTTTTTTTTTAAGTGTACAATTCAATGCTTTTTTTTCTAGTTCTTTTTTTTTTAAGCAGTGAAATTATTGCATGTTCTGAAGGTGTTAGGAGGCACGGCCACCCCTTTGGCATAGGCATGTTTGTGTTCTCAGGAGATATGGGCCCAATTAGTGAGTTTCACATGACTGCTGGTGTTGGCAAATGATCTATACCCAGCTGGTGCTCAGTATTTGGGGAAACAGTGGAAGGTTTAACCATTATTTGACAAGGACTCATTCAGTCAGAGACAGAATAGTATAATGGAGAGCTAAATGACCAGAACTAATGAAAGATGACCCAGTGATTCAACTGGCTCACAATTGGGGTAATAATTTTAATACTCACAATTAGACCACAGAACTAAACAGAATGGGACTCATTCCCCCACTACATTTGCCTATGGGGGGGGATATCTGATACTTTTCTCCCTCTTCCTCATCTGGACTTCATAGCTCTTAGATCTTCTAGCATGATAGGGGCACTTTCACTCACCAGTTATGTAAGCCAGTCTCACCTGCCTGTCTTGACACTCAGTAGGGAATCACTTCATGTGTGCAATGATGAAGCAAGCACGAAGACAGAAATTCCAGAGCTGGCTTCTGTCTCATGTAGAATTTTTATCTTTTGCCTTTTCCACTGGAGTCTTCCTAGTCCCCACATGATCTAATATCCCATTCCTCCTAGCCAGCTCCTGACAACAACGAGAAAAAAGCCTTAACCAATGTGTCACTCATTCATTAAGATTCCCATCTTGTCAGAGTAAGGCCTTTTTTTTTTTTTTTTTGCAAAATCACGATAATATCTGTTATATTTCACTTATAATTTTAACAAATCTGTGTACTGAATGAAAGCAGGATTTATTTCTATAGCAATTCTCACTTGGGATGAGAAATAAATGATAAACAACATCCCACTGGGAGAGACCCCAGCAAAACACCATGCCTAAAGAGTTAGACTGGTATGTTCAGTGAAAATATTTAACACCCTGGACTGTTTCCCAGGGGGATCAGACCAGACAAGAACAATGTAGTCTGCTTAGGAGACTGTCTGGGGAGTTTTGTGAATGGCATCTGCAGGAGATAGATATTTCTACCCCCCCCCCCCCCCAGATTCCTACTCCTGTGTATGTGCAGGACTTACAACTGAGTCATATTTTTCAAGAATGAATGTGGGTGTCATAGTCAGTGTTCTGTGGTCTATAACTTCATAATTAGCTTATTCTAAAAGTACTCTAGGCAGAGCTGAGCTCAGACAATTTCTTGAATGGCTTAATTCCAAGACTACTTCAATATGCCTTTTTTTTTTTTATTGTCCACACTCCCTTCTACCACCACTGTCTTGCATAATTCCCACAATCAGCTAAAAGAGCTTTCAATGAAGAATCATCTTTGAACAGAAAAGAATAAGGACTGGGGAGTGGTAACCAACTTGTAACTGAGGTAGTCTGAAAACAGTCCTAACACAACATTTCCCAGGCGTAACTGCAGATGTAATTTGGTAAATCATCAACTAACTCTCAGACAATAGACAGTGAGCATCTGCTAAGGACCCGGTACTATATTAGGTTCCAGGCAACAGAAATGCAAAAGAGAACAAATCTTCACCCTGTCCTGGAGGAGATCTCAGAGACAGAAATGTCAAAAATCTTTTTCAATACAATGACATTTGAGCAACTATGTCAAATGAGAACTAAAAAGGGTGCAACAGGAAAGCTGGTTTTCCAGAAGGAAGACGAGTTGGTCTGTTAGAAAAGAGAGGATAGAGCCATTCTTAGCCAATCACATTCTTAGAATGGCTCTAATGGGCAAAAGCATGAAAATGTGAAAAATCATGGCACATACAGAGGTATGCCTGGAGAGTGAGTCATGAGTGGACCAAGGCACAAAATGAATTTCTTTGTCAGGCATCTGCAAAAACCTGATACTTTCTGAAGTAGATAAATCAGGGGAGATTTACTATAAGAAGGTAGGAATATTTCACTAAATTCTAGGGGAAGAGGTTTAAGTAGGCTTATTAACAGCTGGAACACCTTCTCTACCTCTTTTTTTCTCTTTCTAGGCATGAGGTCACTTATTCCTGCAGCCCAGGTCATTGATAGACAGCTCTGAATTGATCATTTATTTGCCTGTTCAGCAGGAATGGATGTGCTCATCCTCTGTGCTCAGTGTGCTCCAGTATAGTGAGATGTTGACCAGGCCTGGCTTCATGGGTACAGACCCATGCAATCAAATGGCCCCACATTTGTTTTTTTGCACTGCTGTGATAATTCTGAATATTTCCACTGAACTTATGTTTTGTAAGTGAAGTCCATTTGGATAATGGAACATTCACATGAGTAAAGGAGATACCCATAGCTCTTTGTCTTCCCATTCACATATAGTATTTGGGCTGCCCCCTGAGCACAGAATTTCTATGGCCCCCACAATGCAAGAGCATCCAGGGAGACTCAAAGCGAGTACAAGGAAAGCATGTTACTGCTGCTACTGAGTAAGGTGGGAAAGAGGGAGGTGTTGACATCCTAGAGGCCATGCTCTTTGTTCTAACCAGAACAAGGACCAAGGAACTCTTTGGGTTTTATATTAGTTTCAGGTGTGCAATATAATGATTCAGTATTTCTCAGTGCTTATTACTCAGCTCTTAATCCCCTTTATCTATTTCACCCTTTACCCCTACTCACCTCCCCTCTGGCAACCACCAGTTTGTTCTCTGTATTTAAGACTCTGGCTTTTTGTCTCTTTTTTCTTTGTTTGTTTGTTTCTTAAATTCCACATATGAGTGAAATCATATGGTATTTGTCTTTCTCTGACTTATTTTGCTTAGCTTTGTACCCTCTATGTCTATCCATGTTGTTGCAAATGGCAAGATCTCATTCTTTTTATGGCTGAGTAATATTCCATTGTATATATGTACCACATTTTCCTAATCATTCATCTGTTGATGGTCACATGCTTTCTTATGCATGTTACTTCTCTGCATTAGCCAATCACTTAATGCTGAAATGATGACATAGAAGGAAAAGGAAATACAGGCAATGCATAGTCCCTTCCCTTTTCAGTCCTTCCTTACTTATTAGTAAGCTGAAGGTACAGAGTATTAGTAGAATGTATCAAGAAATGAAATAAAGACTGTTGAGTTGGTTTTGTGTAACATTTCTACTGTTCTGGTAAGAATGAAATACATATGCATGTATAAGCCAAGAAATATGAATTGTGTCATTTTTGCTATACCACATATGAGTTAAATGCTCTTATAGTTGCATTTAAAACTGGCATTGCACAATATAAAGATGAATGGTAAAACCCATGCTAATAATTTACAATTTCAATTTTTCTTAACTTAGAATGCCATTAAATAGCAAATAAAAAGCAAAATGCTAAGTTGAAAGAGAGACCACCCAAGAAAGAAAAAGTTTGATACCTTAGTACATTTAACAGCACTTATTTCCTGCTTTTTGAACAAAGCACTCTACATATTTATTTTGCTCTGGGCCCCAAATATTATGTAGCCAGCCCTATTCTGGAGACATTTGGGGGAACAAAATGGAAAGGGTACCTGGTATCGTGGGGCTCACTTTCTGCTGGGGAGAACAATAAAAGAGACAGAAACAGGGAGGGGGGAGAGGGAGAGAAAGAGAGAGGAAGGCAGGAAGGTAGGCAGGAAGGAAGGTAGGAAGGAAGGAAGGAAGAGAGAGAAAGAAAATAAAACCTCTCTATTTCATAACTATTTTGAGGAAATAAGCAGGGTGACATGATTATCAAGGGAAGGTGATTACTATAGTTTGGGTAGCAGAGAAAGCCTCTCTGAGGAAGTGTTTTTCAGCTGAGACCTAAAGTAGGAGCAGTTAATGACTTTGTGGAAGTGAAAATCGTACTCTTCATACCTAGACTCTGTTCCACACTTTGAAATCAGCCAGAACAAGCCCAGTTCCTTCGCACAGTTTTATAGATGACAGCCAAGTCTTCAGTCCCCAGGCTTTTTCACTTCTCTCTGCTGTGCCTCTGCTCCTGGGTGACCCTCCTCTGGACTTCCTTTCAAAGGACCTTCCAGAGACTTTTCTCATCGAAGCTACCCATAGACCGGGACAGGTTGAGGAGAATAATATGAGGTGCCTGTATTTCTGCCCAAGGGCCTCAAGGAGGCCGGAAACCCAGTCCCTGGAGGAAGAATTCCCTTTTTCCAGTAACTCTTGGGAAAAGACACCTGACCAAACCTCCTGCCTTTGTTAGTCATGCGAAGAAATTCACATCAGAAGAAAGGGTGATTTGAATGAGCCCAGATGTTTCACTTAAAACCACAACCAGGCATAGCATTTAAGCAAATTTTTTTGCAGTCATTTCTTTTTATGTCATGCAAATGCTCAAAAATGGCCTAGGGAGACAGCATGTCTTAAAAGATGACAATTGCAAATGGCAGCAAATAGCAAACACGATAATAACTTGTCATGTTTAACACAAAATTACAGCAAAGGCAAACTGCTTAGCCATGCAGATGTGGACTAAAAGGCAGATTGCAGACAGCTAAATGCAGGCAGGTCACAAAGCATTTTGATATAGCATTATAAAAATACTACCTATGGTAGAACATATACAGTAAATATAATACTTCAAGAAGGATTTAGAAACATGCAAAATTTACTATGTGAGAGTTTTAAAAAAGAGCAATTGATGTCTCAATCAAAGGAGCTAAGAGTTTTGCCAAGTGAAGCAGAATATGATTATGTAGAGGATTTTAAACTAGGATTTATTTTTTTTCCAAAAAGAATGCTGCACTTGGCAGCCATCTCCATTGCAGTGCACAGAAGTTAGTAAACTGATGAAATAACAGGGGATTCTTCTAGAGAGGCTAATTGCTACACCAATTTCTGCCAAGACCATTTGAAAATAAACCCCTCTGTCCTATTGTACTGTCACCTCAAAGAGATTGGGGTTGACAATTAAAAGCTCAACAAGTAAAAGGTGAATTTAGGCATTTTTTTAAAGGTTTTATTTATTTATTTGACAGAGAGAGAGACAGTGAGAGAGGGAAGAAGCAGGGGGAGTGGGAGAGGGAGAAGCAGGCTTCCCATGAAGCAGGGTGCCTGATATGGGGCTCAATCCCAGGACCCTGGGATCCTGACCTGATCCGAAGGGAGATGCTTAATGACTGAGCCACTCAGGCACCCCTGAATTTAGGCATTTAAACACAATATTTTCTCACTAAATATGGGTTGAATGAATAAAAGGATAGAGTCTAGAAGTTGCAGTTGCAGGACAGACTCCTGGACTAGGCTCTGGGAACTCTAAATGTTTTACAATGGCATGAATATAGATTCTTACACTAGCGTGTACACAGATGTGTGTAATTATCTGACATACATGAGCTGTTGAGTCCTAACTATATGCCCATCATGAATCTGAGAAGTTTGGTCTACACATGGAAAAGACGAGTTTACTTGCCAATGGGGCACCTGTGGTGACGGGGGAAGAGCAGCCTGACACTTGACTGCAGTCAGGAGCACAGACTGCTGTGCCAGACCACCACTGCCTCATCTTTTGAAGGCTGGGACCGTGACCTCTTGTGGGCAAGTCCATTGTGTGATGTGATGTGATGCAGCAAGTGATTCCAATTGTGACTCTTCTCCAAGCCAGTCCCTACAGACATCGCCTGTTTATGAGATATTTGGAAGCAGCGAAAGCAGCATGGGCAGATGCCATTTATTTTTATGCTGTCAGATGGGGAAACTTGATGATGAGATTTACGGAGTTGCTTCCTCAGATCAGGGACTTTTGGGAATTACAAGACCAAGAAGCCCAACTTGTCAGAGTGCTTGCTATTCACACGGTGTGCTTTCTTACAATTGTGACAAAACATAGACATACATTGAACTTAAAATTCAAGAAAAAAAAAAGCAAGGAGCATGACTATACCTTCAGAAGTGCAATTACTTATTTTAAAACTGGACGGATAACTTTTGAAGAAGGCAATCATCATGCAATTAAATAAATAAAAAATAAATACAAAATTGGATGGATTATGGAACTATTGATGAAAACAGAGTTGGAACTTCAGAAGCAGATTGTCAGCTTTGTTGGATTACAGTCACAGTTTTAAAGAATGAACAAGGACCTAAAAGCCAATCAGGTCCCAACAACAATTTTGTTAATATATTAACCCCAGAACTGGTATTCCTACTGCATGTTAAACTGGCGAACATTTGGATTGCAATGGGTCTGCTAAAATGCATTGTTTCTTCACGCTTCAGAAAACCCAAGCAGAGGGTCACTATCAATGCCACAAACCTAGGATGTATGTCTCAGCTGAGAATTGGAAATGATTCATTATGTCAAATATCAGCATTCTCATCAACATGTTCAAAATGGACCAAAGATATAATTGGGCATATACTGTGTGTATGCAGGAAAGAAATGGATTAAACTCTTGTCATTTGGGGGGACTTTAAAAACTTAGTATTACTGGGAGAAGATATTTGCAAATGACATATCAGATAAAGGGCTAGTATCCAAAATCTATAAAGAACTTATCAAACTCAACACCCAAAGAACAAAGAATCCAATCAAGAAATGGGCAGAAGACATGAACAGACATTTTTCCAAAGAAGACATCCAAATGGCCAACAGACACATGAAAAAGTGCTCAACATTGCTCGGCATGAGGGAAATCCAAATCAAAACCTCAATGAGATACCACCTCATACCAGTCAGAATGGCTAAAATTAACAAGTCAGGAAATGACAGATGTTGGCGGGGATGCAGAGAAAGGGGAACCCTCCTACACTGTTGGTGGGAATGCAAGCTGGTGCAGCCACTCTGGAAAACAGTATGGAGGTTCCTCAAAAAGTTGAAAATAGAGCTACCATACGATCCAGCAATTGCACTACTGGGTATTTACCCCAAAGATACAAATGTAGGGATCCAAAGGGGTACGTGCACCCCAATGTTTATAGCAGCAAAGTCCACAATAGCCAAACTGTGGAAAGAGCCAAGATGTCCTTCGACAGATGAATGGATAAAGAAGATGTGGTATATATATATATATATATATATATATATATACAATGGAATATTATGCAGCCATCAAAAGGAATGAGATCTTGCCATTTGCAACGATGTGGATGGAACTGGAGGGTGTTATGCTGAGCAAAATAAGTCAAACAGAGAAAGACATGTATCATATGATCTCACTGATATGAGGAATTCTTAATCTCAGGAAACAAACTGAGGGTTGCTGGAGGAGGGTATGTGCTATGGTGAGTGCTGTGAATTATGCAAGACTGTTGAATCACAGATCTGTACCTCTGAAACAAATAATGCAATATATGTTAAGAAAAAAAAAGAAGAAGAAGATAGCAGGAGGGAAGAATGAAGGGGGGGAAATCGGAGGGGGAGATGAACCATGAGAGACGATGGACTCTGAAAAACAAACTGAGGGTTCTAGAGGGGAGGGGGGTGGGAGGATGGGTTAGCCTGGTGATGGGTATTAAAGAGGGCACGTCCTGAATGGAGCACTGGGTGTTATACGCAAACAATGAATCATGGAACACTACATCAAAAACTAATGATGTAATGTATGGTGATTAACATAACAATAAAAAATAAAAAAAATGCATCACCAAAAAAAAAAGGAAAGGAAATGCAACTAACTTCAAAATACATGGGCACTGGGGTTAAAAAAAAAAACAACAACTTAGTATTACTCGTGGTCCGGGCTCAGGTCCCTCGCTGGAGCGCACAGGACTTTTGTGACATAAATATATGAAAAAGTCACTTTTAAATATTACCCAAAAACACAAGATCATTCACTCTGAGGGAGGTCAGCTGTCACATTGTGAGGAGTGGCCCATGTGGTGAGGAATTGAAGCCCTCTGCCAACAGCCATGTGAGTGAGTTTAGAAGTGCATCCTCCAGCCCCCAGTCAAGCCTTCAGATGACTACAGCACAGCTCAAAGGCCCAAAACCAACAGCTAAGCTGCTCTCAGATTCCTGATCTGCAGAAACTATGCTAGATGTTGAACCAAGCTTGCAGCCCAGGAATAAATCCCACTTGGTCATGGATGGAATGTTCTGAATATGTCTGTGAAGTCCATCTGGTCCAGTGTGTCATTTAAAGTCTTTATTACCGAGGAGAGGAAAGATGGCGGAGGAGTAGGGGACCCTATTTCAACTGGTCCCCGGAATTGAGCTGGATAACTACCAGACCACTCTGAGCACCCACGAAATCAGCCTGAGATGTAAGAAGATCTGGATCTCTACAAACAGAATATCGCAGGTGGTTGGTTTTGAGGTACAAAGCTGGGAGCCGTGATTCTGCAGGCAGGTATCGGAGGATAAATGGCAGCGGGAGGGTGCCTGGCCGTGGGGATCCTGCACCGCCGGTGAGCGACAGCCTCCTGCGCTGCAGACGGGGCACAGACCCGCAGACCGGTAGCGGCGGGGAAAGGACTTTAGGGCAGCCCCTGGGGCGGAAACACAGAGCGGGGAGTCGCTCCTGTGACCTGGGAGCGGCTGGCGGTTTTAGAAGCACAAAGGGCAGAGACATGCCCCGACCTGGAGGCAGGACTGGGGGCATTGAGGAGGGGCGCACAACCCCGGCCGCTGCAGTTTATAGCAGCACGGACAGAAACGGAGACAGTGTGGCCTGGAGAGCTCACTGAAGAACAGACTGCGGTCTCTCTGCTCTGAGGCAGAGGGTTGGAAACGGTCTCTTTTGCTCTGACTCACGGAAGAGACGCGGAAAGCTGCCAGGGAACAAAAGCCCCAAAGACTAATTCCCACTGAGCCCATCCCCCACCACAGGGGCGCAGGGCAACTCCGCCCAAACAGGGTTGCCTGAGTAACAGTGCGGCAGGCCCCTCCCGCAGAAGATAGGCTGGGAAAACAAGAGGCCAGCAACCCTAAGGTCCCAAGAAAAGAGATACATCTTGCTTGGGTTCTGGTCAATAATTTGGACTCTATACATTCCCTCAAACACCCATCAACAGAATGACTAGGTGGAGGAACCCCTAAAATAGAAAAGACTCAGAGATCATGACTTATGCTGCAGATTGACAAATGGATGCAGATATAACCAAGATGTCGGAGATGGAATTCAGGCTAGCAATTGTGAAGACAATGGCTAGAATGGAGAAATCAATTAATAGCAACATAGAGTCTCTAAGGGCAGAAATGAAAGCTGAACTGGCAGAACTTAAAAATGCTATCAATGAGATCCAATGCAATGTAGATAATCTAACAGCTAAGGTAACTGAGGCAGAAGAACGAATAAGCGACCTGGAAGACAATATAATAGATAAAAAGGGAAAAGAGGAGGCCAGGGAAAAACAACTCAGAATCCATGAAAATAGAATCAGAGAAATAAATGACACCATGAAACGTTCCAGTGTCAGAATAATTGGAATCCCGGAGGGAGTGGAGAGAGAGAGAGAGGACTAGAAGATGTATTTGAGCAAGTCGTAGCTGAGAACTTCCCCAATCTGGGGAATGAAACAAACATTCGTGTCCTAGAGGCAGAGAGGACCCCTCCCAAGATCAAGGAAAACAGGCCAACACCCCGGCATGTAATAGTAAAACTTGCAAATCTTAGAACCAAGGAAACCATCTTAAGGGCAGTTAGGGGGAAGAGATTCCTTACGTACAGAGGGAGGAACATCAGAATAACGTCAGACCTATCCACAGAGACCTGGCAAGCCAGAAAGGCCTGGCAAGACACATTCAGGGTACTAAATGAGAAGAACATGCAGCCAAGAATACTTTATCTGGCAAGGCTGTCATTTAGAATGGATAGAGAGATGCAGAGCTTCCAAGACCAGCAGAAACTGAAAGAATATGTGACCACTAAGCCGGCCCTGCAAGAAATATTAAGGGGGGTTCTATAAAAGGAGAAAGACCCCAAGAGTGATCTACAACAGAAATTTACAGGGACAATCTATAAAAACAACGTCTTCACAGGCAACGTGATGACAATTAATTCATATCTTTCTTTTTTTTTAAATATTTTATTTATTTGACAGAGAGAGACACAGCGAGAGAGGGAACATAAGCAGGGGGAGTGGGAGAGGGAGAAGCAGGCCTCCCGCTGAGCAGGGAGCCCGATGTGGGGCTCGATCCCAGACTCTGGGAACATGACCTGAGCTGAAGGCAGACGCTTAACAACTGAGCCACCCAGGCGCCCCTAATTCATATCTTTCAATAATCACTCTCAATGTGAATGGCCTAAATGCTCCCATAAAATGGCACAGGGTTGCAGATTGGATAAAAAGACAGGACCCATCCATATGCTGCCTACAAGAGACTCATTTTGAACCTAAAGATACATCCAGACTGAAAGTGAAGGGATGGAGATCCATCTTCCATGCCAGCAGACCTCAAAAGAAAGCTGGGGTAGCAATTCTTATATCAGACAAATTAGATTTTAAACTAAAGTCTGTAATTAGAGACACAGAAGGACACTATATCATTCTTAAAGGGTCTATCCAACAAGAAGATCTAACCATTGTAAATATCTATGCCCCCAACATGGGAGCAGCCATCTACATAAGCCAACTGTTAACCAAAATAGTCATATTAATAACAATACGTTAATTGTAGGAGACCTCAATACTCCACTCTCAGCAATGGACAGATCACCTAAGCAGAAAATCAACAAGGAAATAAGAGCTTTGAATGATACACTGGACCAGATAGACCTCATAGATATTTACAGAACATTCCACCCTAAAACAACAGAATACTCATTCTTCTCGAGTGCACGTGGAACTTTCTCCAGAAGAGACCACATACTGGGTCACAAATCAGGTCTCAATGATACCAAAAGATTGAGATTATTCCCTGCATATTCTCTGACCACAATGCTTTAAAACTGGAACTCAATCACAAGAAAAAATTTGGCAGAAATTCAAACACTTGGAAGCTAAAGACCACTCTGCTCAAGAATGTTTGGGTCAACCAGGAAATCAAAGAACTTAAATAATTCATGGAAATTAATGAGAACGAAAACACATCGGTCCAAAACCTATGGGATACTGCAAAGGCGGTCCTAAGGGGGAAATACATAGCCATCCAAGCCTCATTCAAAAAAATAGAAAAATCCCAAATTCACCAATAACTCTACACCTTAAAGAACTAGAGAAAAAGCAACAAACGATACCTAAGCCACTCATTAGAAGAGAAATAATTAAGATTAGAGCAGAGATCAATGAATTAGAAACCAGAAACACAGTAGATCAGATCAACGAAACCAGAAGTTGGTTCTTTGAAAGAATTAATAAGATCGATAAACCACTGGCTAGACTTATCCAAAAGAAAAGAGAAAGGAACCAAATTAATAAAATTATGAACAAAAGGGGAGAGATCACGACTAACACCAAGGAAATAGAAACAGTTTTTAGAAATTATTATCAACAACTATATGCCAATAAACTGAGCAATCTGGATGAAATGGAGGCCTTCCTGGAAACCGATAAGCTGCCAAGACTGAAACAGGAAGAAATTGACAACCTGAATAGGCCAATAACCAGTAACGAGATTGAAGCAGTGATCAAAAACCTCCCAAAAAACAAGAGTCTGGGGCCTGATGGATTCCCTGGGGAATTCTATGAAACATTCAAAGAAGAAATAATACCTATTCTACTGAACCTGTTTCAAAAAACAGAAACAGAAGGAAAACTTCCAAACTCATTCTATGAGGCCAGCATTACCTTAATCCCCAAACCAGGCAAAGACCCCATCAAAAAGGAGAATTTCAGACCAATATCCCTGATGAATATGGATTCCAAAATCCTCAACCAAATCCTAGCTAATAGGATCCAACAATACATTAAAAGGATCATCCACCACGACCAAGTGGGATTTATCCCTGGGATGCAAGTGTGGTTCAACATTTGCAAATCAATCAATGTGATAGAACACATTAATAAGAGGAGGGAAAAGAACCATATGGTCCTCTCAATTGATGCAGAAAAAGCATTTGACAAAATACAACATCCTTTCCTGATTAAAACTCTTCAGAGTATAGGGATAGAGGGAGCATTCCTCAAGTTCATAAAATCCATCTATGAAAAACCCATAGCGAATATCATCCTCAATGGGGAAAAGCTGAGAGCCTTTCCCTTAAGATCAGGAACAGGTCAAGGATGCCCACTCTCGCCACTATTGTTCAACATAGTACTAGAAGTCCTAGCAACAGCAATCAGACAACAAAAAGAAATAAAAGGTATTCAAACTGGCAAAGAAGAAGTCAAACTCTCTCTTTTCACAGATGACATGATACTTTATGTGGAAAACCCAAAAGACTCCACCCCCAAATTACTAGAACTCATACAGCAATTCAGTAATGTGGCAGGATACAAAATCAATGCACAGAAATCAGTTGCTTTCTTATACACTAACAACGCAACTGTAGAAAGAGAAATTAGAGAAATGATTCCATTTACAACAGCACCCAAAACCATAAGATATCTCGGAATAAACCTAACCAAAGAGTTAAAGGATCTATACTCTAGGAACTACAAAACACTCATGAAAGAAATTGAAGAAGACACAAAAAGATGGAAAAATATTCCATGCTCATGGATCGGAAGAATAAACATTGTTAAAATGTCTATGCTACCCAGAGCAATCTATACCTTCAGTGCCATCCCAATCAAAATTCCAATGACATTTTTCAAAGTGCTGGAACAAACAATCCTAAAATTTGTATGGAATCAGAAAAGACCCTAAATCGCCAGGGAAATGTTGAAAAAGAAAAACAAAGCTGGGGGCATCACGTTGCCCAATTTCAAGCTATATTACAAAGCTGTGATCACCAAGACAGCATGGTACTGGCACAAAAACAGACATAGAGCAATGGAACAGAATAGAGAACCCAGATATGGACCCTCAACTCTATGGTCAAATAATCTTTGACAAAGCAGGAAAAAACATGCAATGGAAAAAAGACAGTCTCTTCAATAAATGGTGCTGGGAAAATTGGACAGCCACATGCAGAAGAATGAAACTGGACCATTCTCTAACACCATTCACAAAGATAAACTCAAAGTGGATGAAAGACCTCAATATGAGACAGGAATCCATCAAAATCCTAGAGGAGAACATAGGCAGTAACCTCTTTGACATCGCCCACAGCAACTTCTTTCAAGATACATCTCCAAAAGCTAGTGAAACAAAAGCAAAAATGAACTTTTGGGGCTTCATCAAGATAAAAAGCTTCTGCACATCAAAGGAAACAGTCAACAAAACAAAGAGGCAACCCACAGAATGGGAGAAGATATTTGCAAATGACACTACAGAGAAAGGGCTGGTATCCAAGATCTATAAAGAACTTCTCAAACTCAATACCCAAAAAACAAATAATCAAGTCAAAAAGTGGGCAGCAGATATGAAAAGACACTTCTCTGAAGAAGACATACAAATGGCTAACAGACACATGAAAAAATGTTCATCATCATTAGCCATCAGGGAAATTCAAATCAAAACCACATTGAGATACCACCTTACACCAGTTAGAATGGCAAAAATGGACAGGGAAAGAAACAACAAATGTTGGAGAGGTTGTGGAGAAAGGGGAACCCTCTTACACTGTTGGTGGGAATGCAAGTTGGTTCCGCCACTTTGGAAAACAGTGTGGAGGTTCCTCAAAAATTTAAAAATAGAGCTACCCTATGACCCAGCAATTGCACTACTGGGTATTTGCCCCAAAGACACAGATGTAGTGAAAAGAAGGGCCATATGCACCCCAATGTTCATAGCAGCAATGTCCGCAATAGCCAAACTGTGGAAAGAGCCGAGATGCCCTTCAACAGATGAATGGATAAAGGAGATGTGGTCCATATATACAATGGAATATTACTCAGCCATCAGAAAGGATGAATACCCAACTTTTACATCAACATGGATGGGACTGGAGGAGATTATACTAAGTAAAATAAGTCAAGCAGAGAAAGTCAATTATCATATGGTTTCACTTATTTGTGGAACATAAGGAATAGCATGGAGGACATTAGGAGAAGGAAGGGAAAAATGAAAGGGGGGAAATTGGAGGGAGAGATGAACCATGAGAGACTATGGACTCTGAGAAACAAACAGGGTTTTAGAGGGGAGAGGGAGGGGGGATTGGTTAGCCCGGTGATGGGTATTAACGAGGGCACGTACTGCATGGAGCACTGGGTGTTATATGAAAACAATGGATCGTGGATCACCATATCAAAAACTAATGATGTACTGTATGCTGACTAACATAACATAATAAAATTAAAAAAAAAAAAAACTTAGTATTACTGTTTTAAATCTCCTATACTTTTGAATAACTAATGAGTTTATCATTATTGTTCTTACCTTTACCCCTTGGGATTTCTAATCCTGTAGCTTACCACCAAAGAAAAAAGTGGGTTTTCTACCTCTAGGTTATAACATTTGTTGAAAGTGAGCCTTACCTTAGAATTTACTCCATCCCCTCTGAGCCCATTTTGTGTTCCCTCAGGCAGGGAGTAAGATCCATCTGTTTATCTTTAGCCTTGCTCTCACTGGCAGACTGGCTCACATACTGGCAAAGAGATGTCTGTCACTTTGAATTTCATGGAGAACTTTACCCCAGTCTCATGAGTCCCATTACCTTTGTGACTCATAGATATATGGCCTATTCTCTTCTATGCTTTCTGGATCCAGGATATTGGGGAATGACATAAATAGCTAGTCATTGGCTGGTTCTGAGAAGACTTCCAAGAATAACTGCCACAAAACTTTTAACAAAACTATGAGTTTTAAAGATCTAGAATGTTGTCTGTCAACCAAGGTCTAGAATGGAGACTACAAACTGGTGGCCAAATCATCCCACAGGCATGTTTTGCTTGGCCAGGCTAGTGTTGGCCTGCAGAGTGTTTAAGAAATATTTAATTAGTTCCCAAAATTTAAAAATCAGGAGATTTCACATAAAAATCCAGATTTCTGGCATCACTTGATTTGGTAGCACAAAGTCTGCATTCCCACCTGACAATAATGGGCTACAGCTTTATAGCAGTTGCCCCATCTAGGTAGGGCAAGCCCACTCCAATTCACCATAATTCCTACCACTCCCTACCAGACCTACTTCACTTGTCTCTATAACATGACTGGCTCCAGTAGGCTTTGGAGGTTGGGATCTTTACTTTAGAATAACAGTGCGGTTAGCACTTATGCTAAGAACTGTGGGGGAAAACAGGGACAGATTAACATTTCCTGGATTATCATCTGGTTAGAGAAAACAATAATAATAACAATAATAAAGCTAATTTATGGATCAATTAAGGTGCTAATTGTGAGGTATCAAGCACGGAAGTGACCCCTGACCTAAACATACTCCTAATGTGTGGCTATCCATTGAAGTGATGGCCAGGAAGATCAGCCCTGCATGAGACCAATTGAAGAGTCCAACAATTTGTCCAGTTAGACCATGAAGGTGTCTCTAGCATGGAGTTCAGAAACTTATCCATGCATTTATCGACTCATTCCTTTTTTCAACAAGTATCTATGAACTGGTTGGGGAGGCCAGAAAAGTTCACCATCCAGATCTCTCTTCAAGTAAATCTTCGTGGGAAGCCTCACAGACAACAGCCCCAGATGCTGTTCCTTTGGATCCACTGTGGATCCAGCTTCCCCAAGGTCACTTTTAGACACTATCTGAGCATGATGGGGGTTTTGGAACCAGGCTACTCCTGCCCAACCTGGGACTTCTCTAAGAGGCAATCTTTATATGGGTCCCTGCTCTCCCCCTGGAGAGGACTTTCTCAGAACTGCCCTGTGGTCTGAGGCTTTTCCTACCCAATCTTCCTTCCTTCCCTTTCTCCATTCACAGGTGTCAGACCTGTGTCACCAGCCTACTCTTGCTCCTTCCCCTTTATCCTTCTTAGGTATTTCCACTCATAAGCTTCTTGTATGCCTGATCCTTTCTTGGCTTCGGTCCTCAGAGGACTCAGACTGACACAACTGCCTATTGTGTGTCAGGTACTATGCTAGGTGCTTGGGACATAGAGTGTATAAAACAGACAAGATTCAATTCATTCATAGAGCTTGCATTAAAGTGATGGTAGATACAACATAAGCAAGAGAATAAATAAATAAAACTATAGAAAGGTTAAAGAATGATGTGTAGATTGATTGAGTGCTCAGGCAAGGTCTTCCTTAGGAGATGATGATTAAGCTGACACCTGGAATGACATTCCAGGCAGATAAAAGAGCAAGTAAAAAGGGTTGAGACAGGAGTGTCCTTGGCATAGTTGTGAAAAGAAGAAAAGGCCAGTGTGGCTGACGAATAATCAAAGAGGAAAGACTGGAATGAGCAAGAATGTTGAAGAACTAGTAAGGAGCCTGATTTGGGTTTGTAGGCCACAATAAGTAATTTGGAGCTGGTCAGGGAGGAGACCATACTCCATCTCCAAGGACAGATAGAATTAGGTCAAGATAGAACTCTGAAGGCTTGTGTCTGCTGCTAAATGTTGCTCTAAAAAGACAAAGGTTTTCATCATATTACACATATAAAACGTTTGGATGCACCTACACTGAGCAAGCTTCGTGGACCATCTTGAGAAACTAAGTACCACACAAATATTACATCTGTACAAAATGCAGGGCTCTAAACTGTAGATTTACCCTGTGTGTGTGTGTGTGTATGTGTGTGTGTGTGTGTGTAAAAGAAGCCAGTTTATAAGCTGAGTACCATTCCTGTGTGCCTTCAGAGTTTAGAGAAGGAAGAGATGACTATGAACTGGAACAAGTCCAAGAGAATTTCTTGGAAGAATGAGAAGTTAGCTTATCAAAATCATTGCCTGCTAGGAAAAGGGTAAAAATACAGATAACTTCTTTTGCTAAAACTGGCTGATTTGATTTCCATTTGAAGAAAATAAGGAGTCAACCAACACCCATTGCAAATATGCCACCACTCCACCTGACTCATTGGCCATTAGCAAGCCTATAGGAACTCCTGAACAAATGAGAAAATATGATGAAATTTGGATAGGAACTCTTGTGCCTAGGTTTAGAGAGAAGATGTGCAACTCATTTGGAGAACATTCTTTGCATAATAGCTTCAAGAGTTGTCATTTCTGGCCAATAGCTACTGTTCTTTGTGTGGAGGTTCCTAGGAATATGTATCTTGACCAGAGGACCTGGCAGGCTATTGTTAACTTCTGCTCCTGCCACTGCCCAAAGTACAATTTGACTTTTAAGAGGGTTTGCCTTTTCACCTTACCTCCCACCCCATCAGAGGCAGGGCAGTGAGAAACATCTATGATAGCTCACCAGGACTTTCCTTTGGAGAATCACTAGCTATCTACACACCCTAGGAAAGTTTCCTGAAATAGAACTGCATTATCTGAGGACTGAAAAGGGTGCTGGAAAAGCTCACTTAGCTATAAGAAAACTGATGAAAGGCCTGGATGGTTTCCCATTGTCTGGGGAACTCAAATTCTCTAAATGGGCCCCAAAATGTCCATCATTCAGCCCTTGCTGAGGCTGGGTCAACATGATAGCAAACAACACCTGAGCATTGAAGAATCCGATCAATTATTTCCTGAGAGAGTGCCAGCTATTTGAAATAGAAGTTGGATTTTTAAATTTCTGTCTGAATATTTTTAATTTTTGTTAACATGTAATAAACATACAGAAAATTACACATATTGTGACAAGATCATAAACTTTTTTTTCAGATCAATAAACTTTTAAAAAGTGAGTATAACTGTATAACCAGATCAAGAA
Organism: Phoca vitulina; assembly: GCF_004348235.1. NCBI lineage: Eukaryota > Metazoa > Chordata > Mammalia > Carnivora > Phocidae > Phoca > Phoca vitulina. The sequence continues at coordinate 42,217,300 of NW_022589728.1, forward strand.
CCACATATTACCAGCACCTCAGAAGTCCCCCTGTTGCTCCCTTTTTGCAGAGGATGGTCACTATCCTGTATTCTAAGCTAACTTTGCTTGTTTTGCATTTTATCTAAATTGAATACCATGGACATTCCTGATCTCAAGGGAAAAAAAATTTTAGCATTTCACCATTTAATACAATATATCATGTGATTTACATATCAAATTAAAGAAGTTCCCTTTTATTTTTACTTTGCTATGAATTTTCATCATGAATAGATGTTGCATTTTGTCAATTTCTTTTATTCTATTGAGGTGATCTTTTTTCTGCCTTTTTTCTATTAATGTAGTGAATTACATTATTTGATTTTCCTAATGTTAACTCAACCTTCCAAAACTAGAATAAAATCTATTGGCCGTATTATATTATTCTTTTTATGTATCACTGGTTTCAATTTTCTAGCATTTTATTTAAAAGTTTTTGCATTTATGTTTCTGAGTTGTCTATAATTTTAATAACAAATTTCATTTTTTAAATAGATCCTAACTTACACTATGCAAAGTTTCTTTAATTCTTTTGTCAGTTGTAATAAGTAATTTATTTGAGGAATTTGTACATTTTATTCAAATTACCAAATGTGTTGGGTTAAATTTTATCACAATACCCTCTTTCTTATCATTTGATAAGAACCCTAGGATCTGTAGTAATGTTCTCCATTTTAATGCTGATATTAACCATTTATTTTTATTTCCTGGTTAATTTTGCTAGGAGTTTATCAATTTTATAGATCTTTTCAGGGAACTAACTTCTGGTTTTGCTGATTTTCTCTATCATATGTGTGTGGGTTTTTTAAATTGTTCATTGATTTGTCTTTTTTATTATTTATTTCTATATACGCTTCTTAAGTTTGATTTGATGGACTCTTTACTCCTCTTTACTCATTTCTTAGATGGAAATTTTTTTTAAAAGATTTTACTTATTTTTTTGTCAGAGAGAAAGAGAGAGAGCAGGGGGAGTGGCAGGCAGAGGGAGAAGCAGGCTCCCTGCTGAGCAGGGAGCCCAATGTGGGGCTCAATCCCAGAACCCTGGGTTCATGACCTGAGCCAAGGCAGCCACTTAACTGACTGAGCCACCCAGGCACCCTAAGATGGAAATTTAAATCACTGATATCATGACTTTTCATTTTTCTCCATTTAGAAGTATAAATTATCCTCCTTCTAAGTAGTGCTTTAACTGCATGCCACAAATTTTGATATGTCATGTCTTTATCATCATTCAGTTCAAAACATTTTAATTTTCAATTCGATTTCTTCTTTGATACATGGATTATTTATAAATCTATTTTTTAATTTCTAGGTAGTTAAATTTTTTCTAATTATCTTTTTGTTACTAACTTTTTTCTTGATTCCACTGTGATCGGAGAACACGTTCTATGTAATCTTAGTCATTTGAAATTTATTGAGACATGCTTAATGGCCTAACATATGGTTAATTTTGGTTAGTATTTTATATACACCTGCAAAGAATGTCATTTTGGGGTGCAGTGTTCCATATTTATCAAATAATCCCAGTTTGTTAGTTGTGTTCAGATTTTTTATATCATTCTTAGTTTTGTTTTTTTTTTTTAAAGATTTTATTTATTTATTTGACAGAGAGAGACACAGCGAGAGAGGGAACACAAGCAGGGGGAGTGGGAGAGGGAGAAGCAGGCTTCCCGCTGAGCAGGGAGCCCGATGCGGGGCTCGATCCCAGGACCCTGGGATCATGACCTGAGCCGAAGGCAGACGCTTAACGACCAAGCCACCCGGACGCCCCTATCATTCTTAGTTTTTTGGTTGCTTGTTCTATCAGCTATTGACTTAAGTTTCTTAAAGTCTCCCACTATGATTATGATTTATTTATTTTTCGTTAGTTTTGCCAATTTTAAAAAATATTTTTAAGATTTATGGAGTGCAATCAAATTTAGTGATATGATATCTTTGAAATGAATTGAACTCTTTATTCTTAGAAAATGCCACTTTAATGGGGTGCCTGGGTGGCTCAGTCAGTTAAGCATCTGCCTTCAGCTCAGGTCACGATCCCAGGGACCTGGGATCCAGCCCCATGTCGGGCTCCCTGCTCACGGGGAGCCTGCTTCTCCCTCTCCTCCCTGCTTGTGCTCTCTCTCTCTAAAATAAATAAAATCTTGAAGGAAGGAAGGAAGGGAGGGAGGGAGGGAGGGAGGGAGGGAGGAAGGAAGGAAGGAAGGAAGGAAGGAAGGAAGGAAGGAAGGAAGGAAAAGAAAATGCCACTTTAAAGAGTACCTGGATAGTTCAGTTGGTAGAGTGTGGAACTCTTGATCTCAGCGTTGTTAGTTCAAGTTCCACATTGGGTATAGAGCCTACTTTTAAAAAAATGCCTCTCTAAAATATCCAACTAATTTTTAAAATAAATTCCAATGATCTATGCATATCTGTACATACTAATATGTATAAATAGAGATGTGCATATGGATAGAGAGATAGAGACAGAGGTCCTATTAGTTTTGTTTCTCTGGAACTGACTGATATACCAGCATTTTATGCATCACCAAAACTCAGAAAATATTCTTTGAGGAAAAATAGTCATGTGTTTAAAGCTTCTAATTTTTAATTTGTTATTCCAATTTTATAAGACCACTAAAATCTTTACTGGTTTCTGTTTTTCTCAGCAAAGATTCACTCCCATTTATTTTCATGACTCCCTGGCCTTTCATAGGCAACTCCTAATATTTGTGATGTCCTCTTTCCCTGGCGAATGACTGAGCTTCAAAACTAGGACTTCAGGCTCGCCTGGGTGGCTCAGTCATTAAGCGTCTGCCTTTGGCTCAGGTCATGATCCCAGGGTCCTGGGTTTGAGCCCCACATTGGGTTCCCTGCTCAGCGGGGAGCCTGCTTCTCCCTCTCCCACTCCCCCTGCTTGTGTTCCCTCTCTCACTGTGTCTCTCTCTGTCTAATAAATAAATAAAACCTAAAAAAAAACAGGAAAAAACCCCCAAAAATACCTAGGACTTCAGATTTTTCTTAACTATTCATCTATACAGCCACTTCATAGATACTTGTTGAGCTTCTGTCATGTCACAAAACTGACCTTCCTGCTGTCAAGGAGTTTTTAGTTTCTATTAGAACAATTAAATCCCAAAACAAGGACCCATGGTTGGTGATAAAGTTTTTACCTATACACATTGAAATGAAATAAAGATAACAATGTACATGTCAGTATAAAAGAATCAATTTTTCTTCTCTTTAGAAAAACTTTATCCTGAGATTACACCCTCAATATTTTTAATGCTAAATATCTTTTCTTGCTTCTCCTTCCAGAAATCATGTAGTAGCTTATGACAGCTACAACAATCAGAAAAAAAAACATACATTTTTAAAATTATTTTTTAAAGTCTCAGAGAGCTGTAGAAGTAATAAAGACTAGATGAACTAAAATTCAAGAGAGTAGACAGCATTTCCTAGATGGCCCATTGATCATGCATATGAACTCACAATTGGTCTTCACCTGGGAGCAAGTCATGGAAACATATGGAGCATTCAGATATTCTGAATATGTCTGTACATTTTTAGCACAGCCTGAGTGTGGGAGAGCAATGGGAGATGAGACCGGAAAAGGGATAGATGTGGCTAAGGGAAGTACAGATGCCAAATTCACTCATCTGCTATGAAATGTTTCCTGTGGCAAAGGAGAGCAATTGAGGAATTTTCAATAGCTAAGTGACACCAATACCATTTATACCTATTGTGTCTGATATGTTATTTAAATTATTAATATACTCTTTTTTCCCAGCTTCCTGGGGTATGCATCTCTTTCCAAATTTATTTTCAATTACTTCTGGTTGATGGTAGGAATATTTACACTAAGAGATTGGCATTCACTACAAATCCTGGCTTTTTTTTCTTCTGGAGAGCAAGTGGTTAAATATTTACCTGCAAGCACCATAGCTGGGACCATAGAGGACTGGGGTATGCAGTTTTGCTAGGGACCATGATAAAATACAGAAAGGCCTATACACTCTGGAACCTCTAATTGAGGGTCAGCAAATCTAAATGACCACCAATGTGGAGGGGAGTTGCTTGGGACTAAATCCTTGGTTCCATCAATCTCATCCAATCAAGGATGTAAAGCATTGATATTTTTTCTTCTCTTTACTTCTTAACCTGTCAGAAGGATAATCATCCTAAAGAAATGGGATAAATTTGAGAGAACAGCCATTCCTCTGCATCACCAACTCTGAACAGCTATAGCGAAATATCTAACCTCAGTAGGGCCAGGGAGAGTGCTGTGATATCTGACAATAGATGGACCTAGGTTTTAATGCCAGAAGAAGCGGCTTTATCAGCTGGAGCAATAAAAAAGTGCATCAGAGTAAGATGCTGATTGGTGGTAATCATTGGGGAAAAAATAAGCAAAATGATCTCATTTCTACACCAAAGTAGTTGACATGTCCTGTAACTGAAGAGAAATAAGCTTTGTAATTTAGAACTGTAATCACCCAGAATTCAAGATTATCCAAGTTAACTAAGATCTTAAAATACAACATCAGAATTGCTAACAGTCTACCTGGTTTTTTTTTTGTTCGTTTGTTGGGTTGGTTTTTTTTTTTACTTGCAGTGAAGCTTCAATAATATCTTTATTCCCCTCCCCAAAGTTTTGGAGGACATTGGACATTTCTCTGTACAAGCAGATTGGGTTATTTGATCAAGTGATGGGCATTTTTGAAATAGGAAATCCAGCTTCTATCTATAGGAATCCCCATATCTGGTGGGCAAAAAATAAACATTATGTGTCTGATACTTTTATTTTGGTGCTGAGTATTTGAAATAATCTTTCATAGCCATTTGTTTGAAATGCTTTGTCTCATCATAGATAGTCAGCAACCATTTTTTAAAAGAAGGATTTTTAAAAATATAACATCAATACTCTGATAGGGATATTGAGAAATGAATATTTACCAAGAGGAAGTTACATTACCCAGTGAGCTGAACTGATTTCCCCAAAGGGTGTTCTCTCCCACTCCTAGGTCTCTTTGTACCATAATTATACCACCATAAATTGTTCCAAATGTTTATTTGTATTTTTTTCTGGATTTTTAGCAATTAAATGAAAAGAGAAAGTAAAATCCATTTAATCTGCAAATATCTAGGACTGAGAGTCCAGTTTTGTGAATTCTCTCTATATCCATTGTCTCCATGCCTATACATATTTGCTGGTCAATATCAATTCCAAAGGGGAAACTTGCTAAGAGAGAAGAAAAGAAAAGTAATTTTTTTTCTTTCTGTTGTAACAATTTACTAGCTTTGATAAATGTTTGGTGGGAAAAAGAGTTCAAAAGTTGTGGTTGAATTGAGTTTTAAGAAGTAATCTACTGATTTTCTTTACCCATGCTATCCTGTCTTATCACAAATCACTCACAGTAGCAGAAAGTTAGTGGACACACAATTACAATGAATATGTATTTTGTAGATTCAATTGGCTAGTTATCTGTCATTTCACCAATATTAACAAGGACACTGTTGAGATGGTGTTATTAGCCCCATATTACATTTGAGGAAATTGAGGCTCAGAAAGGTAACATGACTTGAACAAGGTCAGAGAGTAAATGGCAGTCTGGTTTATTCTCAGGTGCCCCAGTTTCAAGTCCAATGGTTTTCCCACTATACCAGAGCCATCTTGATATTCTGCCTTGGTTTCATATTAATTATACTACTGGTCATGGTAAGAATATTAATGAATACAATTACCAAAGATTTAGTAAGGGAATAATTTTAAAAGCTTAAGTTTATTAGAAATGGCCAATTTAGTTTTATAAGGGATAAGTCATACTGAAATAAGTGACTACATTTTTCTAGGATATAGTTTCCATAGTGACCATGGAAAGACTGACATTATATACTTGAAATTCCAGAATGGTTTTGGTAACATCTCAGAGATCATTAGCTCAGATCTTGGACTGAGGGTAAAGTACCTTGTTAGGTAGAAACCAAACTCAAAACAGCAACTTTTGAAAGGACAGATTTTTTTCTAGCTGGAAAGGAGGCAGAAGTAGAGCACCTATGGTCAGATTGGGTGTTCTATTTGTGATTTATAGGAATATTTAGAATTGTAAATGTGATGTTCCTGGTGTGTTGACAATATATCAATTAGGAGAAAAGTCATTTAGCCAAAATTAAAAAATCTGTTCATTTTAGCATACCACAAATAATCATTACAATTAATCTAAATTATTTTGCAAGAGATAATGGGCCACGTGGCTAGACAAGTATCTGGATGTAGAGACCAGCTCAGAGTAATCCCCAAAGATTTGTTTTGTTAGTAAGAGATGTATAAATAATAAATATATAAGGAATGAAAATAAGATTGTCAAAATTAATAGGAATATATGCAACTGGAAGTCAAAAGAAACAGTTAAATTATCCTCTAGTTTTCAAACCATGGTTAACCATTCTCTACTGACTTCAAAACGTTTCATGAACTAATTTACTCTAACTGAACCATTACCTATCATCCCCATACTGCACTCTTGTTCTCTATCTCTCTAATCTCCTTTAACCCTTCTCCCACACAAGCTTTCAAGCTTATTTCCATGCTTTTTGTATAGCCATAAAATATCTCTTCTTTCTGCCATTTTCAATCTCTCCCTATTTGATGCCCAAGCTCAAAGCCTAATCCTATCAACAAATAAATGATTGAACAAATGGAAAAAAAAAACAAAAACCCAACAATCTATCTCTTCCAGTCTTCAGGGTCAACCAGACCTTTATGAATGATCTTTTCATGTCCTGTGCCTTCAACAGTTCCCTGCCCCATTTTCATTGTTTTAATTTCTATTCATTTGTATGCTATATTATGGTTATTCAACTACTTTTATGAGTAATGCTAGACATCTCTGTAAAGCTAAAAAGTCCTAGAAAACAAGGACGATGCATCACATTTCCTTTATACCCATGGGCCACATTTAGCCCTCTACCTGTTTTCATTCTATTTATTTGTTATATGTAGTCTTTATTGTGAGATTATTTTTCTTGTGATGTCTTTGTTGAAACTTGGTATCATGATAATTCTGACTTCATGGCCTGAGTTAGAAAATGTTTCCTGCTATTCTATTTTCGGGAAGAGTTTGAAAATATTCTTGTTAATTCATTTTTAAGCTATTGGTAGAATTCATCTGTGAACCATCTAGTCCTGGGCTTTTCTTTATTGGGCATCCATATATTTTTGTATGGCTTGTGAGTTAAGATATATGTTATACTTCTAAATGGTTGAAAAAGACCAAAAGAAAAATAATATTTCAAGATATGTGAACATTATGTGAAATTCCAATTTTAGTGTCCACAAAATTTTATTGGACCACAGCCATGTTCATTAATTTATGTATTGTCTATGGCTTCTTTCACACTACAATGGCAGAACCGAATAGTTGCCGCAAAACCCAAAAAACTAAAATGTATGTAGTTTCCACAAATGCCAAAGACCAGACAGGAAACTTTGCATATGGTACTATTTCTAATCCTAACAAAAGCTCTGCAAGATATTATATCCAAAGTTTTATGATTGAGGAAAGAGACGCAGAGAGGCTGGTAACTTGCTCATGTCACATAGGTGGTAAGCAGTGGACTTGGAATCTTACCAGTGCTGCCTGACTTGACTTCTTTATACTACACCATCTCCCAAAGGGCATTATTGAAGGACCCCACTTCTGCTCAAGACTCCTCTTTTCATCCCTGATACCTTGAAGATTATGAACAAATTCTAAATACATACAGTAGTTGATATTAAGGAAGATAGATTAGTTGCCTAACATTGGAATCAGCACCAACATTAGTTTTATTCCAAGTAAGTATTCTACAGAGGGGTGATCTGCAGCTTGTCAACCCCCTGCAGGCTTCACATAATCAGAGCTTTCCAAAGAAACAGAACTTTTTTACAGAGTTTCTCTATATAATAAAAACCCCTAAAAGCCCCAAGATCTTAAAGTATCATTCCTAGAGTAAAGATTAAAATATACTCAGCCTCATTACGGTGTCTTTTTTCCCAATTGTATGTAGTTTTAATGTTAGTACTCTTAGCATAAATGTCAATTTTAAAAAAAAAGTATATTTTAATCAAAGCACCTCATTCCTTATCTGGCCTATGTTGAGAAGAGTTAATGGGTCAGGATGTAAGACTAAGATCTAATTCTAGGTCTTGCTGCTAACATCATGTTCAACTAATCAACTACATTGTGTATAAATAGTCAAGATAATGCATCAACAAAACGTTGTAGTAGAGATGAGATCATCCCCTGGTGGAAATATACCTCCAGTTCATCTTGGCTTTAGTAGAAGATGACTGTGGCCCAGTTTTTACTTCCATGCCCAAGAATAAAAAATCTTTTGTCATTCCACTTCTCAGTCCACACTTCAGTTTGGTCATTGTGGATACTTGGGAGAGTGACCAAATGTCTAGCAACCTAAACTGGAAAAAGAGTCTAACATTACAGTATGTTTCCATTTGAATATACCCTTGTAGTATGGGACTGCTAGAGAAAGTCATCATGACACTGGAAAGAATCACACTAGTATCCTGGAAAAAAAAAAAAAAAAACCTGGCACATTTTGCTAATACTATGTCTCGTTTAATGACTGATGTTCAGTTATCTTTGGTTTTTCATACGAATATTTTATCTTATACACCTCCTAAATTAAATTATATGTTAGCAATTTATTCTAATTGCTCACTCTTATATCCATTATATTAGATGAGAAAATATTCTAACTTAGATCTCTTTGATCTTACTCTTAATACATAAGAAAGTGAGCACTGTATTCATAAGGAGACTCTCATCCCAAATACCTTACATTTTTCATGTGAACTTTGACCATTTTATCATTCCAGTCAAATCAATTTAAAGCCCCCCACTCACAAAAACATGCCTTTTTAATAGTAGAAAAAATTGAGAAATAAAGCATCTATTCTTGAGTCTTTTTTATGTATGTATTCATAAGTTTTGATCTGCTTTTCTTTATTGTGAAAATAATAGATCCTGAAACCTTATCCAATATTCTCTCCTTGGAAATAATTTTTCTCTAAAATTCCAAGGTAACTAACTCAGTATCCCATTTATATTGCTCAGGCTTTATTTCTCTTCCTATGCTATTTATTAAGCCAAAAGGTAGTTTCATTCTCTGAGGGAAAAAAATATTTGAGAAAGTTCACCCTGATGGCTTTCAAGTACCATTGTTGCCAATAAACAGAGGTGAAAAGCTGTGGTCAAAATCTCCAAACTAAGTGGCCATTTAATTCTCAACTCCCCCACCAAGCTTCTGAAACTACATATTCAGAGATACTCTAGGAAAATTCACTTCAGATGGGAGCTTCATTCCCAAATCTCTCTCTGGCTTCCTACCATGTGAGATTCTCAAGGACTCCTCTTGTTTCTTTAGCACCTGGCCTAGAGCACAGGCAAAACAAAGAGGTCTATTCCACTTTTCCTATTCTTTGGGTCCATACTAACTCTGCCTGGACTTCCAAACTGAAAGCATCTTCCTGCTCTGGCATCATCTTGCCACAACTTCATCATGAAATGGAAGAGAAAAGAGAGCACAGAGGAAAGAAAGGTAAAAGATATATACTGCCCTCATTTATTTTTATTTAAAAGCCTTTTATTCTTCCTCTAAAATTCCATTCCTGACAATATATAGGAACCACTAAGAACCCCACTCATCCTTGAACTTCTTCCTCTTTCTGTTACCATGCATGTGCCAGGCACTGTACTAGGCATGGATATAACAATGGACAAGGCAGCAGAGTTTGAGCCCTCACAAGGCTCTATACCTGCTCTAGGCTCCCACATTTATCCATATTCTCTTTAATTGTTTGAAAGTATGATTATTATGCTTCTAGCTCAAAAGGTAGCTGGAGTAAGTTTTAAAATTAAAATAAACAGTAACATAATAAGCTAGGTACAAAGCACATTCAAACATTTCTCTTTACTCAACACATTCTGATGAACATCTTCCATGCCCAAGCACTGTCACATGCACTGTGGACATGATAAATGTCTGCACTGTGTCAAATAGCCCATTCTTTGGTGAGAGGAGATAGATGCTATGAAAGTACACAAGTAAATGAATAACTATCATACATTCAGAGAACGATACAGTCTGTGAAAGAAATTAAAATGCATTGTGAGTCTGATGGAATAGGATGGAGCAAGCAGAAAGGTGTACATTAGTCAGGGTGGTAGAGGAAGATCTTCCTGAGGAGAGGGTTCCTGGACTGGAAGATCCACCTGAGCAAAGATCTGGGGTAAGAGTGTTCTGGAAGTAGGGAATAGTCACAGTAAAAGCCTTGAGCCAGGAACAAGCTGGCATGTTCTAGGAATAGAAGCAACCACTGCCTGAGGAATAGAAGTGGGTGGGCTGTGGGTGTAAGATGAGGTTGGGGGTAACAGGGGCTGGATCATGCAGGACCTGGTAGGTTAAGACATGGACTTTGGATTTTACTCTAGCGAGATGGAAACATCTTGAAAGGTTTTAAGTAGGGGGGTGTGGTGATCTGATTGATGTGTTTAAAACATCCTGCTGTCTGCTATGTTGCTTTGTGGGCAATGAACATTAGGGAGGCAAGAGCAGAAGCAAGGAGATTGGCAGGTACAACACAACATATGATGCCTCTAAAGTTTAATATAGCGACTGTCCTCAGGCAGCGAAAAAGAACTGTGCCGAGTTTGCCATGCCCAAACCCAGGTCTAGAGGTAGAGGGCCTTAGCCTACTACAGGGTACCTGGGCACAGACATGAAGAACACTCCTCCCCGCAAACAACATCGTGTAAAGAGGAGGGCAGCTGACCTTCAAATGAGACAAGCTGTGTTGGAATCCCAGATCTGTCCGGTCACCTTTCCAGCTTTAGTTTTTTCCTCTGTGAAGTGGAACTAATGGGCCCACCTCTCAGGCAAATTCCCATCAGATGGGAGTCTAAGATGAGGCAACATAGGCAGAAGCACTTGGGGAATGTTAACTTCCCTTCTTCCTGGGGGTGGCACATTTCAGGGAGGTGGTGCAGGGAATAACTCTTGTCCTCTGCATCCCAGACTAGAATGGCCCGTGTTTAGAAAGGACCCTATGCTTACCACTCTCCTGTAAGATGCATTATAGTAATGTGACCAGGAAGCTAGGAGAGCCACTTCAAACTGCATTATTCAGTCAACAAGAAACTTGAACTGAAAGTGGGGGGAAAAAAAAGTCAAGAAAAGCAGTCATGGAGAAGGTTTGCCCAACTGCATGGCAAACTGAACTTCTATGTCACACCTTCTCTGAGACAAAGCCATGAGGACTAAGGTCTGCATACTTGTACACTATTTCAAAGTGCATTCCCTTCTGTAGCACGCTATGGGAATGTGATTTGGATGGTGAAACAGATTTGGAGAGTTTGGATCTCCTTGCAAAATAAAAGGGCCAAAATGCAGGTTGGAGTAATAACTTTCACCTGACAGCCAGTGGTGGGGTTTACTTGGGTAAATGGTTTTCTAATTGACAGTTTTAGGCCCTGGCAACTGCAATAGAAATAGAGTCCAAATCCTTTTGAGGGCCTATAACTCCAAAAGCTGTGTTAATGTGATAGATTAAATGTACCAAAGCTGAGGCAGCCCAGCGGCAGACCCCGGTGCTGGGGATTGCCTTTTCCTGGTTTCACAACTGTTTGTTTTGATTGCTTTAAGTGTTGCAAAGCCCCATTGCCTTCCCTTCCAACTTCTGGCCCACCTCTACCCATACTGCTGGTTCATTTGAACTTCTTTTCAACTTTTGCTTCCTTAGAAAGCCTCTGCTGATCATGTGGTCAAAGATTTTGGGTGTTAAATTTGGCTACCCAGAACAGCCATATTGTCCAGGATTCTTTTTCTGTGCATTTCCAGAACTTGTTCACACACATTACATCTGTAGTAGTCAGTTTATGCTGTCTAACAGCCTCAAAAATCTCAGCACCTCATGGGTTGGTAGGTGGTGAACCATGTTTCCTCTAATTTAACCTGAGCTCAGCTGGTTAAGTGGCTGTGCTTTGGGGTGTGAGTTTGCTGGGTTGATTCCAGTCTCAGGACTGGGTGCAGGAATGCCTGAATATCTTTTTTCATGTGTGGGAACAACAACTACCTGGGGTCTGTCCTCATGGCAAATGGAAACAGCTTAAGAGGGCAAACCAAGTACACATTTCAAGCCTCTTCCCACATCATTTCTTCTCATATCCCATGGGCCAAGGCAAAAAAAAACCCAAAGTCAAGGAGGAGGGAAATATACTCTTCCTCTAGTGGGAGGAAGGAAAGTCACATGGCAAAGGGTCTGGATGTATAAATATAACATGGGGATGTTTGAAGAGCTGGTGACCAGTGAGCCAATCTACTACAACCTTCTTCTCCAAGTCCTGGTCCTGCTCCTGGTCTTGGATAGAACCAAGGACTCACAATGAATGCTCATTCCATGTAGAGTGAAGCCTCTTGGGGAGATCGTTTCACTTCTGAGGGCACCATTGTGGCGCTGCAAAATTAAAGCATTGAGCCCAGTGGACTCTAAGGTTCAAACATTCTATGGATCTGTATGTTCAGAATATACGTTCGTAAAGGGAGAATTTCTAAAATATTTTCTTGGGCCAAAGAAGGAAACTGCTAAATGGTGCTAAGAGTTGGAAAGTCACTAAGAGAAGTGTAGAGATTTCCTGTTAGGTTTTACTTACTAAATTTGTCCCAAACTCTGCTTATTGGTCAGAATCATGAAGAGGAAGAAGGAAACACATACATTAAGGCCTCCTGTTGGTCTCAAGCTGCACCAGGCACTGAGAATATAACATTAAACAAATAGACAAATTCTCTGACTGCATGCGAGCTCACTGTCATCTCAAATGTCAGTTTGCCTGGGCTGGGTTCACTTAACCACACATCAACTCCAATTCCATTTTTTCCCAAGTTGCTCAGAATGAGTTCATTGCATTCATACATTTCTATGATCTATCATTTTATCTGAGAAAAAGAGAGGATGAACCATACTATAAATGTTGGGGAGCCATACCCACAAACTATGTCCCCAGGGAGTTCATGGGCCTGTAGCTCTGGTGTTAATAGCAGTTGTTCAAATTGATCAGATAAGTACAGACACTACAATGTCTATCTACCTGGTTGGTGATTTCCCTTAAGAATGTAAATAAATATTTAACAAGAGAAATGGAGCTAGAGTCCGTACAGCTGCTTTGAGAAATTCTGAAGACAAGGCAAATCAGCAGGGAAGAGAAGAAGGGGGGGATAGAAGAATGATTAAAACATCAAAAGGGAAATCAGTAAATTTGAAACCCCAGACCTGGAAACCATTAGAAGTCAGCTGGTAACTGTCAAGAATCAATATAAGAAATATGTAATTTTTAATAACTCAGAAATAAAGTATGCTGTTAGTATGCTAGGAATTGAGGTAGGGGGTGAAAAGAAGTGAGGAGAAATGTGGTCTGTTAGCAATTTTTACGGATGCCAGGGCCAGCTTAAGGGGGGTCACTCTCACCTTCTAAGCACTCCGCTCTGTGCTTCAGCCTCAGTGCAGTGCATACCAGCCTGGCATCCCCCAGGGCACATCCAGCATTTCCACTGCTCAGTTAGTTTAAGAGACGTCATACCCAGGATTCCTCGGTGTTATCAGTCCACACATGGCTGTCTTTGCCACAATCATCTTCCCCAAATAAATTGGGGCTACAAGAAACTTTTTATTAAAGAGCCCTTAGTTTTTAAATAAATAAATATTTACCTTTCCATTATTTAGATACCAAATTCATATCTTAAAATATTGAAACCTTTCAAGGGCAACTCAAAAGTAGCTTAAGCAAGGATTTTCCCATGTGGTAGGTTTTTGTAGATCTTACCAACAAGAATGTGCAGCCAAATTGGAAAACATCTTTTCTAAGGAATTGAAGGTGAGTACCTTGAAGATCACTTCAGAGATGGACATTCCTCCAAAGGAAGAAAGAATGAAAACTATCTGACACACAAGCAGACAAGAGGATCCGTGGAAAGATTATATGAGCATTTCCAAAGTGTGCTGTATGGAATATTAATTCTGACTAGGAATATTAGTTTAATAGGCATTTCATTAAAAAACAACAACAACAAGCAAACAAAATGGATCCCGGTATCAAATAAGTTTGCAAAGCTTAAACAGATTCCTCTCTTGCAGGACTTTTCAGATCCTGTATGGGATCTGAACAGGATTGTGAATCTCAGAATTTATGAATGGGATGGGACTTACTTTTGTATTGTTGAGAAGTTATTTCACCGTGGACTATTTTCGTGTTGATCATCTGTCAAATTCGAGTATGAGTTGGCTTTTTTTCTCTAACTCAGCAGGTGTCAATATCTTAAATGCATTGAAATAAAAAAAATCATTACAAAGACAAAGATTACAGTGAACACTTCTGGCATATTTTTCAAGTTTCAATTCTACTAATAAGTCTTCTTGGATAAAGGAGAACTCTAATGTTGCTCCTGAAGTCCTCTGATCTTCAAAACTGGGTCCATTTCATCATAGCCCCCAGTTAATTTCATCCCATTCTAGATCCCAATTGAGCATCAGGCCAGTCTTAATGCCAGGCTCCTTTGACTATGGAGTATGAGTGATTGTTCCCTGCTTTGTTTCCCTGTAGCTGGAAGATTTTAGAGAAGAAAGGGGCCTTACAAATCTCCTCTCCTAGAGTGGAAACTGAGGTCCAGAGATGGGGAAGAGGTGTCTTAAAACTACACAGCTATCTTTTCTAGCACTTGCAAACCCATCCAGATGACTAAGCCATGCTCCCCCTCCCTGCACCTCTCAGGCATAAAGAACGTCACGTTTCCTCCAACTCCACATCCTACTCGACTCTTCAGGAGTATGAAGCAATTTGAATGAGCTTCCCTGCACCCTGTCACAGACTGGAGCACATTAAGGACAGGAAATTAGGCAGGGGCATGTTTGTAGATCCGGTGCCGATTACTCTTCCACTCAGATTGTACATCCACCAATACGGAATGGATTTATCTCTAATTTATTAAAGGTCAGTCAGCATGGATTGATAAAGGAAAGGCCATGTCTGATAAATTCACCTAAATTGAATTCTTGGGCCACATTACCAAATCAGCAGACATAATTTATCTGGATTTCAGGAAAGCATTTAGTGCTATACCATATAACAGATGCATTTACTAAGGCAAAGTATTGTGTGACGGTTAAGTGTCAGGTGGCAATTCTGGAAACAGGTTTAAAATGGCCCCAAACCCAACACTGGGTGTGCCGCCAGGAGACACTTAAGAGTACAGAGAGAGGGGTCAGTCTGGGGGTCATTATTTCAAAGTCCTCGACCCTAATTATAATTTAATTTCCACAATGGTCATATCTCTTGAGAGCAAAATTGGGATGAAGGGGACAGTTTTAAAAAGAACAGACTGAAAACAAGTTCTGAATTGCTTTTTTCAATCAGACTGGCTCAGCAAGGGATGAATGAGTTATTCTTCCACCAAATGAACACAAATAAACAAAAGAGCAAAGGAAGCCAAAGACTTCTGTCCAACAAAGAAATGCAATGAAGAACTTGGAGCAGCACAGTGATGGGAAGCAGTGGGTTTCACTAATACTCCAAACTCTGAGTCTGAGTTGATATCACAAGAGCAATAGAAATGGAATTTAGGGTTCTTGAGATATAAATAGGGTCAAATAATTACATAACTATGAGTCATTAATATCCTTGCTATAGCCTCAAAAGGCACGAGCTCCTAACTCTGGTTTGAATTTGCCTCTTTTTAAAGTTAAGATTTATGCATCAGCCTTACATCTTTATTCAGGCAATGTGGAATGGATTTTTCCCTAATTCATTAAAGGTCAGTCAGCATGGATTGATAAAGGGAAACCCATGTCTGATACATTTGCTTAAATTGAATATTTCCTCTGGGCTACTGCTAAGGTGACCTGAGGTGACCGTCATTGAGAATGCATTCAGGCAAGCTTAAACTGAGATCTCTGCCTAACATCCTCACCAACTCCTTGGGAACCCAAGAAGAAAGCAGTAGCAAAATGCAGGCTCATTCTCTTACTCAGGAACAAGCTATGGTGTTTGGGCCTGGCATCAGTAACTATTTTCCAGGTCTGCCCCAAAGTTGAAGCTGAGGGTGTCCACAAACACTGAGCACCTCACAACAGCATTGAGCTCATGCACACTTGCACACATTTGTTCTGTCTCCATGCCTCCCTCTCCCACTTCACCCTGGATACCTGTCAAAGCCAGCCAGGCACCAGAGCCATCTCTGACATTTACTTCTTATTTGGCACTATGTACTGTGTGATGGTTAGTTGTATATGTCAACTTGGAGGGTGTTTTTGGATGGGATTAACATTTTGGTGAACTTTCAGTGAGCAGATTGCCCTCCATACTGTGTGAGCCTTATCCAATTAGTTGAAGGCCCGAATAGAACAAAAAGGCCAACCTCCCTAGCAAAAGAGAATTCTCCAGCAAAGCACCTTTGGACTTCATCTGCACCATTGGTTCTCCTGGGTCTCCAGGCTGCTGACTCACACTTCAGATTTGGATTTGCCAGTCTCCAAAATCACATGAGCCAATTCCTTATAATAAATCTCTTACCATAATCTCTTTTATATTTCCATATAAATCTAATTTCTATATATATCTATATATACATATAGATATATATCTCTTTCCATTAATCTCTTTTCATATTGTTGGTTCTATTTCTCTGGAGAACCCTAATTAACACACAAGGGTATCAATAGTTTTACTTCCATCTAGATTTCTGGAGCATCGGACTTCAGGTGAGGTCTTAGCTTCCACTTTAATTCTCTATTTCTAGGAAACTCTATGTATCTACATGAAAAAAATACAGGCATGGAACAGTAGTGCCCCAGGCTTGCAGTAGCAGGAACTAGATTACAGAGTTATTCCAAGAATTAAGGGAAACTCTGGGATCTTGGAGCAGGAGATTCCATGAAGTGTCATGAACAAAACACTACAATATCAGAAGGCAGTTTAGAAAAAGGATGCAATAGAATCATGACACTATTATTGTACCTGTCATTGCAAACTTCCTCTAGGCTTATCATGTCTTTGATATCATGGGATCTGGCATTTAAATAAGGCACAAGAAAAAATCAAGGTAATTAACTCCAAAACATTTTTTCTCCTTAATTTGAGCCCCCAATAGCGTCAGAATTGTACTGATGCAAGTTTTCACAGCCTCTCAAGAAAAACCTCACTGTGTTCAAATGACATTTTTAACTACAGGCTCACAGATATTATATCTGAGGCTTATTCATTTATTTATTCATTTGATTAACTAGCATATATTAACTATCCAAAGCCCTAAATTGGGTGCTGGGGGAATCAAAAGAAATTCTTTAGTAGATGTAAAACATCTAATTGATCAATCTAATTGATTATAAAGATAACCAACATGTATGAAAGTTTACAAGGTATTTTTTCCCAATTTAGAAAAATAATTTAAAGTCCAGAGAATAATATAACACCCACATGTGCATCAATAACCATGACCTATCTAGGTGCATGCAGTGTTGGCAGAACCAGGCATAGCCTTCACTGAGCCCATGAACTATGAAATACAGTTGGGAGAAAACAGGTGGGGCTGGCTTATGAGGTCGTGTTAGGACAGAGCTTAGCTGAGCAAATGGAGAGAAAAGTAACGGGGTCCATCAGTCTCCATGGCAACCTTGGCACCAAATAGAGGATCTGACCCTTAGTGGGTGCTCAGTAAGTAGATACAGAATGAATGGATGAATGAATGAATAAAATAATTGGGATGAGGAGGAACAAGGGCATACAAAATATATCATAAGCTAAAGAGACATCAGGGCACTGTCTTCAAAGGATGTAGCCGAGATGCACAGCAGCCTGGCTGTGTATTACTCCTTTCATCACACCCCAGAGATCATGGTATTGCTGAGGAGCCTAAGCAAGAGTAATAAATAGAATCAAAATTATCAACTGTCATTAAATGTTAATGTTGAATGAAAGAGTAAACCACAAACTAATCAATCCCTATTACATATAGAAAATTGGATGAGATTAATCTAAGAAGACTTCCTGAAGTAGGTCAGTTTTGGACTGAAATCTTTTTTCTTTGGAATTTTACAAAATATTAAGAGTGTTTCATGTATAATATAATATAAATATATTATACACACACACCTATACTTCTCAAAGTATATTCTCAGATGTTAAACCAAATAATTCTATTGTGGTGTGATGCTTATTTTCCTTTCACTTAACTTTGGGGGCAATCAGAGTGTAGTAGGATTCCAATTTGGAATTCCAAAATACTCAGTCGTGCCCCCTTTCTGTTGGTCCTGGGTGGCTCACACTCTTTTCTGTTTCTTAAAAGCTGCCCCTATCTCTGCAGTTGCTGCTCCCAGGATTGCTTCTTCTGCTCTATGCAAGAGACCATGTCCTGCCTCCTAGAGTCAGAGCCATTACTCTTTTAGCATTTAAGTGACATAAGCCCTTTTCATCCTTTTCCTAGGGCTTTTTTAAAATCAGCTTTTACTGGGAAAATGTGGAGTTTTCCAGAGAATGGCTAGAAGGATATGAGTGGCAATATCCTGAGTTCTCCTCTGAACAGTCTCCTCGGACCCTCATCATAGCTTTCTTAGCACCGTCACTCCATCCCTCGGGGTCAGAGGTGGTTCACATCTTTTTTCTTTGGCCAAAAGACTTAAGTGCATTGTCCCAAATTCTCTTACTATTTCTCCCATGGTGTCTAGTGTCAAGGGTTGCCTCAGAGAGAAGGCCCTAAACCCAAGGCTAGGACTGAATCAATCCAATTCCAGGACAGTCATTGAGAACCAAAGGGGGCATTTGGCCCAGTGAAAAGGGACAAGATACAATCTTTGAATGAGCAGATTGGAGTTATTATCAGTGTCAGTTACATTGCCAGTTCATTCCTGAAACAAGGCAAGGAAGAGCAGAGCAAGCTTGCTGGGATAAAGACAAGAACGCCTCCCTTTTATGTCATTTGCCCAGTGGCATAGAAATCCCAGGGCGGGGGCGCCTGGGTGGCTCAGTCGTTAAGCGACTGCCTTCAGCTCAGGTCATGATCCCAGGGTCCTGGGATCGAGCCCCGCATCGGGCTCCCCGCTCTGCGGGAAGCCTGCTTCTCCCTCTCCCACTCCCCCCGCTTGTGTTCCCTCTCTCGCTGTCTCTCTCTCTGTCAAATAAATAAAATCTTAAAAAAAAAAAAAAAGAAAGAAATCCCAGGGCGAAAGCAGAGCAGGCAGGGCCAACACCCCATCTCAAGGGTATGGAGAGTGGAGAATGGCTGCATCCTGATGACATTAGGAAAGTCATATCCTGTTTGTCACCATGGTCTGTGTGTTAAAGACTTTTACAAGGTATAGGCCTTTCATTGGTTGAGAAATAAAATGGACTGTCTCAGAAAAATGGATGCTTTTTCTTGAAGCTAAATGGGGTTAGAACAGAGCCAATTCACAAGCCTTTGTAAGAGTGGGATTTCTGGGCACCTGAACGGATCATCTCATAGTGGTGTTTCAGGGTATGTTTGGCAAAAACAAACAGAAAAATCAGTGAGGATGCTTTTCTTCCTGCCAGGTCTTCAAAATTATAAGTAGATATTTTTTTCCTTTGGGTTATTTTGTTTTGTTTGTTTGTTTTATAAATCTGTGAGTGAAAGATACAGAGCTCTAAAAGCAGATATAAAAAATTTTTCTTTTAGAAAAAGAAAAAGCCCTCCAATGGCACTCTTAAATGTCTCCGAGCTCTGAGCAGAGTTTTGAGAATTGCTCCCCTGACCCCACACACATCCCATCAAGACTTGGATAAGGCAGACAGAAAGAGCTTTGTCCATAAACATGATCTGGTCATTCCTCATTCCTTCTCCCATTCCAATGGCCTGCCTCCCTTTATTACACCCAATGTGATGGACAGCGATGACGTCCAATTACCGCATTTCCTTTCAAATACATTTGGAGAAGCGGTTTTCTTCGATTCTCTAATAGAGCTGTTATAAAGAAAAGCAAGCTTGCCAGAATGTCTCTTGACAAAATACAGGACATAAAGGCTGGAAACCCTCCTGTGCTCTGTTCATCTCCCTCACCATAATTACATAAATTATTTCCTGGGGCCGGAAACACCAATCCTTATTTCAAAAGGACAAGTTTTCCAAATCCACATGTGGACAGATGAAGAAAATATTGTCAGTGGGAAACTGGCCAGGAGAATCATCAACACATGTCTGCAGGGCTGTCCAGGGGCTCGTGGTCCATGTGGATATGCACAGCAAATTTCACTGGTACCTGGACTACACTTATTATGCATCCCAAATAAATGGGTCATTGGGTGTCATTGTGCCCACCGTACTGACAGTGAAACTGAAGTCCATGAAGATGAGTTCATATATCCAAATTCAAATTCATACAAGCTCTTTAGAGATGGAGCTGAGGGGACTCAGTCTTAGGCTATATCCTCATTAGCCAAATAGACCTCAGGTAATATTACCAACTGGCCTTCCTCCAGAGGAATGTCACCATTGAGAAATCTTGAAATTGATTTAGAATAGAGCCTCTTAACCCTATCTTCCACCCTGTACCTCATGAAACTATTCTACTCCAGAAAAAAAGAGCAAACATGGAGAGAAGGAAGGAAGAATTTTATGTCTACTTGTCTTGTGGTCCTTCTTGATTCAGTCACAATTTACAGACTTCACATGTGGTGCTTGTTTTAACCTGGTAGATTAATGATTTCTTAAGCTATTAATGCAACTGTTATAATTATTATTATTTTAGTTTCACATGAGAGGCAAGAAAGAGAGGGTATTTACTGCAGGGATTCAGTGGAGATATTTGGGTAAGGCCACCATAACCATAAACTAACTTCCCAGTACCATTTGAAATGCTGCCAATTCACTTATCGCTAACATTTTCCTTGAGAACAGAGCTTCTCTTCTCTCCTCATGTCAGCTTGCCAAAAAGCATTATCTTGCCACAGCCAGCTACAAGATGGGATGAGATAGAAGTATGCATTAATTGTATTCTGAAGCCTGCCATAAATTCACTGCAGTGAATCTGGATAGGGAGATTAAACAGCATTTAAGAACATTTTCCAAAAAATAAATCAAGTATAAAATAATGGTCTGTGTAGGACAGAAATAAGATGGCAGAGGATGACTCTAATTTATGTATGTTTCATATTGGGTCACCACTCCTTGAGGGAAGGAGTGGAGTGTTCATTCTGTACAACTCTCCACAGAAATTTGTTCAGTACCTTTCATATCTACTGCATAATACCATTGCCTGTTGGGCCGTGTCATGAACTGGACTATTTTAGGGGCACTCAAGCAGCAGAGCAAATATCAGGACCTAAAGAAAGAAGTGACAAGTACTTCACAAGGAGGAGCTGAGAATGTGAAAGAAAATTACAAATATTGGAGCCAAGAGTTAAACAAATTTAGGGTGACCACACAATTTGTTGTCCAAACTAAGATACTTTTGAGAGATAAAAGGGGGCACTGTGACCATTATGCCAGGACAGCAGGCACAAAACTGGTTAACTCTCCTGGCACATTAACATGTGTGGTCACCCTAAACACCATGTTCTTTGGCAAAGGAACATAATACTGCGAAGAAAGTGTATTGATTAATGGCATGGATTAATGACAAGATCAGGAAGAGGTACTGTTTTAGTTTTCTAGGGCTGCCATAATAAAATACCACAGACTGGGTGGCTTAAACAACAGAAATCTATTTTCTCTCAGTTCTGGATACTGGAAGTCTGAAATCAAGGTGTCGGCATGCTTGGTTTCTTCTGCATCCTCTGTCTTTGAATTGTAGATGGCTGTCTTCTCCCTGGGTCTCCCATGGTCTTTTCTGTGTATATGTCTGTGTCCAAATTTCCTCTTTTAGGAGGACCCCAGTCATATTTGATAGGGCCCACCCTAAGAACCTCATTTTAACTTAATTACCTCTTTAAAGACCCTATCCACAAACATATCACATTCTGACATATTCGGGGTTAGAATATCAACATATGAATTTTGTGGGGCTGGAGACATAATTCGGTCCATAACAGGCGCTGATTCCTAAACAAAGACCAAAGTTTTATAAGAGGAGTTCATGCATCTGAGAATGGCTGGGCTCTTCAAGAGCCCAACTGTTCCAAGATGCTGAGATTCTTAGTCTCACCAGGTAGAGATCGCAGGAGATGGGTCACATGCCAGCATAACAGATGAAGCAAAGTTTCACAATTAAGAGCAAGAGTGATGTTTAAAATATTTCACTGATATGCTACAGACACTGAAAAACCGGTATTAATGTCAGCCATTGCCAAGCTGGAGCAGGGCCCTGAAGGCCTCCTGCTGTGTCAGGGACTAGCCTTTAGCTGAAGGATTACAGGGGAGGCTTGCTGGTAGGGCTCGTTCTGAGGAAAAGGCTGGAGGAATTAGAATAGCAGTGGAGGGGTGGGGGGACTGTGGGGCTCAAGGAAACAGCTGCTTACTAACTGTATAGGCCTATCCCGTATTTTAACAACCAGTGCAGCTATACCTGTGAGTACCAGCTATGTATCAGCCACTGTTCAGGGAAATGTGAGTCTTACCACTTATGAGCTATATTGTCTTGTCTAATAATGTCTCTTCAGACTTTAGTTCACTGATCTCTGTGAAAGCTACATGCCCACTAGACTCAGGTACATAGAAGTAGAAGGGATTGTCATTGTCATGTTAGCAGTTTTTCCAAGTTTACTGGCACAGAGCTCCCCACCCCCCACCTTCCAAGGGGCAGGATGGTTTCAACTTCCTTTCACTTTCTTTTCTTTTCCCTTCTCCTTGTTGTTGCTCAGAAATTATCTGAGAGGGTAATGGAAGTCTCTCTCACATTATCAGAGCCATTACTTTTAGCTTGACACTATGAAGTTAGCTTTTGAAAATGACCAGTTGAGGCCTTGAAAATTGATTTGAGAATATAAATCCAGAAAAGTTTCCATGTACCAGGAAGGGCATTCAATCTCATTCAGAACCCACTCACATGGATATTTAAATTCTCTTAGCAGACAACAAATTATGCACCAACAATTTTGCATGTATATAGATTGAATTATGCTCAGTTCCCTGGGCTTCCCCCTTTTGTAATCTGGGCATTGGATTTTCCAAATTTAAAAAGAAGAAGCAAGTGATATGCAGGGCAAGGGGCATAGTATAGTATTGAAGGCTAGCTATGGGGGGCCTGGGTGACTTAGTTAAGCGTCTGCCTTCAAATCAGGTCATGATCTCTGGGGTCCTGGGATCAAGCCCCACATTGGGCTCCCTGTTCAGTGGGGAGCCTGCTTTTCCCTCTCCCCCCTCCCCGTCCCTCTTCCCTCCCACCTGCTTATGCTCTCTCTCTCAAATAAACAAAATCTTTAAAAAAAAAAAAAGGCTAGTTATAATTGGCAGGGTGTGAAAGGTCAGTAACCCCCACCCCCAGCTTGGAAGCAGCTTATCTAGAAAACATTTTCATCACATCAAGTTATGTCTCCCAGAAAACAATGATAGTCTATCTGCCATTTCTACCACTATCCAAAATAACAAGAAATGGGCATAAGAAATTATTGTGAAGAAGTATTCCTGAGGCACCAGGGTTCCTGAGTAAAATAGCAGAATTTTATGCTTTTACCATGTTTAAAATCAAAGCAGAGTCTCCTCCCTGGAGGCAGGAGGATGACTCTTTAAAGTTCCATATAGTTTTTGGATATGAGGATGAAAATGTATGAAGACAGTAAAAGCCAAGAATTCTGTGTGAAGTTTTATGGACAAGGAGTAGGTATCAGTTCTTAAAAAACAAAACAAAACAAAACAAAAAACCCTCTGATTTTCTTTCCTAGATTTATTGTACAGCCATTTCCAGGGAATTTGGGGAAAAACCTTAGATCAGGAGATGATTTTATGTAGTAAATAACTCCAGCCTAGGCTAGACATGTATCTCACCCAGCTTGACAGAGGGATTGGGAAACTCACCAAGCAAAGAGAAGATTATGTTGTAGTGCCACTAAATCAGAAGAAAATATTGCTGGAAGGATCTTCATATTTTGTCTCTAATATGGTGGATGGAAAGAAGGGAAGATAATGACCACCAACAGTGGATTGGAAAAGGTAACTAAATATGGCAGCTCCAAGAAGATAGATGGGATGTGGAATCCCAAAGCACTCAGATTCACTTTAGAGTTTACAGGTGATGATTCCCTTTGATTCATGGCTGCAGTTCTTAAGGGCAAAAGAACTTAGTTAGCTAGAGATGGGTTGCAAACAGAAAGAAAGGCTTCTCCAGCTGGGAAAACAAAAGATGTTTGGGATGATGTTGATGAAAGCTTTTTTAAAGTGAGAGGTACAGAGAGAGTGCAAAAGGAAGGCAGCTGGAGCTTGTCCAGGTCGGCTAATGATGCATGGTGCTGCTGACACAGCAGTTCATCCAGCCAGTGCAAGAGAGAGCTGCCTTGGGGACCTGCCCTTATTCTTAGGGTTGGACCCTAAAAGTCCAGGTCAGGGGAGGCTTCACCACTTGGTTTGTAAAACTTTTTCTTGTGCTTTAATTTAAATTCTTACCACAGGGACATACTTAACTAAAACTTAGCTTAATTTTCCCCTTTTCAGACTTCATCCCCCTCAGCAAGTATTTGGTTTCTAAGATCAGAAATCAACAAGGAGAAAGGATATTAGGCTGGGTTATAAAATGAAATGAAACGCCTTCACTTTTTCATCCCCTTTTACTAAAATGCCTGGTGCTTTGTTCACGAGGCTGAGAAAACTCAACCTGGATATAAAATACTTACCCACTTAGTGATCATTTACCCATCATGGGACCCAGGGAACTGTGGGTCTTGGTAATTATGTCTACCAAGTTGTGAGGTTGGACCCATGTGATCTGAAATGTAAAATATTGTGTATGACAATATACTACATTTTAATCTCTTTTTTGTGTTATTTCTCCAGTTGAGACAAGATGACATGTACCACAAAGTCAACATCTTTGATAGTCTTAGAATTTATAAATTCAAGTTATATATCCCATATCACCTTCTTCCCATTATTATCACTAAGTGAGCTCTAACCACTCTGTATATAATTCCACTATGGGGAACACAGTGTCTCTGAAAGTAGTTCATTCTATCATCAAACTTTAGTATAAGATGGACTCTAAATTTGACAAAGGTTCTTTCCAGGTGACCACAATAAGGCTGCTACGTAGACATGCAAAGGATGCACTCATCAAAACCCACACTCCAGAAAGTGCCCTCCTATTTAGGATCCATATGTGTGACTAAACTCTTCCCCTACCAT
The DNA here is from genome assembly GCF_004348235.1 of Phoca vitulina. Lineage (NCBI taxonomy): Eukaryota > Metazoa > Chordata > Mammalia > Carnivora > Phocidae > Phoca > Phoca vitulina. The sequence continues at coordinate 42,242,623 of NW_022589728.1, forward strand.
CAAGTTCTATAAAAACACAATTCAGATGCACTAGTGTCTGGAGTTTGGTCTCATTTTGATGATAAAGCCTTATCTCTTGCACAATGGATTGAGTTTAGACATTGGAAAGAATTCCCTCATGTGAAGGTTTTTACACATTAGAACTGTTACTATGAGAGTGGAGAAAAGAGACCGTCCTTCTCTAAATATCTTTTGACATTTTACCAACTCTGGGTCACACCTGAGACAAAGGAATGCACTAGTTGCTCTTTCCTCCATGCGGTCACGTACTTCCCAAACAGTGGCAAGATGGTCCTAGAGATTAGTTCATGTCACAAGTCAGCAAACTACAGCCCATGGACCAAATCTGTTCCTTCGCCTATTTCTGTAAGCCCTGTGAGCTAAGAATAGTGTTTATATTTGTTAATAGTCGAAAAAAAAATCAATACAAAGAGTAGTTTTTGTGACACATGAAAGTTATATGAAATTCAAATTTAAGTGGCTATAAATAAAGTTTTCTTAGAAAATAGCCATGCTCATCATTTATGTGTTGTCGGTGACTGATTTCATGTTACAAGAGCAGAGTTGAGTAGTTGTGACAGAGACCATGTTTTCTATCTAGCCTTTAATGGAAGAGTTTGCTGACCCCTGATGTATGTCTTCCCCAAGCCTTCCTGATCATAATGCCTTAAATTCAACAATCTGTTTGTTTACCTCGATCTGTATCCTCAGACCCCATTGTTTACAAAGCTTTCTGCACAAGTGCCTGGCACATACTAGATGCTCAATAAATGTTTAATATATATACTACCTATACATATATTATAGGTTTTAAATATATATGTAACCAATATTTAATTGGTTATATTGAATATGTATTGGTTATATTCACCATAAGAAATAATTTCATTATAAAACAAATGGAATGGAATAACAGAAGCTTAGAAGATAAAAAGCCCATAGTACTTCTTGTTACGAACAGCACAGCACAGTTTTTCTTGATGAGTATGCACGGTTTGCACTAAAATATCTGCTGTCCTTTCTGTATGAGATCTAGTGGTCCTGGACTCTCTGGCTTCTAATTACAAAGCAAAATCTTGTAATGCCAATAATAAGACCAGCCTCTATACCTTTTAAGTGCAATCTTCTTGATTATAAGCAGCCACTGACTAAAGACATCAATTAGAGAGGGAGATTTCTTAAACCCTGGGGCTAGAGTTTACTTAAAAACAACTTGGAAAGGGGTTTAACTCCTTGCAGATCACCCACCCCCAGCACAAAGCATTCAAAACAAGCTGTTATTTCCCCGCAATGTTGAAGAAAAGAATCACTCTGTGTTTCTTGTTGGGTGGCTCCTCTCTCCTAAATGCCATCTTTCCGTTTAAAGCTAATATTGAGGAGATACGGGCGGGGGAGATAGAGTTCACTTTATTTCTTCCTGTCTCCTTATTCCATTTCAACATACCTGGTCCTGGATTTAGAGCCTTTGGAAGACTGGAGACATAAACCTAAGCTATGCCTGCCCAACAGAGACTCCAAAGGCCTGCCATCATACACCATATCTCAGGAAGAGCCAAGCATTCCTGCACAGAAACAGGGCAGGCTTGGGAGTAGAATGGCAAGGAGAAACCTGAGAAATTCCAGACAGAGAACCAAGAAATGTCTCATCTCCCAAACAGAAATATGCACCCTATAGTTCTTGTGTATTTTCAAGCATTCAGAATGAGATTTGTGCAATCAAGTATAAACTAGAGCAATGCCAATCCATATGCTCATTCAGTCTGTCACTCACTCATTCTTTCTGTCACCTTGTCTATGAAGCCCTCTTCAATTTATTGGGTTAGACCCAGTCACTGCCTCTTTATTATTCTCACAGTTTTTCACACTTGGCTTTCTTTCAACACCTATGCATTATATATCCTGGTGACCGGCTCTTAGTGGCACACTTCAGCCTCTAGAGGGAGTTCAATTCCCCATACCTGAAGAGGAAGACTTCGTAGTGATGTGTGGGTCAAGAACACAAATTGGACCAAGGTGCCTGGGTGGAGGGTTTGGTTTGAGGAGCAACAAGATTCAAAAGCTCATGCTCCTGCCTGGAGTGCCCACTGGGACCCCTCTCCTTTCAGAATCTGCCTTGTCCTCTTAGCTTTCTTAGAAAAGCCCTTTTCAAAAATTGCTTCACTTTTTTTTCTCTTCCCGCCCATGTAGCTGCTTTGATAGTCTAGGCAAAAGGATCCTCACAGTTCAAATACATTCTAAACTTGCTCATGAGGAAAGAGGATTGGATAGGCATTTCATAAAAAGTTCCAGTTAAAAATAAGTGACAAGATAAATATTAGTGCAGCCACTATGGAAAACAGTATGGAGGTTCCTAAAAAATTAAAAATAAAACTAGCATATCATCCAGCGATTCCACTTCTGGGTATTTATCTGAAGAAAATGAAAGCACTAACTCAAAAAGATACATGTACCCCCATGTTCATTGCAGCATTATTTACAATGGCCAAGATATGGAAATAATCTAAATGTCCATCGATGGATGGATAAAGAAAATGTGACACATACACACTATAGAATGCTATTCAGTCATGAAAAGCAATGAGATTTTGCCATTTGTGGCAATATGGATGGACCTTAAGGGAATTATGCTAAGTGAAATAAATCAGGCAGAGAAAGACAAATACCAAATGATCTCACTTATATATGGAATTAAAAAAAAAAAAAAGGCCCATAGATACAGAGAACAGATTAATGGTTGCCAGAAGAAATCAACATTATATTTCTACAACTTTGTTTAAATTATGCCATAAATTAATTACCACTAATATGGTAAACTGTATGTCAAGAGATTTACAACAAGGAATTAAGTGCCTCCAAATTTCTGCTCATTAAAACAGAAAACATTCTCCAAATTTTCTGTAAAACTTTGATAAGATGGATTTATCCAGCAAGAATACTAAAATTACATTATGGCATTAAATTATTTGTTACAGAATTTTGAAAAAAAATCTATACTGTGAAAACAGCCTAGTTTTTATTGCATTTTAAGGAGTATGGATTACTGGCAATTATTCAGGACACAAAAATAATTAAAACACAAAACTTTATTTAACAGGGCTTCCTGGGTGGCTCAGTCAGTTAAGCATCTACGTTTGGCTCAGGTCATGATCTCAGGGTCCTGGGAACAAACTGCTTGTCAGGCTCTCTGCTCAGCAAGGAGCCTGCTTCTCCCTCTTCCTCTGTGTTTTGCTCTCTCTCTCTCTCTCAAATAAATAAATTTTTAAAATCTTTTAAAAAAACTTCATTTAACTTAAGTATCATAATCTATTTTGGGGTGGCCATTTATTTCCTACAGACTCAAAATATTTCTCTTTTGAAGATTACAGTTGTAAATCTACACTCTTGATTTAATTTATCACTATCTCAATAATTTGGAGGAGCTGTGCAAACTGACCCACAGAAAACAGTATGCCAAGAGGAAGCAAGAGCAAGGTGGGAGTTGGGCAAAATGGGATAAGGGAGTCAAAAGCTACAAACTTCCAGTTATAAAATAAATAAATCATAGGGATGTAATCTATAGTATGGTTTAGAAAAGAAAGATAAATATTGAGATAGCAGTATTCAGAGACTCATGCCCCAACCTTAGCACCAGAGAAAATCCTTTATTTGTCAACTCAGTTTTCAAAGCTTCCTCTCCATTTCTTAAAGGAGGCCTTTTTCTTCTTGGGAGCAAGGTAAGTAGATCTACTTTATGAGATCTAGTGAGAGGAGATGCACGAACGGAGGGAAGGACAAAAGAAAGACTATGTGGGCTGGAGGGGAGTCTTGGGAGCAGCTTCTTAAATAAGGGAAAAGAAGGGGAGAAGAAAGCAAGTTCAAGTAAACATTTCTGTGGATCCCCTTCTTTTTTTTTTTTTTAAAGATTTTATTTATTTATTTGACAGAGAGAGACCCAGCGAGAGAGGGAACACAAGCAGGGAGAGTGGGAGAGGGAGAAGCCAGCTTCCTGCAGAGCAGGGAGCCCGATGTGGGGCTCAATCCTGGACCCTGGGACCATGACCTGAGCAGACACTTAACTACTGAGCCACCCAGGTGCCCCACTGTGGGTCCCCTTTAATGTTCATTGTAGCATAAGGACTAGAACTCCCTTTTATTTACTCTTGGTTTTGAATTTGTTTCTGAAACACAACAGTGATCTAAGACCACATGGGTCTCCGGGTTCATTTGAACTACAGAGAAAGTATTCATTTGTCCAGTCCCCTTTGCATATTTCCTTCAAAACCCACAGTGAGTAGCTGGCTGAAGGTTTGCAGGTTTGGGAGATTTGTCCCGCTCATTGTGATGAATACCTGCCATAGTCCAGCAGATCAAGGCAAATATAGGAAGGGGGCGGGGGGGGCAGCTCCACTCAGGGATATTACACAGCAGCAATAGCCCAAACTATCAGTGCAAATTCCTGGATGGGAAGCAAGACTCCTGCCTGCATTGGGAGATTTGGAGGAAGTCATCTGTTGTAAGGAGGGATAATCATTCATTTCTGGAGCCAGAGCAACTTGTCTTTTCATGAGCAAAATTCCAGAGAAATTATGGGACAGTTTTTAAAAGACGGAGTCTGTTATTAACAGGCATTCTCTACCTATGCATAGAACTGCCTAGACTTTTGGGTGACATCTCACAAATACCATCAGGAATCTGGTTTTGGCATTAAGAAGAGCTCAGTCCTAGATTTAGGGCAAGGTGGTCTGTAGGCTCTTCGTCAGGTAGACGGAATGGTATTTGATTTTTCAGTTTTCCTTTTTTCTGTCTAACTCACCATGGATGCTAGGGCCTGCAGGAGGAGCAGATTAATCTGGAAGGAACAGAGAGGATCTGCTTTAACAGGGGAAGGTGTTTTCAGGAAGAGAGGTCTGTGCTGCCATTGATGTAGAACTTACAAAAGCAGCATAGCTTGGCTTATCAGGACTGGGCGCAGGACTACTGGGGTTTGAATCTTAGCATCACCGTTTACTAGCTAGATGACCTGGGACCAACTCCTTAATCTTGCCCTGGCCTACTGTCCTCATCTGTAGAAGAATAAGTTGGGTTATTGTAAGAAATAAATGAGCTAACACATGTAAAGCAATTAGAACAGTGCCTAGAACATGGCAAATGCTCACTAAATGTTAGCTCTTATTATTTCCCATGCATAAGGACATCAAAGGCTGAGGAAAGATAAAGTTTGCAGGATAGATCTGATTAAGTATATTGTTTTGCTGGAAAATGTATTTTAGTTTTATAAGTAAATTATTTCATGGGAGAATATATGTTCTTTGTATAATACATTTTGAAAGTTAATCTAAATTTGTTTTGCAAGGGAAAATACATTTTGGTCATATAAATATATAAACCACATTCTGGAGTCCACCAAGAAATCATAATTCCTATCAATATTCTAATTTCACTGATTATATCAGAATACATATGAGCAAGAGTGAAGAAGAAGTGTCCTTAAGATGTCATATGCAGGAATTTTCTAATACTGTGGTGATTTGCCTCCATGGAAAAGGTCACAAACATCTCTGATTGATCATGGAGCCTCAATATTCTTGAGTTAACCCAAGCAATGACAAAATGTGGCTTGCAATGGCCCTGCCCCACTTCTAGGGCTGCAGTTCCCTCCAGTCCAAGCCATGTACCAGTGCTGGGCTGATAGCCTAAAAATCACCTGGAGAACTTGTTACCATATGGATCCTAGGTTCCTCCCCAGAATTCTACCCAGAATGGGGCCTCTGTGGGTGATTCTCATGCACAGTCAGATTAGAGAGCCGTTGTACTGAAAAGAGGGAGTTTAAACATGATTTCCTCCCTCCAGGAAAGGAGCACTGGAATGCATCAAAGGCTCACAATTAGACCAAAGCCAATGTGTGAGGATTTGTGATAGGAGCAAAGAGGAGAAAGCTTGAACTTCCATTAGGATTGCTCTTTGGAGGATCACCTTCTCATCCTTCTGGAGGCCTTTCCTATATAAGTGCTTGAAGGGGCTCTTCCTTTCTCTTTCCTTTTTTTGGCATAGTAGTGCATTCATAGGGCTTCGGAGAAGTCCAACAGATGGCTCAGGAGAAAAAAAGCTAGAGCAGGTTTCCTAGGCCTGCTGCTGGCTAACAGGATTGAAAAAAGTCTCCCATTTCATATTTGATCTAGCTCTTTTATCAAAGTAGAGGGCTACAAAATAACATGGGCCCAAGTACTAACAAGTGGGCATTTTTTTCAGAGCATCTCACTGGCTTTCTCTCTTGGAGACCTAGAAGATAGTAGCTCTGATAGATGTGGGTCAGGATCAAAAATCTGAAATTCCAGATAAGACTTTCTTGCCTCTGGAATCACTTTTCCCCAGTGTCCTACCCCATCCTCTACCACAAGCCAGCTCATTTTCCTTTCCTGTCATTGGTCTGTCTCAGTCAAGTACATACTTCAGGCTCAGTGCTCTAGGGTTGCAAAATAAATTACATGATCCCTGCTCTTGGACTTACAGTATGGTAAGAAGGCATAACACCTTAAACATTAAGAAAATTATTGCTGCCCTGCAAAGTACTTGGAGGTAATTATCTAATGGCAGTAGCCAAGAGAGACAATATATAAATTCCTGTTGCTGAAATCCAGGGAATAGTCCCAGTTTCCAATCTTTCTGATGCTTGATTGATCAGCTCTTCCTCCCATTCTATGAGCTCACCAGCAACCTTCCAATACATACTTTTTATTGCTTAAGTTGGCCAGAATTGCTTTCTGTGGCTTGCACCAATGATCTCTAATTGATACTGATAAATTGGGGGTTATACTCTCATGGGGTGATTTGGGAAAGAGAAAACTTGAGAATCAGAAGATGAACCAGTAGGCCACTCCAGTTAACAAAGTACAAGGCCATAGGGAACTGGATAGAGAAGGACATAAGAAGAAAGGAGAGGCCAAGAGACATTGTGAAATAACAAAATTCTGTGACAAGTTTTATATAAGGAAGAAGGACAGTCAAAGATAACTCCAAGTTTCCCAGCCTGGCCTGGAAGATGAAAACAGGGGATTAGTTCATTTATTCAGCAAACTTTATTGTGCGCTTATTATGTGCCAAGCACAGTCCAAGTCCCAGTGATGCAGAGATTAAAAGTGGCTTGCTATATAGCTTAAATGAAAGAGGATGAGCTTCACTTTGGACAGGAAGGGTTTAAAGTACCAGAGTACCAAATTTGGTTGGAAATAGGAAACTAGAACACACCTAAGGAACAGAAATTAAGCAGGAGATTCAGGTGTTATTAATGAATTGAGATAGTACTTTAGATAAATTCTCAGGAGTGAGATTACCAAGCCAAAGTTATAAAAATATTATAGTTCCTATAATATTGTCATGTCATTTCCTAAAATGGACCAATATATAATGCCACCAGAAAATTATTTCACTACAGTCTAGTTAGTATTGTTTGCTATGATCAAGAAAATTAAATTTTTTTCTTATATAAATGGGTATGAAATTGGATGTTGTTTTAACTGTTATTTAATTATTATGTCTTTGTTAATGAGGTTTAACATTCCTTCTTGTGTTTAGTAATTATATCCTATTTAGGTAAATTATCTATGTTTCTTGCCAGTGATCTCTCAAATCTTATTATATTATGAAAGAGTTTCCCAATTTGTGATATATCTTTTGATTGCATGTTTCCTATTTTTATTATACAGTTTTAAATTTCTATGTAGTCACATCTGTTAAATTATCTAATTGCTTTAATCTGACATAATTATATCATGCTTATACAAACATAATAAATATATTTTCTACTATTTCCTTTGAGGTAACATTTTTGTAATCAAGTAATTAGTCTGGAGTTTATTTTGTGTTATGAGATGTGAATCTAAAGGATTTGCCTCAATTGGTATCCAGTTATTCCACTGGCATTTATTAAGTAATCTTGAATCTCCACATATTCTAAAGGAAAACTAGTAGAAGTAACAAAATCTTATAGTCCTATACTTGGCCTCTGACACTAATGGACAAATCCCTTTGCTTTGATAGCTGTCCGTTTATGCATCTCTCAATGAATGCATTAAATTAAGGTCTCCAAGAATTAACAATTGATGATTCTCTGAAAAATTATGACCCTTACTCAGGGTAAGATAGGTACATCATGAGCACTCATCTGGAACATGATGATCCACCACTTTGGCTGTTGTGTGATTTCTCAGATAACTTACAAACAAACATCCTTGGCCACACAGCCATATTGAAAGCCCAGGATCCAGCATATTTACCTCATTTAGGAAGGCTCTGCAGGATATGCCTGGCTGACAGTACCTAATGGGCTATAAATATCTTTTGACTACTTGACCTTGGTCTGTTGGTATGACCCTCATCAGGTCTCCTCAATGGTGGAATCATTCAGATGCCCACGAATCACTTCATAAATGAAAAGGATATTTCCCCTAATTGGGAAGAGGAAGTTTGGTAATGCGGTGCAGTGGTAAGTCACGCATTTCATGAACACGTGGCTTGATTGGATGCCATAATAAATCACCCATGGCTGGCCCTATCACTTTCTCTGTTTGAGCCAAAAGACCCTACAGAGCCACCACTTTAAATTACTTGGCTAAGCATCAGTTTAGTCCCACTTTCTACCCCCCATTCTCATCCTCACCCAGCAGTATTTTCTACCATGTTTGCATGTTCCTTTGCTGTGTCTGGTTCCTGCTTTCCAGTAAAAGGCATTTTTCCTATCACCCTATGCACTTCAAGGTTTTTCTTTCCTTGAAGTGTTTGCTCAGAAGCCAGACTCCCCAAGAAAATTTTTCTATGTGATGTTAACAATCACTACTACTGCTACTACTACTACTACTATCACCATCACTACCGTCATCATCACCGTCACCATGAACTGAGCCCCTGCTATGTGATTGACACTATTCTGTATACTCTATAAACCTCTTTTCATCTTGCACTCAGGCCATGTATGTCTGAATCTTATTTCTGCCACTTACTAACTGTGCGACCTGTTTAAGTTAATCTCTCAGTGCCTCAGTTACCATCTGGAAACTGGGAATATTAATAGTACATATTTCACAGGGTTTTTGTGAAGTTTAAGTGTGAAGTACTTAGAACCATGCCTGGCACAGAGTAAGCTTCCAATAAATGTCAAGCAAAAATGATATTGATGATGACAATGGTGTTTCCATTATACAGATGAGGAAACTGAGCTTCAGAGAAGTTAAATTATTTACTCAATTGTTCAAATCATCTACTGCTGCACAATTACCCACTCAAATTTTAGTTACTTTAAATAACAACAATTTTATTCTCACTAATGATTTTGTGTGTGAGGGGTTAGGACCGGGCTTTGCTAGGTGGTTCTTCTGTTCCATCTGGCATTGACTGGGGTCAGAGCTGGTGGCTGGGCTGGGCTAGAGGGTCCAGTATGGCTTGATTCACATATGTCACCTTGGTAGAGATGTCTGAATACATCTCCAGCTGAATACATCCATCCAGAGGCTGGAATACAGTGAGCCTCTATCGATCTCCACAGAGCCTCTGGACTTTTCCACATGGTCTCACCATCAGACTAGCCAAAGTTTTTTATAGGGCAACTTAGGGTTCAAGAGAGCTGGAAGCTGACAGTCCTCTTAAAGGCTAGGCCTGAACTGGAATAGAGTCACTCTGTACTTGGTCAAAGAAGTCGAAGTCCAGCCCACATTCCAGAGGAGGGGATATAGACTCTACCTACCTCTTGTTGAGAGGAACATCAAAACTTGTGGCCCTCTTTAGTCTGATACACCAAAATTTCATATGAGTAAGTGAAGTTGAAATCAGATATTACTTTAAAAGTATTAATCATAATATCTAGCACATATTGAGCAGTCCAAAACTGATATCTGTTAATAAATGAAAATCTTTATCTATCTGACTCCTAATGCTATGCTCTCATCCCGATGCTTTTCTCATGCCATGAAGATAACATCTTTGACTAATGTACAGCCTGGATTTCAGCAGCTTTTTACCAAGGACTGTCCATGGACGTGTTTTATTTTCTTACCCAGACCCCAATTTTCCTAAGACAGAGATCTAACTTCATTTTTATTTGAATTCCTCACCATGCCCAAAATAATGCAGCGCATTCAATAATAATCCAAAGAAATCATTCAACAAATGTTTTTTAGTCACAAAACACTAAAAATAAGTAAGTTTAATGTGTTATTTTTAAGCACATTGTTCATTCATTCACTCCTTCAATAACTGTTAAGGGCACAAAAATGGATATTCTATGTAAATGGTCTAAGTTTACGGATGCAGAGAATGTTAGAGCTGGAAGGGAATATAGTTATCATCATGTTCCGGCACACCCATTTTGCATAAAGAGAAATCAAAGTCCAAAGAGCTTAAGGGACTATGTTAGTTGGAACCTTGCTAAGTCAGAGCAGAGAGCTGGGTCTCATTGACTCTCAGGTCACTATTTTTTCCACACTGTCATCTGACTCTTCCCAACACATACTAGTTATTCTAATTCTGTTCTAATTTTAACTGCCTGGGTTAAGGGTTATGATATTAAATTTGAATTGGAAATATTAAAGTGACCACACAATTTTGTCTTTTTTTTTTTTAAATTGCATATTTTTTAGTGCTCTCTACTGAAAGGACTCAGACACAATGACAATCCAGTAGCAATGAGCATTCTAAGCACCCAGATCAAATGGCCTGTACTACCATTTCTGACAGAGGAACAAGAGACCTTTGAAAAAAATAAATGACTCTTGGTTTTGAAGCATTGTTTTGTTCCAGAAAGCAAGAAAGTTATCAAAGACTAACTGGGTCATGTCAAAAAGACAACTTGAAGGGATTCCTAGTGACAAAAGAATTTTTTAAAAAAATGACTGTAGTGGATTTTAACACATCACATATATAATATTTCACAAGCTTATAATGCTCCATTCCCCCCCAAAAAAACCCAAAAAACAAAAACAATCAAAAACCTTAATTGGTTATCATTTAGATTGTTAAAACATCAACTATTTGCTGTGAAACTTTATAAAGGAAAAGAAACAAGCCTTTTTTTTTTTTTTTGCCTTTCCCATTTAGGCTATATTTCAGAGTTACCAAATAGATGTCAAGGTAATGTTCTTTATAGTAGAGGCATTCCAGCCAGTAAATACAAAATAATGGAATTAGAGAATCGCCATTGTGCCACTCCTAATAAAATAAACAGCTCTAGATGGCGATCCCCATTGGATGTTAAAACTATTAAGTGAAACTTGATAAGGAAAGATGTGACTGACTGATGACATCACTAAAAATTACATATGTCATAATGTGATGCAGTAGGAAATGTGCAACACTACCTGTACAATATTGGTGCCTAACAAGTAAAATGGACTTTATTTTTTATCACCGGTGTGATAGTGTGATATAATAAAGAATATGTATTTTGTCTTCATTCTTTGCTCCAGGCTAGAGCTCCTAAAACACTTGTAATATCCTAAGTGCAGTAAGAGTATCTTTTGTTTTAATATTCGGGTTTTGTCTGCTGCTCCTGAAACAGTTCTGGAGTGATAAATGTAGAAGGGGCATCTTTGTGATCCATATCGGGTCCCTTTCAACTGCACCTGAGTTTATGTTAATAAGATGACTTTGGGAAGCCTCTAGGAATGGGACTAGTTGTCAGGGAACCAACCTTGTGATTAGAGGGTTGGAAAATTCATCCCCACCCCTGCCTCCAGGGAGGGAAGAAAGACTAGAGATTGAGTTAATCACTAATGGCCAATAATTTAATCAATCATGCCTGGGAAGTTTGCTCTAGGCAGGGACCACTGAAGACTTGTGAGCAGAAGTGAAAAAGAGGAACTGATGAAATTGATGTTTTAGGAAGATTAATAAAGCCCCTAAATCTAACTGCCAATTTACAGGAATACAGGGGATAGAGAAACCAAGTTAAACACCACCACAAGGAGGTAATCAGCCAAATCCAGGTTGGGGGGAGGGGGTTGGATCAACAGGACAAATGATCTGGTTTTTCTAACAAAGCAACAGCTTTTAAAAAGTGCAGGAAAGAATCTGCTCAAGAAAAATAATTGCATGTAATGTGTGGACTTTGAATCCCAATTCAAACAAATCAGCTAGGGAAAACAATCTTTGAAGCAATTCCAGAAATTTGAATATGGAACAACTATTATGTGGTGTTAGAATTATTCACCACTATTATGTGGTGAAGAATTATTAATTTTGTGCTGGCATGGTGGTTGAAAGGGAAAACTGTGTTTCTCCTCTATTACTCTCACAGCATATCTGAAGATTAATCTGGATAATTGTTGCATATGTGTTGGTTACTTACCTAAATATACATTTCTCCCTTCTTTATTATTAAACAAATTCCAATTTTGTTCAGAGCTACTCTGTGCCCATCTCTAGGAGTGGATCATGATAGTCTAAGCCAGTCAACATAATCTTGACCCCCATCTTCAGCTTCCCTCCAGATCTGGCAAATGAGAAATAAGGGGAAATCAGTGGGAATTCCTGAGAATGCTTGTTTTGATAGATGTTTATAGATGCAACTGGCCATATCCCTATATTCTTCCTGCTGTGAACATGGATGTGATAGATGTAGCTATAGTAGTAGACATTTTGCTATCCAATAGGAATGACCAAGAGAAAAACATTTCTAACATTGTTCTGTTAAATCAAAGCCATCAATTGCCTACCTTTGAAATAAACTATTTAAGTCACTATGATCAATTGGAAGACAAATTTATTCTTAAAAATTGGTTTGGTTTAGAGGAAGAGTTAAGATGGAGTAAATGAAATCACCATTTAGTGGCAATTGGGATCAAGATTATGGTATTAGAAAGGTGCTGTCAGATGTGAAGGAAAATCCAAAGAAAGTATTCAGAGAATTGAGTTAAATCATAGGACATCTAGTGAGCGCCCACCAAGAATTGGAAAATTGCTTGGTGTAGAAAAACCCACACGTTTGGTATCAGATTCCTGGTACAACCATGTATGGCATCATCCAGAAGCTGCTATTGGAAAGGCCTCTTGAAAGGGCAACTAAAGCTTCTGCTTGGAGATAACCCAGCAATGATGGGGTCCCATCCTTATATATGGTATATATCCACTAATCCGTGTGTATAGGGAAGCCTGGCCATGAGGTTTCAGAGCCTGAGCAGAATAAAGACATTGTCTATATAGGGAAAAGATGGTGGCAATAATGGGAAATGGATTACAAATGGGGGGGTTAATAAAAAAGATAAAGATAACAAGAAAAATAGGAGTCAGGATTTTCACTATCTAGTGGAAAGGGAGAAAACTAGAATGAACACTGTGGTGTTAGGTTGGAATTGGTTGTATCTGTGTGAACTCATGATTTCAATAAATATAATAATTTAAATTAATAAAATAAAGAAATAGAAAAAAAAGATATGGTATATATCTTAGACCAGTTACCATCATATGGTGCTGTGTCCCCAGTAGGAAGAATACATAGGTCTGAGAATCAAGATATGGAAGTAACATCACTCCTAGTGACCTGTCTGGGATATTTGTGCTTCCCATCTCCAAAGCTTTGGCTTATTTGGTTCTCAAAGTCTTGGGTTCTGGAAAAGAGATACTTCTGTCAGGGAATACAGTAAGAGTTCCACTAAACCTAAAGCTAAGCCTGCCACCTGATCTCTCTGGGCTACTTGTGGCAGTAAAATTGCAGGTGCAGAAAGGAATCACTGCAAGGACAGGAGTAATAAACCCTGATCATGAGGAGGTAGGACTGCTGCTACCAAACGGAGGACGGAAGAAATATGTGGAGTACTCATGATCTACTAGGTCACTCAATACTCCTATGCCAGACTTTCACTATAAATGATCAAGTAGAGCAATTGAGGTTTGCTAAGGGGATGGTAGACAGAAGCTCAAACTCATCCCAGGCTTTGAGCATTTAGATTAGCAGAAGTTCTAGTCAAGGGGTATGGGACGTAGAGGAAATGTAGAGGGAGATGTTAGTGAGAATCAACTATAGCCTCAGGACCAACTACAACAGCCACTAATCACTAATCATCATTTTATAAGCTTTACTATAAAATACAACAACCAGAGTCTGGAGGTAATTGTGTCTGGATAGAAGGAACTTCTTGTGAAAGGCAAGCAGACCTGAACAGGATCAGGGGTAGAATGAGTTGAATGCTGTTGGAGCCCCACCAGATCCCCTTCACCAGGTTGATGTCCCATATCCCCAGCTAGTGTGCATGGTAGCTGCTAGCCCCCTGCTCCAGAGAATTGCCTTGGGCCAAGTGGGAGCAGCCTCACCAGGAGGTTTTATATCCACTTCGTTGACTGGCTTCTTATCCCTGCCCTAGCCTGCTTACCTCACTTTCCATCTCCTGAGAACACTTTCTCCAAAACTCATCTCACAACTCATTTCCTGCTTCTAGGACACATGATCTAAGATGCTGTCTTTTTTTATTTGAATTATGTCCCCCCAAAAGACATGTTCAAGTCCTAACTCTCAGTACCTGTGAATGTGACCTTACTTGGATATAGGGTCTTTGCAAATGTCAACAAGCTAAGAAGAGGCCATATTGGATTAGAATGGGCCCTAATCCAACAACATGAATCCTTATAAGAGGAGAGACACAGAAATAAACACACAGAGAGGCTACCATGTTATAACAGAAAAAGAAATTGGATTTATGCTGCTGTAAGGGACTGCCAAGGGCTGTCAGCAACCACCAGAAGCTGGAAGAGATAAGGAAAGATTCTCACGTAGAGTCTTTAGAGAGAGCATGGCCCAATTTTAAGCCACCCAGTTTGTGGTATTTTGTTACAGTAGCCATAGGAATCAAACACACTGTCACTGAAGACCCAACTTAAATTTCAACTTCCCTGTGAAGATTTAGCAGGTCACTCTGTTCTATTAACACCTCTATCACCTCCAATCATCTGTTTTTCCTCCATTCTCCCTTCCATTCACTGTCACTTACCATGCACAGCCTAGGAGTATTTTACTACTTTTCGTGGTGCTAGACTGTTAGCTCCTAGAGAATAGAGACCAGGAATGATACTTATCTAATTTCCCAGTTTAAGGAGTCTCTTTGGTTAGTATTATCTTTTCTATAGAAAACTCAGAAGGATGTTTTATTGTGGACTCTTATTTTAGCAAACACTCCCAGTGCATAAAAGATAGGAAAAAAGAAAGTTGAGAATCACTAAAAAAAGGTTTTTTTATTATGAAAAGTTTCATTTTCTTTATGAGTTGGACCACTTTGACTCAAGGAGGAAAACATAAAGCAATGACATAGGAGGATAGACTGGAAAAAATTGCAGGCTGGTAAAAATATTGATAGATGCATAGAATATTTGAAAAAGTTGGATTTGTTAACCTCCTTATTAAAAAGACTCTAAGGGGCACCTGGGTGGTTCAGTTGGTTAAGCATCTGACTCTTGGTTTTGCTCAGGTCGTGATCTCTTGGGTGGTGAGGTTGAGCCCACGTCCAGCCCTGCTTTGGGCTCCTGCTCAACAGGGAGTCTGCTTGGAGATTCTCTCCCTTTGCCCCTCCCCCCATTTTCTCTCTCTCTCTCTCAAATAATTAAATAAATAAATAAATAAATAAATAAATAAATAAGACTCTAAGACTGTTTGATCCTCTGAGTTTACCTCATTTGCAAGACTTATGCTCTTAAATTCCTCTGGAAGCTAAAGCATATTTAAAACAAATACAGGTGAGTGGAAAAGGGTTATTTATGGATATAATGGAAAAACGGAAACATGCTGGTCTCAATTTCATTCTCTTTGATTTCAGTATCCAAGAACATTTATTAATTATGGAGACATTCATATTCTGACCTGACCATTGCTTTCAGTGTTTGTAATTTATATCTGGAAAATTTCCTTTGAGAACAAGTGTCCTACAGAATGCCAGTGATCTATCAGGACTATATTTCTGAGATTATTCTCTTCTGATTAGACTCTTCTGGGAGGTAGCAGAAGGGAGGTGACAAGGAGAGTACTGCTAGCCCATAGAACAAGAGATTAATAATATCAATAAAAAGATCTCATTCTTGGGAGCTGTGTTGGAAATTGTTGCCTTAGCATACATTCTTCAAAAATAATTTGTAGGATTGAACTTCAGGATGGAATTCACTAGTCAGATTTGTGGATAACTACAAATCTTTCAAATGTAACATTTTAGCCTAGTCAACAACAACAACAAAACCTAAAAAGTCAAATCTAATGTTTGTTTTTTCCTAAATCTCCAAAGGAATGGTAGAAATGATTCAACCGTAAACCACTTGGATAACTTTAAATAGCGTAAGATGAGTCATTGTCAGAGCTTGCCATTGATGTGAAATAATACAGGTAATGAACAGAATAAAGGCAAGATCACTTAGGGACATATCCAATTTTATATATATAAAAGAATTAAAAATAAAAAATCCCTTACTGATTATTCTAGAAGATTTCTTTTTTTCCCTTAAGGCTTTTTTGTTTTTCTCTTTTTTCCTAAAATACGTCATAATGTTAGCAGAATGAGGACACTATTCTTCTGCCCCAAATGTCTTATATTCAAAATATTCAAATGTAAAACGGATCAAAAAAGAGCTCCAATTCTGGAAGAAAAAGAACATGAGAATGTTTAGAGTATCTAGTGTCATTCTACAAAAACCTTTTCTTTCCTCGTGAGAGCCTTTGATACTCTGCCCTGGAAAACCAATACACAGTATTGTACAATTTGATAATGTGTGCATACTGCTCTGTGAGAAGTTGGCAGAAAAAATAAAGGGAAGAATTAATACTCGTAGTTTTAAAGGAAAATAATAAGGTCACTGCAAGTAGAATTTTTTCTTTTGTCCAGTCTCAGTACCCATCATTTTTCTAAGATTGGATTTCATTTGCATTTCCATACTGGATGCAAAAACTTCATGTTAGTTCTATCAGCTCACCTGCCTGTGACAATCTCAAGATCTTAATAGCTAGACCACCAAACAGGAAATGGTCATGCAGATCAAGTTTTGGAACCTATCAGTCCATAAACCTTGCTTGCCCGGAGTATTTTTTAGAGTCTGTCCAATATTTCCCATTATAATATATAAATTTAAGACCCATGTATTTTGTTTATGCCTCTTTATATAGAACAGAAATAGGATATATATTAGGGAAATTAATTAATTTGCATTTATCTACTTATTTATTTTCCATTTTATTGATTCATTATCATTCATTCCTTTAATTAACACGAGTCAGGAACTGTGCTAAATGATGAAAATAGGAAGATGAACATTATATTTTTCTTCAAAGAGCTCTTAGGAAGGTGGGGGGGCAAGCACTAAGATAGAATGTGATTTACAAAGAGATGCATCCAGTTCCAAAACAGCTCCACTCAGGTGAAGAAAAACATTTAGGGCCCTTCCAAACCACCAGGACAATCAGCTCTGATCTCAGATAAGTCAAAGAAACAAATCCCCACTCAACTGGGAGTTTGTCTTCTGTGTAGCTTCCTAGAAGTAGCTTCCTAAAATCCTTGAAAGCCATTTTCTTCCTGTTCTCATTCCAAGAGCAAGTAACTTTGAGTTTGCTTTGCCCAAAACCCTTCTTCCAAGGTTGTTCATATTTCAATTAGTTTTAAGTAGTTCTCCATGGTCTCTGTATGTTGTTGTTTCAGTGTTGAGGGGAAGTAGGAGGGCAGGATTGCATCTATTTAAGGAATTTTTCCTGCTAATGAGTAGGGCCACTCACTGCCTCTACTCTCCTCAGCTGGCCTTCCAATACCGTGTAGCTCTGGCATCCTTTATAGGACAAGAGAAAAAAAAAAGACTCAAGGTAGTCTAATCCCCCTCAACTGGTCCAGCACCATTCCTCTCACATTCTCTCTGTCCCTTGGGCTTCCTGATCTCTGAGTTCTTTTGCTCATACAATAGTTGAGTTACCCTGTTAGTTTCTAACTCCTCATTCTGAAGTATGGATGACTACATTTTTCAGACTCCACCCTATTCTGACATTCATAACTCTCTGACCTTTATATTTTATTGCCACTTCCCTTGTTCTTGATACCTGCCTTGCTTTCAGGGAGGGTGAGTAGTATAGTGGAAAGAAAGATAGTGATGATGAAGTGAGTTTACCTCTTGGTTGTGGCACTCTACTGGCTATGTGACATTAAGCAAAACCAAACCTCTCTAAGCCTCAGTCTCAGATATTATTACCTTACAAGGTTTTTGTGAGGATTAAGTGAGATGACAATTGTAAAGCACCTAGTATATAGTACGACTGATAAACAGGAGCTATTTTTATCTGTATGCATTCCCTACATATAGCTAGGGTGGGACATACCCACTTACGGTGCAGTGTATCCATCTACTTGCTGTGTGTCAAGAACCATACAAAATTCTGAGGCTACAATGTGAGGCGTACAAGGACCCTGTCCTAAAGGAGTTCACAGATCTTGCAGAAAGGACAAGTATGTACACAAATTATTATGGTGCTAAGTAATCATACCACAGTAAAAATAAAGACACAGTACTTTGAGAATACAGGAGATAAGAAGACTGCGGCATGTGGCACACCAGAGAGGAATAAACTCTGTTAAGACAGAATTCCAGAAAGGGAATTGTGCACATACTTTTGCCAATTTTAGATACTAGAATCTTGATAGGAGAAGTCAAATTAGCATACTCTCAACAATAAATTATAAAATGTACACAGTAACCTCCACATCTTTCTGAAGGTTGGTCAGCGTTTGGACGGCAAAATGGATATTTTACTCTAGGTATTTCAAGCAGGAAAGTTTTAATGCAGGGAATTGTGCTTTTATAAAACCACTGGAAGAACAGCAAAAGGAAGGTCAGAGAAGGCGATGGCTACATCTCAGGGGTACTGCTGGCTTTTCGAGAGTTGAGAAATTATAAGAATTCCAAGAAACTAGACAATGATCATAGCACTAAGATGGGTGTTTGGCAGTAAGTGTTGCTGTGGTTGCCACAAAAATCTCACCTCTGCCAAAGCCTATGCATCTGCTTACTGCTGCCTACATAACAATATGTGACTTCTGCTCAGCCTTCCAAATCTCATGTAAATGCCTGCATTTTCTGACGCTTTTATACCTTGGGGCCAAGAAGGACTGCTTCTCCCAGGATTAGCTAATTCCTAGAGATAACAAACAAATCACCAGTTCATATGCGAACCAATCAATCTAGAGTCCACACCCCCAGTCATCTCCTTTATTGACTCTCATACTCTTGGGTCACTATCCTCCTGTCCCAATCACCCTATGATCAAGCACCAGACAACTAGGAGCAGCCTCTATGACCTAGAGCCAGCTGAAATTACTCAAACTAGCGAATCCTAAACTTGTTTGCCTGCCTCACTGTTCCTTCCCCTGGAAACCACAATAAAGGATCTTGCTTACATTTTCCCCTCTCCCTCTGCCTCCTGACTGACACACTGGTAATTCCTGTGTGGGTGTGGTGCCTGGTGGCGTGGTGTGCCCCCTCCTCTTGGGATCTGTGAGTGTAACAAACTTTCTTTTCAATGGCAGTCATCTCCTGATCCATTGGCCTCACCATACCTGAGTAATAATAATAATGATAATAATAACCCTACATTTTAATACAGTGGTCTCTCATCAAAGAAACTAATCTAGAATTTGCTGGCAGGGATATTGAGAATGTAGTTTCCACACTTCTAACTACTATACAAGAGGGCAGTGCATGGAACAAGAAAAGTAGTGTTGAATTCCTGAGAGATAGTCCAGCATTCTGAGTCATGAGCTGGTGATAACCCTCAGCTAGTTTGGCTAATGCAGTAGTTCTAGTATGGTCCAGCTTACTAAATTCGAGCAGATTTGACTATGTTTTATTACTCTTGCTACTAATTTTTTATAGTTTTTAAACTTTGATTACTCATTACCCAGAGTCAGCCTTTAAATACTCATTGGTGATCTCAGAAGGCTTTGCCCCACATGCTTCTTGCTGCACACTTAAATTTCTAACAAAATGGCTGCAATGACTCAGCCCCTCCTTTAATCATTACAGACCCTGTTGTTTCTCTTGCCTCATCTGTGTCATGTATGCTGTGGCATGAAAGAGAAATTTAGAAATCCTTTTGGCAGGAAAAGTCACATCCTGCTTGGAGTATGAGCTGAAAATGGATACCTAGCAGCACAACAACTGGCACTTCCTATGCAATAGCTTTAAACCTTCCCCATCCCAAGAGAGGAACCCAGGGCTTTAGTATTTAACCACCTCCTAGAGATGGAGAGTCCTGATCTAGGCATAGAAGACTCAGCAGCTAAAGAGATTTTAGACTCACTCTCATAGATTAGCCACCAATTTACAGAGAACTATGATTGTAGAAGGTTATTTTAAAAGCTTCTTTGGGAAGAGGCATGACTCCCAGCCTTGATTTCAGGTAAAATTTGATCCCTCTACCCCTAGACTGATATCCTAATAATCCCTGTACACCATTGTTAAACACCAGCAGGTGCAGTAGTTCAGAAGAAATTTAAAGCATTTTTTATTCATTCATTCATTCATTTATTCAAGAAACGTTTATTTCTTCCTCTTCCCCTTCTCTTCCCTTTTGGAACAATTCAGTCCTAAAGCCTTTTTTATGGCCAGAGCAATATAGGCATCCTCACCAGGATGAAGGGAGTTTAGGACCCGGAGCCTGACCGTGAGGTGGGTGACCATGCAAAGGGTAGGTGGGGAGGTAATTCCAGTATGCATGTGGACATCCACATGGGGTGAGAGAGTGTCAGCAAAGGAGGATATTCTGCAGGGAGTGAACAACCCTAGGCAGAGTGAGGAAAGCATCCCCCCAGAGGAGAGCTCAGCGTACTGTATGGGTGTCCACAAGGGTAAGGGGAACACAGATGCAGCCTGGTATGGGGTGTCAGAGCCTGTGTGTGATGAGGATGGCATCTGGGAGACTGGAGTAGAGTATACAAACCCACATGGGCTAAGGAGGGCGTCCATGCTGGGAGGGGAGGCAGTGGTGGCAGGAGATTGCCTACATGAGCAGGATTGATCAAATTAACAATATATTAAGGATAGTTGGTGCTAGGGTTGTCACTGTTGATGAGGGAATTACAAATACGGAAAGGGAGAAAACTAAACTGAACCCTATGAATTTTGGATTAGAATTGGAGATCTCAGTGAGAATTATAGTCTTCATTGTACAAATTTATTCTCA
This sequence comes from Phoca vitulina, assembly GCF_004348235.1. Lineage (NCBI taxonomy): Eukaryota > Metazoa > Chordata > Mammalia > Carnivora > Phocidae > Phoca > Phoca vitulina. Next base: position 42,263,775 of record NW_022589728.1, read on the forward strand.
ATGTTTGTCCAGTAAGAGGGCTTGGGAGGACAATGAGCACACCTAGCACCAAATCTTAGTTTCGAGAACCATTCTCCACTGAAAAGAACTAGGACTCTGTGGAAAAGCTATGAATTCCAGGGTTGGGGCAGGGAAAAGCTAGATGAGTCTGGAACATTTGTGTCAGAAAGTAAGAATGAGGGGTGCCTGGGAGGCTCAGTCATTAAGCATCTGCCTTCAGCTCGGGTCATGGTCCCAGAGTCCTGGGATCGAGCCCCGCATCGGGCTCCCTGCTCAGCGGGAAGCCTGCTTCTCCCTCTCCCTCTCCCCCTGCTTGTGTTCCCTCTCTCACTGTCTCTCTCTCTGTCAAATAAAAACATAAAATCTTAAAAAAAAAAAAAGAAAGTAAGAATGATGATGAGGCACCAGAAGTACACAGAAAATGTTTTTAAAAGAAAAGGAAAGAAAGAAAGCAAAGGATGCAAAAACCAGCTTAAATCTGGGACAATGTAAACAGCAACATAAAAAATGACGGTAATGGATTATATAACCCATTGAATACAATAGGAAACCTAGAGATAAAACTGATATAAATAAATGCACAAATTAAAAGACTGGTGAGGAAGAGGATATCTCCAAGTATATCTCTCCAATTAATTATTAATCACAAAAGGACGTGAATAACTTTACAGTGGAGGGGACTGGCAGACATCCCCAAAATTAAGTGTTCAAAATGAACATCATCATTATGGGTACAAATCACCACCTGATATCATGCAATAAGGACATTACTTCTGCAGTATCTCTGTCAAAGATGCATAGCTTGAGTCTAATCACAAGGAAACATTATTCAAACTCAAGTTCAGGGACATTCCAAATAATTAGTCTGCAATCTTCAAAAAATCTTCAAAAGATCATAAAAATCAAGAAAATATCGAGGCAATATTATTCCAAATTAAAAGAGATTAAAGATACTTGACAACTAAATGCAATGTATGATTCTGGACTGGCTCCCTTGCAATAAAGGACATTATTGGGATAATTGGTGAAACTTGAGTGGAGTCTGAGGATTAGGTGGTAGTGATGCATCCATGTTAATTTCCTGATACTGGTCATTGTATTGTGGGTATGTAGGAGAATGTTCTTGTTTGTAGAAATTACACACTCGAGTTTCTGGGGGTGATAGGGCATCTGGGAGCATCATCTCAAATGGTTTAGGAAATAAAAGAGTTCTTTGTACTAGCAAGTATTCTGTAAATTTGAGATTGCTTTAGAGCTTTTAAGAAAAAATACACTTTTAACTTTAGTTTTAAATTTACAGAAAATTGTAAAATTAGTACAGAGAGTTTCCATACATTCCATACCCAGATCTCTTATTATTAGCGTCTTACATTAATATGGTGCTTTTCTCACAATTAATGGATCACTAGTGATACAGTATTATTAACTAAAGTCCATAGTTTATTCAGATTTCCTTAACATTTTTTTTCTGTTCCATAATCCCATGTAGGATATCCCATTACATTTATGTAATCATATCTCTTAAGCTTTTCTTGGCTGTGACAGTTTTTTAGACTTTCCTTGTTTGTTCATGACCTTGACAGTTTTAAGGAGCATTGGTAAGGTATTTTGTAGAATGTCTGCAAATTGGAATTCTTCTGATGTTTTTCTCATGATTAGTCTGGAGTTATAAGATTTTAATAAGGAGATCACAGAAGTAAAGTGTCATTCTCATCACATCACACATATGCTTCCAGATTCTAGTGATTATAAATAAAACTGCTGTAATATTTGTTTGCAGATTTTTACATAGACATACATCTTTTAATCAGTTGGGTAAATATCAAGGAGCACAACTGCTGCTTCAGACCATGTTTAGCTTTGTAAGAAACTGTCAAACTGTTTTCCAAAGTTGTACCATTTTTGCAACCCCAGCAGCAATAAATGAGACTTCCCATTGGTTCATATCTTTGTCAGCATTGGTATTGTCAGGTTTTGGATTTTTGCCATTCTGATAGGTATATAGTATTATTTTGTTGTTCTTTTAACTTGCATTTCCCTAATGACCAATGATTCTTATATGCTTATTTGCCATCTCTGTATCTTTGGTTAGGTGACCATTCACTGCCCATTTTGAAAATTGGATTTTTTGTTGTTTTAAAGTATAAATTTAGAAAGAAATGAGAGAGAGAGAGAGATGGAGGGAAGGAAGGAAGGAGAAACAGAGAGAGAGAGAGACTTGTGCATGTACTATGTTCTGGGCACTTAAGATACAATAGGGAACAAAGTAAACAATACTCCTGCTCATGAAGGAGATGAGTATGCCAAGGAGTATCTAGGCAAGAGGCCTGCAGGCAGAGGCAAGCTTGAACAAAGGTCCTAAGGCAGGAATATGTCTAGAACTTTTGAGGAAAAGGAGTGGGGCCAAAGTGGTTGGAGGACAGTGAGTGAGGAGGAGGGCAGTAGAAGAGGCAGTCAGAGAGGTCTAGAGTTTGCAAATCCTGACGGGTCTTCTGGTCATGGTAAGGACTTTGCCTTTTATCTGAGTAAAATAACGAGGTGCAGCAGAGTTTTGAGTAGAGGAGTGACATAATCTGACTTAGATCTTAAAAGGATGAGTCTGGGTGATGTGTAGGATATAGATTCTAGTGGTGCAAGTTTAGAAGGTGCTGCGATGGTCCAAATGAGAGAGGATGGTGGTGCCAGGATAGGTGGTAGAAGTGGAGGCAGTAAAAAGCAGTCAGATTTTGGATATATTTTGAAGTACCTCCAGTGTGATTTCCTCATGGGTTGGATATGGAATGTGAGAGGAAGAGAGGAGTCAAGATTCCAATATTTTAGGTCTCCAGCAACTGGCAAGATAGATTTACTCTCACCTGAGATGCAGATAGCTGTGGGGGGAGCAGGGTATGGGCAAAGGATCAGGAGTTTGATTTCAGACATATTTTAAACTGCCTGTTAGACATTCAAGTGGAGCTGTCAAGCAGGCAGGTGGAGTGGAGTTTAGGAATTTGGAGTTTAGGAGAGAGATCTGAGTTGGAGATATAGATATATAGTCATCAGCATATTGATGTCTTTAATGCTAGTAAGACACGGGGGCTGATGATTCACGGAGAGAAGGAGTGTAAACCAGGAAGAGTACCAAAGACTGAGCTATGCTGCATCATTAGTGAGAGTGACAAGAGTGGTTTGGGGGTAGCCATGGGGGTAAGCCTAGATTGGAGTAGGTTTCAGAGAAAATGGAAGAAAGGAAATAGGAAACAGTGAATGTAGAAAATTCTTTTGAGAAATTTTGCTGAAAGAATGAAAGAAATAAGCAGGGAGCTAAGGAGGAAAGTGAAATCCAAGAAAAGGGTTATCTTTTAAGTTAGGAGAAATAGTAACTGGTTTGATGCTGACAGGAGCCATCCAGTAGAAAGTGAAAAAAATTGATGGTGTTAGAGAGAGGAGAAGAATTCCTGGAGTGCTCCCCTTCGGTAGGTAATGCAGGGTAGGAGCAAAGAGAGGAACTGGCTTTATACAGGGGCACTGAATACTAATCTACAATAGCAGGAAGGGAGATTATGTCAACTATATGGATGCAGATACTGATGGTAGAAAGATGTGATAGGATTCTGGGGAAACTCTTCTATGGCTGCTCCAATTTTCTCAGTGACATTGGAGACAAAGTCATCATTTGCAGATATTTACTTTTAAGCATGCCATATTCACTCATATGTGGACTACAATATTGAGACTAGAGAAGTGGGGGAACGCATCCTCATAAGGGATATTATTTAGCTGAATTGTGGGGGTAGGGGTAAGGGTGAAAGGAATACAGGATTCCCATGTATAAAGGCATGGAAGCCTAAAAGAACAATAATAAATATTTTTCTGCAACTAGAACATAGAGTGCATGTTTGGACAGAGATGGGAGAGGAGGTTGGAATAGTATTTAGGGCTAGGTCATGTAATAGTTTGGAGATAATTTAATATTTAATAGACGGCTCAAGTAAGAGAGTGGATTAATAACATTTACACTTTACAAAGATAATTTATTGGCCTTGTGGAAAATGAATTCTACTGGGGAGAGAGGTTCCAGTCCAGAAAACAGGTTAAAATATTGCAATTATGCAAATGGAACATTATGAGGACATAAATGAAGACAGCAAGAGAGGAGCACTAAAAGAGAACTGGTTGATATATGTGCAGAAGAGTAGATGTGACTTGGTTGTTATTTGAATGTGGGGGTGAAAGGAAAGAAGAAATCATCCAGGATATGAAGGTTCCTAACCTAGGTTACTAGGTGGGTGGTGAAGACCTTGACTCTGGTTGACAGGTTGGGAAGACAATTGGAAGAGAAAGTTGGGGGCAGAGAGGGAAAAAATGGGTTTGGTTTTAGACATTTGACCTCAAAGTGCTTTCAAATCATCCACAATAAGAGGGAGTTTCATGGGAGAGAGTTAGGCTAGAGATTCAGGTGTGGGAGAATATATATATTCAAATATATAACTGAATTATATATTCAAATATATAACTGAGAATACACAGAAGAGATTATAGAATGAACAGAGAAATACATCATGAGGAATGCACCAACATTTAAGAGGAAGAGGTATCAAAGGGAATGAAGTAAGAATGGACAGAGGGTAAAAAGAAGAACCAAATAAAGTGATGTCATGGAAGTCAAGGAAAAGAGAGTTTTAAAAGGGGGGGGGGGAACAAAGGACTTTAATGGGCCAATCACAAAGTAAAGTTGGTCTATTGATACAGAGATGACCCCTGAGAAATGATCTAAGAAGAGTTGTGCAAAGTATTTACTTAGAGTATGCCCAGGTCTGGATGAAAATTTTTCTCTTTCTTCATTCACCCTGGGGTCTAAATAGTGGATAATAACTTAGTAAATTGTTAGCTTTTCTAGTAATGAAGGAATGCTGTACTGAGGTCTGAGGTCAGACATTACTCAGCTAAGGTAAGTGAGCTTGGAAGAAGGGGATGGGAGCCTAGAGGCTTTCCTAGAAATCTAACATCACTTCCTTACTCATTGTGTGGTGGCTCTTCCAGTTTCAGGTATAACCAGACAGTGAATTTTTTTTTACTGTGTGTTAGTACTGCTTACAATTGCTATCTCTTTATGGGTTTGTAGCCAAAAAGACCAACATGTAGTCAGATTCTGTTCCATGCTGGGCACATGTGCATGCCGATGTGTGCTTGGCAGAGGCATTCCTAATTTGCACAGCCTGTTGCAATTTGCCTCTTATGTTCACAGTCAGCCTGTGGGTTTTGTGCAGAAATAGCTATCTCATTCCTTGGAATTGCATTCCAAGACTGCTTCTCTGCACTGTATTGCTTCTCTGCACTATATTTATTCTCATCACCAGAGTTGATACTCTAAAGCTTTATGGTTTCCAAAACACTTTCACATTTAATGTATTTAATTCAAGCCTTATAATCACCCTATAAGATAGATGAGCCAGTTGTTAATATTATTTCTATTTTATGGATGAGAAAACCAAGGGTCAAAGAGATCACATGACTTCATGAAATTCAACAGTTAATATTTGAAAACATAATAATAACAGCTAATAATTCTATTGTATTTACCATGAGCTAGCACTGTTCTATGTAGTCTACATATTAATTCATACTGTAACTCATTTAATCCTTCTGACCATCCTGCAAGAGACGTGCTATTTATTACCCTATTTTATAGATGTGGAAACTCAGGCACAGAGAGGAGAAACATCTTCTTCAAACTAATAAGTAGTAGAAGAGGGATTCAAACTCAGGTAGTCTGATTTCCAAACCAGCTATCCTTAAACCTTATCTTCAATTAAACCATGGTATTATTTATATTGTGTGGACTGAGGCTTACTGTAGCAAAAAGGCATTTCCTCTAACACTTGTTGCTTAAATTAAATCACTTTGACTTCATTCCTCAAAAGTCACTTCAAATTCCACTTTTCCATGGAAGTATAATGAGATAAACAATGCAGACTGTATTATAATACCTAATTTTTGAGACCCTTTTCCTTCCATCAAATGTTTAGTACCACTCAAAGAACTCAGATTGCTTGAGATGCTGGGTTTGAAATTTGAGTTGGTTCTAGAGGCTCAATCATATATGAGTTCTTTCTCTCTCTTCCTCTTCCCATCCCACTCTTTCTTCATCCTTCCATCCCTCCTTCCTCTCTCATTCTCTCTCTGTATCTCTCTCTGTCTCTTTTATTTGTAGAATTTGCCAATTTCCATTTGTAAGTACTCCCACCATGACTTATTTCAAGCTACTAAATGATGTCAACAGCTTGCAAGATTCCTAAAAATGTAATAATCAACTCTAAGTCTATCCTAAGTATTTCTATGTAACCCACTTGAAACTCTTGACAACAACCTTGTAAGGAAGATTATATTTATTAGTCACATTTTACAGATGAGAAAACTGAGACACAAAGAGGTTAAGTAACTTGCCAGTTACCAAATGACAAAGTTAGGATTTGGATGTGGGCATAGAGTTCCAGAGCCCCTGCTCTTACCTGCTACACTATGCTGCCACCCTCTCCAATATTGGCTGGACCTTTCAGGTTCATCCTCAATGTCTCTAAAAAAGGAAGGGGAAAAAAAACCCATCAATTGCTTTCAAAGTTCCCTGCCTGCTTGTCCAGCCTCCCATCTCTCCATTCCATCTCTCACATACTACTAACAAAATTCCCTTTCTAAAGAAAAGAGCTAATCATATCATTCCCCTGCTCAAATACCCTCAGACAGTTTGCTGCTACATATAGGATAAAATACAAATTCCTCTTCTTGGTATTCACGTCCTCTTGGTCAGCTCTGAATGCCTTTTGTAGTCTTCATTGCAGCTCCCCTGAAATTTTTGTCTGCTTCAGTTACGCCAAATTAATTGTGAGTTCTCAAACAGGCCATGTGCTCTCTTAACTCTAGGCACATGCTAATCTCTCTATCTTTCAAGGTCCTGTAAAAATGCCATTTTCTCTAAGGTCTTCCCACATGCCTCCAGTTGGAATAAATTTATTTTCTGCTTCCTGTTGTCCCACTACATTTGACGTGTACTACCTCTATTATAGCACTTACAATGATCTGGTTTTTATTACAGTTATATTCTATGGTGTTGGAGATATATCTGTCTCCCCTACTCTGGAATGAATCTTTTTTTGGGCAGGGTCCGTTCCTCTATATATCTCTCCCAGAGAATCCAGAACAGTGTCTTGCTAATAGCAGGCGTTGAATCAATAGTTGTGAATTTTATTGCTAGGTGATAGTGATGAAAATCTGAGCTTGGAGTAAAAGCAGTATTTACTTTCCTCTTTCCCGGTTCATAGGGCACTATCCACTCTAGATCCATCCCTAAGGATGATGGGAATGCCAACTTCCTCAGTCAACTAGGGAAGCAATGTAACACCTTGTCCTGTGGCCACAAGGGGACACACTGGTTGGGAGAGCAACAGCTGACCTGGGGAGGTCCTGTACCAGTCACTAGTCTTGGGACTGTCCTCCTCCACTGATCTGGGATGGCAGTGATGCTTTCCACTGCAGTCCTTTCCTTGGTCACAGACACAGCAACCTCCGGACTCAAAGCCATCCTAGAGGGTGGGGTCTTCCATATCCTGGGCCCAGAGTCAAAACATCTTCCCTCCCTTATTCCCTCCCCACCTTATTTGTCTCTGCTTTTTAATTTTAGAACCTTCAAATATACAACAGAGCCACCTGTCCACTCCCCTAAGGTGGCTACCCAACTATCTGGAAAATCTATACTTTCTACCCCTACAGCAAGGTAGAGTTGGTTTAGTGCCTTTAAGGACTCTTAGGTATGGTCAAGGAGTTTCTGGGACTTTACTGGATAGAGCAGAAAAACATGCAACACCCCTATTTCAATGTGCGCACACCAATTCAAACCCCAAAGGGCATCCGTATCTCAAGAGTGGCACTACTGGCATTTGGGACTGAATAAATCTGTTGTACTGTCCTATGCACTGTAGGTATTCACCAGCATTCTTGATATCTACCCACTAGATGCCAGAAGCACTACCACCCTCAGTTGTGACACCCAAAAATGTCTCCACATATTGCCAAATGCCTTTGGATGGCAAAACCTCCTGTTGGAGAACCACTACTGACATACGGCTTTCCACAAATTGCCACATAAGTGACCCCGTCAGGCTAGGATTCTATTGGTTCCAGCTCCAGTCCTCCAATTAGTAGCCTCAATCAGCTGCATATTGTTTTTGGGGTCAGTGTCTATAGCTTCAGCCCCTGGCCTCTGCACATTACTGGATGGCTGCCTCCAGAATGGGGGCAAGGCTATTATCTGTGACATTAGTAGTGACTCCCAGATAGAACAAAATTGATAGGGGCATGTCTCCAGCAGAGGTTGGGTACTGTTCTTTTGAGAATTCTCTTACCTCTGAGTCTGGCTCTGTGAACCAGGGCCTAGCAGTGGGCAAAAAAATGAACAAATAAAGTCAACCCCAGTGCTCTTTTTCTAATTAGCTTGCATTTCTTTGTAGAGAATAGTTTTGAAAGCATCTCATTTAATGGAATCTTACCCTAAATTCAAGCAACATAAGACATCTTCCTCAGCTGCTTTAAGAAAACACCTCGGGGCACCTGGGTGGCTCAGTCATTAAGCGTCTGCCTTCAGCTCAGGTCATGATCCCAGGGTCCTGGGATCCAGCCCCGCATCGGGCTCCCTGCTCCGCGGGAAGCCTGCTTCTCCCTCTCCCACTCTGCCTGCTTGTGTTCCCTCTCTCGCTGTCTCTCTCTCTGTCAAATAAATAAATAAAATCTTAAAAAAAAAAGAGAGAGAAGAAAACACCTCAAAGGGTCAATAAGGCATTTGGGGGGAGGGGAAATATAGATATAAAATCTCCTATTGTCAAATTTTCATCCTCCTTCAACACACACACACACACACACACACCCTTTTTGACCCAGATTCTTCTTTCCCCCTTTTGAAAGGGTTAATGTATATATTTCTAAATGAAGATAAAATATCTTGTCAATGAACATTAGAGATTATTCACAGATCTTCCAATAACTTGCTTTTCTGTAAAATGCAAGAGTACAAGTTTATATTATATTAGTGTTCAGAATGTTTCTTTATGAAGCTTTCTCCTTGGTGTTAAATGGCCTAAAGTACCATATGTTTCTTAATAAAAAGCCATGTAAAAACCTACATTAATAAACTGAACTCAAAGAAAAGCTGCCCCAAGACGGCTCTAACCAATCCTTTTTATGGGCTTGCCAACAATTTCAAGATTGTTTTAATGAAAAAAATTTATGTTCCTGTCTTTGTGGACCACAGCACGCCAGTCCCCCCCCACACCCCCACCATTCGCCCCCACCCCACCCCCCAGGCCCAGCCAATTCTCCAGTGCCCTACAGAAGGACTCACTCATACTTTGGCAAGTGGTTCACTGGAAGGGCTGAGCTGTCTGCAAACCCCTGCACACACACGTGGCCAGGCAGCCACTTCCAAGCCCTTGCCTGCTAACATTCCCAGGTACTACACTGCCACCCCCGTGGCCACTTCATCCTCTCCTGGGGCTACACTGTGCTGGGAAGGCAGGGGAGCCTGCAGGGCTCAATGTCTTTAAAAAGGAAAATTCCTTGGAGCTCAACCTGAGGCTCCATGAGCATGTTTCCAGATTTCATGTTTCTCAGTATGTTGGAGGGGAAAGAACACGGCCTTCAGATCAACATTTACCATTAATCATTGTCATTGCTTATTTATTTGCTAGTCTCAGCTACTGGATAAATTTACATGGTAAATTCCATGAAAGTGGGACTGTATTTTGTTGATCACTTATAATGCTTAGCGGAAGCCTGGTTTGTCAATAAGCCTTCAATCTATGTACATTGAAATTTGATTACATTCAAATTTTGGCCACATACTGGCTCTAAGTTACATAATAAATGTCGATTAAATGAATGAATGGAAGAGAATGTTAAGTAACTGCTGCATATAACTACTAACATGATAGAAGTCACTCAATAAATGATGTCACCTTTATTTGTATTATATTTATTACTATTATTAATGCTAGCTAGCTATATGCACTTGAGGCAATTTACTCTCTCTGAACCTCAGTTGTTTTTTTTTTAATCTGTAAAATGGGTTGCATGAAGCCTGCCTCCTTACTAGGTTACTATGAGGATTAAGAGGCCCATTCTAGTTCTCCTTTCACAGAAGTAATGACAACTGTACTTTCTACCACCTACCAGAACACAAAAATACTGCAGCCCCCCTTGCTCAACGCGTGAGATAACAAGGCCATAATCCCCCAAAGGAAAGATTCCACTGCAGCCTCCCCCTCCCCATTCTTATAGAGAGCATACAGAAGGAGGCACTCTGGTTTGGAAGGAATACTATCCAAATTTGTGGCTTATGTCTATTGATCATATGCTCATCATCTTTCTTTTGTACTTCTTTTTCCCTTGTCTCTCTTAATATAATTATTTTTGAGAAATACTAGCTTGTCTCCACAGAACTAATAGGAAGACAAAAGCACTATTAATTAGCTCTTCATGATTCTGCAAAGACAGCAGGGCTTTGCCTAAGAGACTTGGTGTGTAGTAGTATCTAGAAGGGTGAACTTTTCTTGGGGTAGGATGAAAATGAAAAAAGACACCAGACTGTGGTTCGTTATGGCATCTCTTCCCACATTTCCTTAGTGAGCTCTGGATGTGTTGGCTTGTTTTTCTCTTATCTCTTGGAAGATTTTGGATTTTTTTTTATTTAGATATTTTAAACATCTTCATCTCTCACGAATCGTTATGTAGAAAAAAGGAGCAGATGTGTTCTTGTGCGACCACAGGAATAGAGTCAGAACAATGGATAGCAGTCATATAGATGAAATTCTGGGCCCATAAAAAAGAACATTCCAGCAATTAGAATGTTATAACCAAAGGAAGGAGCTGCCTAGAAGGTGGCAAGCTTACCACTCCTGGAAATGTCCAAACAAACATTTGGATAACCTTGTCAGAGATGCTGTAGAAGAGATTCTTGCTTTGAGTAGTCAGTTGAACTAGAGGACGTGTGGCAAAATAGAAGATGCTTTGGCCTGAGGTTAACTTAAACCTATTCTTATTTCTGACCTCACATGTCTACCCAAGCAGGATGAACCTATATACTATGATTAGTTCTAATGGGTCCAATATTAAGTTGGTTCCTTTCTTGGCTGAGGCCATCTGGCTAGGATGGAAGATGCATTTCAGTCAAGGGTTCTTTATGACTAAGGCCTTACAGTTGTTCTCTTAGCCCCTTGTTTGTCAAGCCAAGTTTACTATTTTTTTTCTTTTTTCATCAGACTGATTTTCCCCTCTGGTTTTCATCTGCATGAAAAGGTTCTGACCTTTGACTTCTCTTGACTCTTGGTTGCTGCACATGCCCTGAATTTTGCTTGCCTGCTTGGTGTCTGAATTTCTCCTTTGCCTTGATCTTAATTTATATTTTGTACCCAATTCCTAACTACCTGCAAATTTAGGTATGATGGTTAAGTGATTGAGTTCTGGATTAGCCTGGGTTCAAATCCTGCTTCTTGCTAACCAGCACAGTTTAGACAAGTTACTTTTGTCCTCTAAGCTTTGTTTTTCTCAACTGTTAAATGGAAATAATTATAGTATCTATGTGACAAGGAAGTTGGCACACAGTCTGCTCAGTAAATGTTACTACTACAGCATCTCCGATTCAGCCTATATTCTCAGGTCCCAGCTTCCCAGTCCTTCTTGATGCTCTGACACCATAAACCACTATCCCAATACAAACAAAATCTTAAGTTAGGCTTCCTTGCTTAATAAGAAGGACATGTTCCAGCTAAGTTGGCTATAAACACATTTCCATAAAGTAAGTCCTATTTATCTATTACATTTTATTATAAAATTGAAAACCCATTTTTTCAAAAAATATATATATAATGAAGTTGAACTTCAGAATTCAAAACATTTTTAAAGAAAAATAACTTACCAGTGAGATATTATCCATATTCAAAACAGTTGTCACAATCACACACTGTTTACACAGTTACAATGGGGACAAGACAGTAAGTACAAGAAGCATGGAGCCCCCAAATTCTACCCATCTGTGATGTATGATCCTTTAAAATGCATGTGTGACTAAATTTATAAATTTGTAAGTTTAGAAGTCTGTCCAGCAAAGTGAGATCATTTGTCAGTGTTGCAAAATCACTACTCACTACTATGTTTAGCGTTATTATTCCATCTCAGGACAGCCAACTTAAAGAGAACCAGATATCATACGGGTTCAGACAAGAGGGCTGTGGAAAGGTTTTTGATGAAACAGGCGCAGTGCATTCTTGTTAGCCATTGGCCGTTTCCTGAATGTGTCCATCAATCTAAAACTCACCAGACTCCTGGAAACAGGACTTGAACCAAATTTAACTTCAATCCAAAAGCCAAGCAGACGTGAACCTGAATGTTAATATGTTACTAAACCATGAACTGAAGCAACTTTCTTGGAGGAAGTGGAATAAAACCTACTGAACCAGTCTGATTTGAAGCCGAAACTGTATGTTTTATGAAACTATTGAACTGGAGAAAAAATCAGATCAAAATATTCCCTGAATTTAAACTAAACAAATAAATTTTTATTTCCCTCAAATTGAGTCCCTGCCTACAAATAAGGCTTACTTTAATGCATATGATATTTAATTCAATACACATATAGTTTATCTTGGGGTTTTTTCTCCCTGTCAGTTTTCTTCTTTATGGAAAGGGAATGATGATCCCTACCTACTTCACTATAGTTAGTGGGAAGATTCAATGAAATAATAATCCAACACTTCTATCGCCGGCGTCATCATCATCATCTGATCTGCATTGTATTCAACACACAAGGGGTCAGCTTTGCGCTTTAAGTCCTCCAATGTGTTCACTGGCCACCAGAGGGCAGCAAAAAGGTAGAAACCCTTGCTGGAGCTAACTGTGGAACTTGTCTTACAAGGACATACACTGGGGGCTTACTATGTGCCAAATACTGTTCTAAACACCTTGCATATATTAACACATGTAACCCTTAAAACCATGCCATTAGTTGGGTTCTGTTATTATTCCCAGGGAGAAAATGAGGAAACTGAGGCAAAGAGAGGTAGAGAAATTTGTCTACAATCACCCAGATAACAGGTGGCAGAGCTAGGATTTGAACCCAGGCAGCTTGGTTACAGAGCCTCCACTCTTAACCTACCACCATATACTGCCATTTGGTATTCATTCTGGAGGATGTTAACCTGGAAGAGGTTCAGATCCTTGTATGAGTGGAACTGTAGCCCAGGATGACCTTATACACTCTGTCTACAGTTCAGAACCAGAGAAGAGTCACAGCCTGAGCCTAGGACTGTGATACGGTCAACACTAGTGTTATGGACTATTTCAGGGCACAAGCATCAACCAAGTAAACAGGATAAAATCTAAGAAGGGGGACGGGAGGAAGATGGGATTCAGGCTAAATGTAGGAGAATAATCAGGACAGTTGCTCTTGACAAAAGAGAATAGTTATTCTCATGGTGGCGGAGTCCAAATGGCTCATCCTTCTGAGGCTGCAGTGTGTCTTGAGGTTTAAAAAGCCAATACTAACAAGACAACAGGGAGCTGACTTGGTTCCATTTTCACAATTTCCATCTTCTGGGTTTTTTTGTTGTTGTTGATTTTTTTAAAAATGGAAACAGTAACAACAAAAAAACCTATCATCTTGTTCATCACAGCTCTCTCAAAATGATGATCGATACTGACTTCCCAATGTCTTCATTTCCTACACTTTCCCCAATCCACTGCAGTCAGACTTCTGCTACACCACTTCACTGAGACTAATCTCACCAAGGTCACTAGTTATCTGCCAAATACCAAATCCAGTAGCTACCTGTTATCTTTTCAGATGTACCTGCAGCTTCTAACATTGTCAGCCATTCCTTCCTTTATGAAACTCTCCCCACCTTGACTTGAAATGCCTAATCATCCTCAGTCCCAAATCTACTGCTGCTTCTATGAACACCATTTTGTAATCTACTTACTGGCTTCTTTTTTCCATCATCTCTTGTCAAAAAAATGTAATGGCTTTTAACTGCCCCCCCCATCTTCACTCTTGACATTCCAATCCATCCTCAACATTGCTGCAGAGAGAGCTTCTCAAAATATGAAAATACTACTCTGATCATAATTCTCCCTTCCTTCAAAACATTCAATGTTCATGTTTCCCCATCATGAAATTATTTAGCATGGCATTCAACAGTCCTCTTGACTTCTTGCCTACTTTCCCATGTGGTTCTGACAATGTCTCTACCTATGGTCTTTGTCTACTCACACTACTCAAAACAAGAAAAAAAGGAGAGAGGGAAACAAGCCATAAGAGACTCTTAACGATAGAGAACAAACTGAGGGTTGATGGAAGGAGGTGGGTGGGGGTTGACTAGCTGGGTGATGGGTAATAAACAGGGCACTTGTGATGAGCACTGGGTGTGGTATGGTTGTGATGAATCACTGAATCCTACTCCTGAAACCAATACTGCGCTATATGTTAACTAAAATTTTTTTTTAAAAGTCATTCAATTTCCCATTGCTTCTCAAGCCTGTTTTTCTTTGCATCCTTCAAAATTCAACTCAGTCATTCCCTTCCTTTTCTGTAGGTTCCCCCAAATCCTTTCCCCTAGACAGAGATGCTTGTTTCCCCTAGAGAGCTCCCGTGCTTATAAGCCATTAGATGATTGTGGCTCATTCACAACCATGGGTCTCCTGTGCCAGGCTGCTCTCCCTGTGTAAATGACCATTTAGCCTTGTACCCTCAGCACCTAACACAGAGAGTCACTTAATATATATCTAATGGTGGGATTGAGATACAATAACTGGGGTATCAGAGCCCACAAAATGGCAGGTGATTTGGAACTGGAATCCTGATTTTGAATATATCCCATCAATTCTTAAAGATCTGAAGGGCAAAGGCAATGCTGAAAGCTACAAACAATAAATCAAGTGAGAGTCATAATATTGATTTTATTTCTTTATCAATGACAAGGCAACAAAAATGTTAATAGGAACCAGCAGGGTCATGCTGAACTACGGGCCTATCCAAGTGGGTCTACAGGACCAGGAAGCAGCCTGCGGGACTGGCTTTCTTCTCCACATACAAGTCAGTGGAATAAGTCCTGACAGTTTAACATGGAGCACAAAATGTGTTCTCTGGGTAATAGGGCACTTAGCACATTTGACTAGAATCATGTGGACCAGATTTCGTTTTGCTTGTCTTGCCAAAAGGAGTAGTATCTTTTCATCCTGCCTCACTCCTACTCCCTAACTTAGTAGAAATTTAATAGTCTGAGAAAATTTGTATGTTCAGCTTCCCCGTTTATTTAGTAAAACTTCAGAGAAACATCACCATTACTCTGATCTGTTATCCTAGCATCCTAGCAGAGAACTGGGTCACAGCCAGGAGGGGTAGAGTCTACGGGAAGTGGCTTTGTGGTAACTGCTCACCTACTGAGTCCGTTTTTGTTTCTGACCTTGTCTCAGAGGGCTGTGAGAGGGTGATAAGCATGAACTTCTAATTCTTCTCCAGTCTATTCTTTGACCATGAGGTAGGATGGGAAGTAAAGCGGGGGGAGCTACTATTCTATTGCTGTAATTCAACAGTGTGAATTATTTCATTCTTTCCCATTGGACTTGCCTTCAGTTCCCAGTATTGCACAGCGATCATATACATGGCCTTTGCATTCAACATTCTGGGTTCAAATCCTAGCTCTTCAAGTTATTAGCCATATGACTTTCAGAAAAATTATTTAACCCCTCGGGTCCTCAATGCTCTCAATTGTAACATGGGAATAATAATAACTTCCTCGGAGAGTTGCTCTAATAAGAAAATTCCTGTAAAATGTTTGGCATGAAGCCTGAATCAGCACTTTGTAACTGTGAGTTGTTATGACTCTCAGTTTAAATTCTTAGAAATTGGATTGGCTTTCATGAAGCTCCAGATCAGTTCAAGCTCAGTATGCCTTACATCTGGCCTGAAGGCATTTGGAAACCTCAAGATGACTGCCATGACTGTAATGACAGAGCACCATGTCCGCTGACGAGAATGAACAGATCCACTCCCTATGGCTGAAGGTAATCGCTCTTGCAATCACAAGCAATTTCTGCTACTGTCAGCATCACTGAGCCAACATAGATCTGGAAGAGAAAGCTGGATCACTCTGAGCTTGTTCCTATATGAGCCAATCTATCAACAAAATTCCAAATGTCCCCTTTCCTGAGTGATGAGGTAACAAAGGAGTTGACAGGCCAGGTCATCAGGTCTGGAATCCTGCATCCAACTGTGTCCTGCATATTGAATATCAGATCAAAGTGAAAAAGAAATCATGAGAGAATTGAGCCAAATTTCCAAGTGCAAGACTAAACATAATTTGATTTTCAAATTTTAGACCAAGTTCTCAGGACTTACCACTGGAAAAATTCTTCCTGAAGTTTCTTCTCTAAAGTGACATGTATAAATCATAGAGTAGATAAAGATGTTGTTTCCACAGCCACTCTCTTAAGCATCATCTCCTTTCCATAGATATAAAATAGATTGATCAATAGAGGGACCACAGTGAAGAGGATCGAGGAGAGGTTAATAAAAGAACCTTGGAAAGCTTCCCAGATTTCACAACTGCAGCCCTTTAAAGCAATCTCTAAAGGGAGGTTCTGGAAATCCACTACAAGGGCACTTTCTCTAATACAGATCACCAAGAACAAAATGAAGAATATATTTCAATAACAAAGACAATAACAAATCTAAGCCTTCAACTCAAGCCTCAATATCAATGAGACAGAGAGAGATGGTTTATAGTCAGGATTCACTGAGGAAGCACAGCCACAGGCTGTCCCTATGTGTATATACGCTGGCTCTTCATTTATATATATACACACATATACAGTGTATATACATATAGGTACAGCCTGTGGCTCTGCTTCCTGAGATGTGTGTGTGTGTGTGTGTGTGTGTGTGTGTGTGTAAGGAAGATGGATGTCTCATGTTGGGGGAGAATCCACAAGCATGGGCAAGAGCCTCACAAAGAGACTGAATCCTGTGTCAGTTCTTATTGCCTCTGACTTTAGTGGTTTGGAGAGTGGGGGCCCTTCATCATGGAACTAAACACATAAACCTAGCCCAGGAGCTGGAGAATCTGATGGTGAACCCAAGGAAAGGTGAAGTATTTGTAGGTGTAGCTACTACTTCACACCAGTGAGGTGAGTCAACAGATCAGCAATACCATGATGAACTACAAGATGGTTTCTGCTTCACTTCCACCTGCCAAATCTCCCACATTTCTCTGTGGGCTGCCCTTTGTAGAAATATACAGGAAAGGGAATTCTGGGAACTGCTGTTCAGACTAGCCAAGTTGATACCTTCTGAAGCCACCACAGATAGATATTAGACCTCTCTGCCCCTGATTTCTGTGTAACTCCTCTTTGGGGAATGCCTCTTCCAGTCTAGAGTTGGTTAAAAGTCCATGGAATGAAGACTCTTTTCTCACCTCATCATATCATTCAGAAAGTAAAAATAATTGTTGTTACCTTTAAAAGCATTTGGATATTCAGAAATCTCAGTTGACTTCTCAAGGCCTAAAACAGCCTGTTCTAAAGGCTATAGAAGCTAATTCATTATGTCAAAAAGAGCTCCCTCTGTTTTACACACATGCATGTGCGTGCACACACACACACATACACACACACAAACTAATCTACAGCCCATAAACATCATTTCACAAGTTTCGTGTAATTTCAGTATTCGGTAAATGTCATATTTTGACGGGAATGTGAAGTGAGTGTGCCTATCCTCACTGTCCACTCTGAGCACCAATGGCCCTGAGATTGAGAGATAACTTTGCCCAATACCAAGTCATCTGGAAAGCATCAAACCTGGGTTGCTTAGCTGCTCTTTAAAGTTCATGGGTGTCTCTTAGTTTTATAATAACTGCAATGTATTGGGATGATAGAGGTGCACATTACCATTTTAACCAACTCTTTAAAATAGAAAAAAATGTAGGAAGCAATCACATGGCAATATTAAATTTTTTTCATTATATTTTCTAATAACTCTCAAACACTGGTAACCATAAAAGCCATTATAATGTGTTTATTGAGACCAGTAATCAGTGCAGGATGGAATTTTCAATATAACACAGGCAGGTTTTCTATGAAAGTGGCACAGGGAACTCTGCCCCTTTGCTGGAATATAAACTTGACTCCCTCTTTAGGGCATTGAGGTAGTAAAACACAAGAGAACTTCCTAATGGAAATGAGACTATTCTCATTAAATTAAATGAGACCATTTAATGTGGGTGAAAGTGATTTAAAATTCACACACCTCCTGCAAATATGTTCTTGATTTACTTTTTAAAGAGTAAAATGGGTTTAGTAAATATTGCCAGGTATAATAAATCATAAAACATTTAACACCGATTTGTCAAATGTAGTTTACATGAACTAGCACTTAGTGTTATTTATGCCAGACTGAATGAAATGGCTGATATGTTAGGAGGGTTTTTAGCCGGTTAGGAAACATGCAGGGAGCAAAACATTGTGCTGGGTGGTATGCTGGTTATAGAAAATTACACGATGTCACATTATCCCCAAAGTGCTTATACTCTGGATGGGATATTCAATCAAGAATACAAGGTAGGATATGAGAAGGGCCTGTCCAAAGCAGCTCAGTTTCAGCTTAAATCAATCAATCAAAACCACCTTTTCTTATCTGATTCCACCTATCACTCCCACCTGGCCACAATCCATTAGGAAAGTTCCAGCCTTCTAGAACTGTTGACTTGAACCTTCCATTCTGAACTTTGCATCCTGTCTTGCACTCTGCTTCTAAAACTTTTAGGTTTTCAGCACTTGAACTCTTGTCTTGGATGTCTTCACAGTCTCTTACAGGGCCAGCTTTGGTTCCACTCTTCAAATAAGATCATTACTTACTGCTTAGATGTGTATAATGTAAGCCACTCTGTGTAACATCCTGATGCAATTCAATATCATACCCTGGGACTCTACCCTAATTTAGGCTGATTTGGCTAATGTCATTACCTGCTCTGCCCCTGTTCTGATGATTGTATAGATTCATGAAAGTGCTTGTAGGGGTTTGCATCTATTTCATCAGAAGTTAAGGTAAGTCGTAAAGGGAAGGGGGAACGTTTAATCAGTAGAAGTCTAGTCCTCTAGCATGCTCATAAACAAGTTCTAGAATAGGAGAGGACTTTACCAGGAAAACAGACCACCATCTCAACATTCAAGTGCTTCCTAAAATCATAAATAGTATCTTCCTCCTTAGCACAGACACCAACTTGTCATCTTGGAAAGAACAGGATTTTAACTGTCAATACCGAAGTGCCCTGGTATGTTCCTTCATCTTCCGGTTATTTCATCATGAGTAGGACATGTGTTCTGTCTCATCTGTTACTCTGGTCAAGATCTTAACACTGATCCAGAGAAGACTTTATGATAAAGGCTTGACTTTCAGGGAGTAGAGGAATTGTGTTGGAAGGAGAAGTCAATTGTGGCTGTAAAGTTTGACTTGTTATGCTTAGAGTCAGGAAATGCAAAGGAACAAGTATCCCATTACATGGAAAATAATGGAGATTAAGAATTTGGGCAGGAGCAGGTTGTTAAATCATTTTTCCTGTTAGTGTTCTGTAGCTTTTTAATAGGCATCAAGTCTTTCTAAAAGTATTTGTCAATGATGACAGCAGGTCAGCATTTGGTTGGACAGGATTTGCTAAATCTGAAGGCTTAAGATTATTTTCCACTGGAGCTATACTTAACAGTGCTGTTTTGTGTGACAGAAAGACACTAGAACTCTAGGAGTGGGGAAAGAGACGCAGAAAAGGAAATATTTAGAAAAGAGGTTCCAGAATCCAAGACAAAGGAAGTCTATTCTCCAAGAGGGTCCTAGCCTTCTGTATCAAATGAGGGCTCCACCCACCTCCAAACTTTTGCTCAGCTATATGTTTTATTTATTTATTTATTTTACTCTGGTGGCAAACGTGTAAATGATTAAAATTATAGCCATGCCATAGGATCTTTTTATCTCCAAGGTTATGATTTTAAACAGGAAACTACCCTAAGACCAAGCCTCGGTTGTGGCTTGGTCAGACTTACTTTCACATTCTAGTTTTGAGTATTGTGTTCTGATCCTGTGGGAAAAATCATGCTGTAGCAGACACTTCTGGTGCCTGTGCCAGAACTCTCAGCTCACCTTTGATTTTAGCTGGGGCTCTTAACAGTGAGCATGTTCAGTTCCCCTTGCACTGCCAGCACCCTCCTCAGGAGTGTGCCTAGTTTCTTTCCACATTCTAACCCCAGGGCCTTCTCCATTGCCAAGGGAGTTTGATCAGTCCAGGAGCAAACACAGCCTGGCAGTCCAAAGGAATTAATGTGCCCAGAGAAAACCCAACTTCCAATTATTTTGATATACAGTTCTGTATACATCTTAAGAGATCACAGCAGAATCAAAATCTATTTTCTACAATGGTTTTCCTCCTGACCTCACATCCCCACTACCTCAAATCTCTTTCATGGAATTACCTTCCAAATAACTAACTTCACCCAAGTAGTAGTCTCATGTTCCAATTTTAGGAGAAACCAACTAATAACCATACTAAGCCAGAAATGCTCCCCTTTCCTTCCCAGATGTTCTTGTGTGCATGCACACACACACGTGCACACACACAAAAAAGGAAGCATATACTTGTAATAAGCCATTGTAATATATTGAACCAGGACATCCCTGAAGTTATTAGGTCATGGAAATTTGTCTTTAAAAGAGAAAGTAGGGGACATTCACTTCTTTCCTTGAAAGATTTATTGCCATGGGATTTGCCATCCTAATAAAAAAAAAACTAGACAAAATATATAAAACAACTGTTTTCAGACGATGGTCAGCAAGTAGCTTAGCAGTGATTCCTGAAGAAAAGAAAGCAAATCAGGTGAGCCCTACAGTTGTAACAGCCCACTACCTGGAGATAGTTTCAAAAATGCAGCTCAGAGAATGTTAACCCAGAGCCTATCAGCCTTGCTGAATGGAAGAAACAGAGGTTCAGGAAGGCTCAAATATCTGTAATTTTTAGGGAAGAGTATTGAAGAAGAGGTAGATGCAAAGAAGGAGAGCTCTGAGAATCAGCAGAAGGTCGTTTGAATCTTGCTTGAGTAGGGATGTGCACATTAATGAGTGGAAATTCCCTAAGGCCAGGGAAAGAAATACTGGAAGGCAGTAGGCCAAACAATTCCTGGAGCTCACAAAGCAGTCAGTATGGAGAGACCTTGTAATTCATAAGAAATTCGATACAACCCTCAGAAGTCTTTCACCTTTGTAGTAGAACTAAATTATCTCTAGAAAAAATGTTACTTTAGACCTGACTTAACAGAAATTAGGATTGTGCCTCAAATGGATCAAACTGATCCTAAATAACTTAAGTGTATACCAGAAAAAAAAGGAACTCTTCAAAAGAATACAACAAAATACATCACTCAACAATGTAAAACTCAAAATGTTCATCATCCAAGAAAAAATTAACATACATGCAAAGAAGCAAAAAAAAGATGAACCATACTCAAAAGAAATTAACGAATCATTGAACACTACATCAAAAACTAATGATGTACTTTATGTTGGCTAATTGAACATAATAATAAAAAAATTAAAAATTAAAAAAAACCTTTGTACACATAAAAGGAAGAAAGAAAAGAAAATCCAATCACTATTAACAGACCCAGACATAATAGAGAGGATGGATTAGCACACAAGACTCTTTAAAAGATATTATAAATGGGAGCACCTGGGTGGTTCAGTTGGTTAAGCGTCTGCCTTCAGCTCAGGTCATGATCCCAGAGTCCTGGGATAGAGCCGCATATTGGTCTCCCTGCTCAGTGGGGAGCCTGCTTCTCTCTCCCCCTCTTCCACTCCCTCACTCTCTCTCAAATAAATAAATAAAATACTTTTAAAAAAAATATATGGGACACCTGGGAGGCTCAGTCGGTTAAGTGTCTGCCTTCGGCTCAGGTCGTGATCCCAGGTCCTGGGATAGAGTTCCACGTTGGGCTCCTTGCTCAGCAGGGAGCCTGCTTCTCCCTCTGCCTGCTGCTCCCCCTGCTTGTGCTCTCTCTCTCTCTCTCTCTGACAAATGAATAAATAAAATCTTATAAAAAAAATAAAAAATAAAAATAAAAAAGATATTATAAATGTTACATATATGCTCAAGGATGTAAAGGAAAGCATGAACATTATTGGGAGAGCAATAGAAGGTTTCTTTCTAAAAACATGAATGGAGGTATAAAGAAAAACAGAGTATCTGAAGGAAAGATACACTAGATGAGCTCACTAGGAGATTAGACATTTGGGAAGAGAATTAAGATTAGACACTTAAACTTGAATAAGTAGCAATAGAACCTACCTGAATGAAACACAGAGAAAAAAAAAAAATATTATGAAAGTATCCATGACATCTCGGACAATATCAAATGGTTTAATATAGCTATAATGGGATTAGTGTCCCTATAAAAGAGACCCTAGAGAATTCTCCACTCCTTCTGATATGTGAGGGTACAGCAAAAAAGATGGCCATGTATGAACCAGGAAATGGGACCTCACCAGATCCTGAATGTGCCAGTGCCTTGATCTTGGACTTCCTAGTCTTCAAAACTGTGAGAAGTAAATTTCTGGTTATAGGTCACACAATCTATGGTATTTTTGTTATGGCATCTTGAAGACAGAAGATTTTTTAAGAAGGAGGAAATTTTAGAAATTAAAAAAATGGGGAAATAAAAAAGGATTTTAGAAAAACTGTAGTATGTTGAAGAGCGGCAACACATATTTAGTAGATGATAGACATCCCTAAAAAAGAAAACTGAAACAAGGAGGCAGAATAAACACTAAATTTTATCATCTAAGAGAACTTTGCTAAAATTTAAATGATAAAAACATTAAAATTGGGGGCACCTGGGTGGCTCAGTCAGTTAAGTGTCCAACTATTGATTTTGGCTCAGGTCATGATCTCAGGAATCGAGCCCTGTGTTGGGCTCCACATTCAGTGGGGAGTCTGTTTGAGATTCTCTAGTTCCCTCTCCCTCTGCCCCTCCCCCGGCTCTCTCTGTCTCTCTCTCTAAAATAAATAAAAATCTTTTAAAAAAAACAATTAAAATTGCATATTGAAAGCACATACCATGTATCTGCAAATACTGAAGCAGAATGACCAACATGAAAATATACTCTAAATTATTGGACTTTAGAAAAAAAAGTCCTTTGTGTTTTTACACAAAAACAGTGTCTTTCAAAGGCAAAATATTAAATTATCAATAAATTTTTTGTCAGTAACACTTTATGCCAGAAGACAATGGAGTAAAATATTTAGGATGTCCAAGTAAAGAAAATGTAAACCAAAGATTTTATACCTAGAAAATTGACTTTCATACAGAAAGTGCACAACCATTATCAGTGTGTAAGAAGTTAGAGAATCTTGTTCCATGAATTCTTCCTTATAAATTTAATAGAAAAATTAACTTCAGAAAACCAAAATGAGTAGGGAAATATCACAAAAACTGGTGGCAACCATTAAGCCTCTAGTTGCTTACAGTTGCTTAATGAATATAAGCTTCAAGGGAGAGAATGTTGTATATAATGGCTATATGCTTCAGCAATGTATATATTGTAACTATTAAAAATGGGTAGAATTGGGAGAGTATATGCAAAAACATTTTTAAACTATTTTCAGTAATTATATTTGTGTGATAGTATAGTTATTCTGAGACTGTTATGCACATAATGTTGGCCAGAGTAAATGGGTAATTATGGGGATATTCTAATTCTATTATCCCCTGTGTCTTGAGAATGGAAGAAAGGAGATGCATAGGTGTAATACTGAAAAGCTTAAGGGAAAAAAACAGAAATACTGAATTGGAGTTGGAAGATCATTTACATTCATGAGGTCTCCATGAGTTCTGCCTCTGTCCACTGAAAAAACACTCTCATTACTAATGAGCATCCTAGTAATACCTACCCAGTGATCTTAAAATACAATTTCTCAATAAAGTAAACCAGGGATTTTTCAGGAATAGCTGATTCCAGGTCTGGAAATGTACAAGATGAATCTGGAATATGTCATCATACCGGAAAGCACGGAAACTATAAAAGACTGCCAGGGTTCCATCAAAAGGATCCAGGAGCCAACATGAAGAGACATTCATTGGCCAAAAATAGAACTTGCACTTCACAAAAGATAATTGCAGTTGATTGCAACCTACCAAGTATGTTTAAATCCATGAATTATGATGACATTTAAAAAAGCTAATTGGTCACTCTCAAAGGATAGTAGTAAGCTACTTAAAACTGGTAATTAAAGGGAAAAATCTGACTTACTCTGTTTCTCCTACATGACTGGCAGCCAATCAAAAACATCTCTTTATAAAAGAAGTACAAGCAGTAAGTGATGAAGAAATGATGAAGTTAGATGATTACCATTCTGAAGCCCCAATAAATTAATGGATCTAAGCAGTGAACATCAATGGCTGCCAACACCACAAAGGGGGATATAATCAGGCTATGTGCCTCCTGATGAAAAAACATACCATCACTTATAGTCTTGCCAAAGTGATAGAACACAAGGCTGATCTGGCTGCCAATTTGGAGAAAATACAAAGGTCAGAGGATTATGTTGAACTGTACCACAGATGTGCAATTGGCAAAACCTAGACTGTAGGTAACTATAAGGAACTATAAGTCATGGTCCTTCAACAGATAAACTGTAAGAAGAAAGGGATAAAATACTAACCTAAAGATTAAAAGAATGTGAAAGACATGTCATTTTTTTTTTTAATGAGCAAGACTAAATTAGAGTTTCTAGGATGCATGTGGATGATCAACTGTAAAAATATTCAAGGAGGTGGGGTGCCTGGCTGGCTCAGTCAGTAGAGCATGCAACTCATGATCTTGGGGTTGTGAGTTCAAGCCCCATGTTGTGTGTAGTGATTACTTAAAAATAAAATCTTAAAAAATATTCAAGACACATGATATGATGAGCACTGGGTGATATACTCAACTAATGAATCATTGAACATTATATCAAAAAAATATTCAAGGAGGTGAAAAGATCCAAATAAATTATGAAGACTATTTAAAATAATAATAATAATAATAATAATAATAATAATGAAAATGTGTATGAGAACATCTAAAATAGTATT
Source organism: Phoca vitulina (assembly GCF_004348235.1). Taxonomy (NCBI): domain Eukaryota; kingdom Metazoa; phylum Chordata; class Mammalia; order Carnivora; family Phocidae; genus Phoca; species Phoca vitulina. Next base: position 42,288,963 of record NW_022589728.1, read on the forward strand.
CACAGGAAAATGTATAGTCCTTACATTAACATATAGCCCTTACCTCCTTATGGTACTTACATTAACAAGAAAGAGTTTTAAAAATAGATTAGGTATCCAATTCAAGAAGTTACTTAATAAAAGCAGGAAAATATTAAAGCATAAATTAGTTTGAAAACTAATACATAAATTCAAAGACTGAATCTTTGAGAAAGCCAATAAAATCAATGAACTTTTTAATAACCTAATTAAGAAAAGTGAAAGGAAAAATCATAAATGCACAAACAAGATAAAATAAGGGAGAGCACACTTATCTTGATGAGCCCTGAGAAATGTGTAGAATTGTTGAATCATTATATTGTACATCTGAAACTAATATAACATAATATGTTAATTATACTTGAATTAAAACAGAAGACAAACAAAACAAAAACTTTTAAAAAACATATCTGTACTGCATGTAATAAAATATAATAATCTAAAAAAAGATAAAATAAGGGAGAAATAAATACAGAAGAAATACAAATACAAATACAGAAGAAACCAAAAAGCATCATATACAATGATTTTCTGAACTTTACAAATATGTTAGGAAACCTTGATGAAATGGACATTTCCTAAGGGATAAACAATCTAAATAAATCAGTTACTATAGAAGAAATGAAGGAAGCTAATAATGAACTATTTTCCCTCGAAATCCCCAAGGCTAGATCGTTGTGTGAGGAACTTCTACCTGTCCTAATAATAATAATAATAATAATAATAATAGTAATAATTCCACAGCTAGTTAAACTGTTCCAAAGCACAGAAAAAAGAAAGCTTTCACCTTTTTTATCATCAAGCATAACATTGATAACAAAACTCAATTGCACAACAATATAAATCAATCTTACTTATGATTATTGATGCAAATGCCAAAGAAATATTAATAAACAGACTTCAGCAGCTCTTTAAAAGAATCATATGCTATTATCTAGTAATTTATTTCAGCAATGAAAAGATGGTTCAATAATGAAAAAAATTATTATTGTAATTCATCATATTAATAGATCTAAGAAAAACAATCTATAATTTCTCCATAGATTTTCAAAAGACATTTGGTAAACTTCAACATTTCTCCTTGACCTTAACAAATAATTGAATAAAACTGTTAATTAAATAGGAGAGATGAAAATATTCTCAACCTGATATCTCTCAACACATAAGCCAGCATAATGCTTAATGAGAAGGCACTAGAAATATTGCCCTTAAAATCTGAAAAAAATACCATAATTTCTGCTATTGCCACTAATATCTAATTTACTATTGTTTCTTGGTATTAGCTAAAGAAATTTTGATGAAAGAATGAAATAATGATAAAAAATTGGGAGCAAAGAAGTAAAATTATCACATTTTGCTGTTGGCTGAATGAAATTAATATGTAATCAATTGACTATATATACAAACAGAAACAGGGAAGATACAATTCAATTTACAAGAGCAGCAAAAACAAAAAATGCTAGAAAAAACATGAAATGTACAATTTTTTTTTTGAGAGAGAGTGAAAGAGCATGTGTGTGTAAGTTGAGGAGAGGGGCAAGAGAATCTTAAGCAGGCTCCACACCCAGCACGGAGCCCTGCATGGGGCTCAATCTCATGACCCTGAGATCATGACCTGAGTGGAAATCAAGAGTCAGACTTTTAACCAACTGAGCCTGAAATGTACAAATTTCTTATCTGAATAAATATAATAATCACCCTGAAATGTACAAATTTCTTATCTGAATAAATATTTTAAATACTCCTAAGAGACAGAAAGAATACTTGATCAAATGGCAAGTCATACCATGTTCTTAGGTAAGAAGATTCAACACTATAAAAATGTTAGTTCCTGCTAAATTAATCTATAAATACCACAAAATATCAATAAAAATAGCAACACTTTTTTGATGTTAAAGTTCATATGGTGAAATAAACAAGCAAGAATAAAAAACTTGGAAAAGGGAAGTATGAAGATGTACTAGAGAGGCAAAAACATCGTTATAATAAATTTTATAACATTATTATAGGCTCAAGAATTAAAACAGTATGGTACTGGCACTTGAATAGAGAGAGTATTGCACCATAATAAAAAGCAAAGAAATAAACACAAATATATTGAAAGAGTATCTCGAATTTGTAGGGAAAATAATTATTAAATGGTAAGGGAACAAAGAAGTATCCGTCGGGAAACAAACAAAAACTAGATAGTGGATTCATACCACATACATTATTTAAAATAGATTCCAGAAAGATCAAATATTTAAATATAATAATTGAAATTATAAAAACTCTACAAGACGGAAAATTCTCTTACAATCTTTGGGGAAGGTTTTTCTAGCTATGACACAAAATCCAGAAGCTATAAAGAAAAAGTTGATAGATTTGGCTCCCTAAAATTTTTTTTAATTACAAAACAAAAACTTTCACAAGCAAAGTTTTAAAAAAAAGACCAATTGGAAAAAAGTACTGGCAATTTATGTTGTAAATTAAGGATTAATGTCCCTAATATATAAAGAACCTCTATAAATCAGTAAGAAGAAAAAGATCAACATGCCAATAGGAAATGGGCATAGAGACAGTTCACAGAAAATATATTTGTTTTCAAACATGAAAAGTTACTCCACTCATAATAAGAGAATTTCAAATTAAAAATAGACTGCGAAATCATGCTTTAAATATCAGATTGTCAAATATCAAAAAGTTATAACACAGTCTATTAGTAGATATGAAGAAATAGGTGTGTAAATTGGTTCCACCTCTGTGGAGGGCTATTTGTCAACATATTACAAAGTTGGATATCTACATATCCTTCAACCTTGTAAATTCACTTCTCAGAATTTATACTAAAACACAAACTCACACACTCAAAGTGGCTTATATATAACTGTGCATAGTGTGAGTAGTTTGTTTTAGTGAAGTTTGGAAACAATCTAAATGTTCATCAGTAAGGGACAGGTTAATATTTATCCATGCAGCCATAAAAAAGGGACTTAGGAAACTCTTTACATGTTTATATGGAAAAATTGCAAAGATAAATTGTTAAGTAAGAAATGTAAAGATATTTGATCCTTTTGGAAAATGCAAAATAGGGTGCATAGCGTTTTATCATATGAAGAGAATATATGTGTGTGTGCATGTGTATCACATATATACAAATACATACCTACATATAAATAATATATATACATATATAAAAATATATATACATAACATACATGTGTATGTGTGTATGTACATCTTTACTTGCATGGATAAAATAGCTCTAAATAAAATATCTCTAGAGAGCTCTTCAAGAAACTAATATTATTTTAACATGTGGAGAGGGACATTGTAAGTCTAGAGAATAACAGTAGGAAAAAGATTTACACTCTATATGCTTTTTGAAATTTATTTTTCTCTTTTTCTTTTTTAGTCTTATTGAAGTATAACTGACATACAAAAAAATTACACACATTTAATGTATACATCTTGATGAGTTTGGACATATGCTTATACCCATGGTGCCATCACTTCCAAAAATTTTCTTGCATTCTTTTGTGATGTATGTGTTGTTGTGTTTTTGTGTTTGTTTTTGTCTTTGTCTTTTGGTAAGAACATTTAACATGAGATCTATCCTCTTGACACATTTTAAAGCACACAACGAAGTTTCGATTATGCAAGATGAATAAATTCTAGAAATCTAGAAATCTGCTGTACAACAGAGTACCTATGGTTAACTTTTTGAAATTCAAGCTATGTGTAGGTACTAACCTAAAAAATATGCCTCTGTGTGTTGTGTGTGTGTGTGTGTGTACACATATATACATATACATATATACATACACACAGAGGTGCACATATATATGTATATATATTCACATTTACATATATAATATATGATATAAATAAATTAGAAGTGTACATGTATATAACTATATACATTAAAAATATGGAATATTAAGAGAAAATACCTCTGGTTGGTATTATTATTGGGGATTTTACCTCTTCTATATTTTTCAGGTTTTCTACAATAGCTTTATATTATAACCACAGAACTATAAATGTCATATTTAAATACTAGAGGGATCTTGGTATACTGAAAAAAAAAAGCTCAACATGAGAATCAGAACATCTAGGTCTAATTTCAGATCTAACACTCACCAGCTGGCTGCCATTCATCATATCTTCTAACTTGTCTGAGTCTCAGTTTTCTCATCTGTAAAATAGGGATAATACTGCTTGCCTTGATTTTCCTGAATTTGAGAGAAAATCAAATGATAAAATTATTTGAAAGTGCTTATAAACATCATGCTATACAAATGTGCAGTATTGTTATAGTTAATGATGTAATAAGCATTACTGAAGTATTAGATTTCTCTATTTCCTGCTTAATATACAAATCAGCCAGTGAGTTGAGCAAAACCCATTAGGATCTTAAAGAGCTACAAGGCAATTGAATTCTGTCCTCCACCATTATTTCCATTTGGAGAGTAGAAAGAAGCAGCAGCAAGTTAAGAGAGTTGTATAGGAACATTCCAAGGGAAAAATTCTCACCCAAGAAAATAATATTTCCTTGTGCTCTCCTGAAGCCAGATATTACCTCACTAACACACAACTCTATCCACTCATTCTATGGAATCAGTTTGTTTCTACTGTACAAACTGGTAGTTTTGTAAACACTGTGCTTTGGGCACATCTGCTTTGCTGTCCATACTCAGAAAAATCTGAATGGACTCAATGCCAGTGGAGCATTCCCCTGAGGGATCTTCCTCCCCCCACACACACCAAAACACACACATGTGCATGCATTTGTACACATTATCTTTCTATTTTTTTAAATTATGCATAGGTTACCAGAAAAGATGCTGAAACCATGAAATAATAATAGTTATGTCAGCAGAAATGTGGGATTGGAGCTCAGCACTGCTTGTAAAACAATATATCGTTTCAACAAAAACAGGCCAGAAGATCAAAAACAGTTATGAATCAGTGTCCAAAAAGCTCCATTTTTAAATAATGGTTTCAAAATATTTTTCCCTTAAAATCTGAGGCAACAAAGCAGAGACATGGGTAAGCAACTAGATTCTCCTCACCTTGGTCAGCTTGCTGGCTCTCTCTTGCTCTTTCTTTTTTCAGGCATCAGGATGTTTCAAAATGTTTTAAGTGGAAATCTTAGTATTGTAAGTGCTTGGGAAATTCATTCACTTAAAGTCACAGACCAATTTACTGCTATCTGCTTCACCACTTAGTGGGGTGTCTCCAAATATCTTGAGGGGTATTGCAAAACGCTAAAAATAAATGGAAAAAACCCACAGTTAATTGGTTCAAGTTATTTTTCCTTTAATTTATTTATACCATACACAGTCCTTTAGGGGAAGTCAGGATGAGTTTTAAAAAAAATCAGCCACCACAAATATAAAAGATTTGAGATCATTACTTCAGGCCTCTAGGAGATAATTTAATGGTATTATGTATAATGCTGAGAGTGTGGTCCGAGACTTATATACCACCTGGGTTCAAATCCCAACTTTAACACTAGCCATGTGACTTGAAACACGTGTTATTAACCCTTCTGTGCCTCTTTTTCCTCTCATAGGGTTATTGTGAGGACTGAATATTATTATCCCTGAAAAGTATTGAAAACAATGTATTGAAAAAAGTATTAAATACAATAAGCATTCAATGAATGTTAGCTGTTCCTTTAATTATTGCTAGTGATACCATGACAAAAAATTACTAACTGGTCCTTGAACACCTTGCAAGAGTCAATGTTCTCCTTTAAGCATATACCCTTAAAAAAAAAGCGTTTACCCTAAGCATTTACTATCATAGAGCCCCTCAGGTACTATGGAGAACCTAACTCTCCAGATAGCAAGCACTATGTAGCTTCTTGTCTCAAGATTCTGCCTCTCAGCATGGACTGTTAACATGTGCTTCAAAACCAAAAAAAAAAAAAAAAAAAAATGCATGCAATCAGGCCAAAACTATGTCTTCCATCTTGCCATGAAGGACGCTGACGGGTTGGTATGCTGCATTCGATTTTTATTAGACTGGCTCTTTTCTTACTGCATTCCAGCTCATCTTTGAGCTTCAACAGACGGGTAGGCAATACAGGAGTAGCATGGAACACACTGCTTTGTTTTGATGTCTTAACACTTCAGATGAAAAGAATTTTCTTTAAGCTGGGCCCTCTTTGTAGACTGTGTCTTCAGCGGAACATACTTCATTTTTTCCATGAGTACGACCAAATGACCTGTTGATAAATGTTTTAGGGAACAGATCATAGCAAGAAGAAAACTAAAGGCATATTTGAGTTCATGAAGATACCTAATTTTCCATCACTGAGAGACGTTCTTCTTTATCTCCATGTATGTTATTCATCAAGACATCTTGACACTATTTACTGGACAGTAATGGCACTGTTTACCAGAAAACTAGCCTAATCTGCTATTCATTGTTTTCATCAGTTAAATAAAACTGACCTTTCATCTTTAGCATTGTGCTTCCAACAAAATCCTGCCAAAATCACTAATGATCTGTGTTCCTCAGACAGCTGCAACACATTCCCCATGAGCTAAGGAATGGTGGGATCATCACCCCATCCAGAGATAGAAGGGCTTTACAGACCACATTAACAGGTTATCACTCAAGCCAAGCCATTAGGATCCAGGGGAAAGAGTAAGTGAAGGTAAGAAGCTTGAGAAAGAGAATTCCCAAACCTGGTCTGGAACCCCTAAATCAAAAGAATTTAGTTGTTAAGACTGAATTGACAAAGCTCAGAGTCAAGGGTAGAGTTAACAATCAGTCAGTCAGTAATACCAAATTATGTAGTGTTTTACACTACAAAATTAGTATAGATATTCCACAGTGGAGGCTTACCTACCCTAATCAGTGTTCTCTAATCATCAATATGAGCTAAAGACTTGCCAATCCTCCCTTTCATACAGAATGATATCAATATGATACATAATCTCATTTTACTTCTCTCATTGATAAAGGTGCTTATGTGAACTTAAGCTCAGTCTCAATTTATCTCTGAAAGACCAAAGTTTACACATTCACGGATTATAGGCTGGTTATTTTCAACCTAGCTCTAACACCCAAGCATACCATTCAGCATTCTCACACAGTTCAACCAAATTACAGAAGCAAACATTTTACTTAAATAGGTAAGATTACGGGGCACCTGGGTAGCTCAGTTGGTTAAGCGTCTGCCTTCCGCTCAGGTCATGATCCCAAGGTCCTTGATCGAGCCCTGTGTTGGGCTCCCTGCTCAGCGGGGAGTCTGTTTCTCCCTCTCCCTATGCCCCTTCCCCCAGCTCATACTCACTCTCTCGCTCTGCTCTCTCTCAAATAAATAAATAAAATCTTTTAAAAAATAAAATAAAATAAATATGTAAGATTTCAAATCTTGGGGGTTTGCTTTTGATCACCCACCATCCATCCATCCATCCATCTATCCTTCCTTCCTTCTACAGTAACAGTATCTTGATTCTCCTTTAAGAAACCATTTTATCCCACTCCCATCTGTGTATTTTAACTTGTACTCCAAGATGAATGTACAAGAATGTTCATTGCAGTAAAAATTAAGGAAAAATCTCAATTTTGGATATTTAATAGGGGAATGAAGAAATTATAAGGCATCTATAGTAAAATATCATGCAGAATTTAAAAGCATGCAGATCTAAATGGAACAATGTTGATGATTATTAAGTGAAGAAGTAAGCTGCAGAATAAAGTGTGAATGTGTTATAGGCACATAAATATACATGTAAGTGCACAAAATTTATCTCAATAGATACACACTGGACTGATAATGATGGTTAGTTTGAGGAAAGGTGGATTACTAGAGAAAGGAGAAGTGAATGGGGAACACTAACTTTAATTACATTATTCTATATTATTTGAAATTTTATAATATGCATATGGTTATAATATAAACATAGTATTTAAGATAAAGTTCATGAAAAAGGTCTAAGATCAAAAATGAAGTCTTTTTATGGAAGTAAGTTATGTCTTCAGACTTTGGAAAGCACTTTGGGTTGTTTATCAAAAGTGGTATTTATTAATGAATATGTGGACTCAGCAGTTATAGTCTCTTCAAAAAGCAAGTTTTCAGCATATAATTTACCCACTGATGCAGCAATGTAATGTCTCCTTCAAGTAACTCAAATAAAGCTTGTGTCTTCCTTGTCCCAATCCTAATTCCCCATGCCAAAGTAACTATTGTTGTAGGTGTAGGATATATCCTTTCAGATTTACAAACACGTATATGAATATTAGAAATACACATAGTTTTACTGTGTCTTTAGAAACCTCAGATGGGTGTCAAACACCTGTCCTCTTGGGCCCTCAAACTCTGGGAAACCTGTGTCGGTCTCTCCAAGTGGGCCCATGTAGTCCATTTCACACCAAAGAAACAATGTCTTTTATTTTCAGCTCCAAAATTTTAATAATTTTATACCTTTGATTTGGGTAGATTCAGGGATTAGTCCTTTACGGGTGGTGCAGTACCATCTTTGAAATGTGGAAGTAATTGCCACCTATTGCCTTGGGACCTAGGCAAAAACTAAAAATGAATTGCATTTATTTTAATACTGAGTAAAATTTCTTAAACTGATTAATTTTAATATTTGGTTTCCATATTTTAGCCACTGCTTAACTCTTTTTATTAGTTTTATCAGCTATCTCTCTTTGGGTTTTAGTATAAGAATGTATTTTTGCTATAAATGATGATGACTCCTTTCCAATGCTTATAACTCCTGTTTCTTCTTGTCTTCAAGTTTTGGCTAAAATCCCAGCTCAGGGGCACCTGGGTGGCTGTCAGTTAAGCGTCTGCCTTCGGCTCAGATCATGATCTCAGGGTTCTGGGATTGAGCCCTGCATCGAGCTCCCCGTTACACAGGGAGTCTTCCCCTCTCCCCCTGCCTCTCCCCCTGCTTCTCCCCCCTGCTCCTGCTCGCTCTCTCTCTCTCTCAAATAAATAAAATCTTAAAAAAAGATAAAGTCACCAGCACAAAATTCAGAGTCTCAGTGATAATAGGCAGCCTTGTCTTTTTTCTAACTTAATTAGAAGTACTTCTGTTTCACCATTAGGTGTGATGTTTGCTCTAGATTTCTGTTAGATACTCTTCAAAAAAAAATTTTTTTTAAACCTGTCCTATTTCTAGCTGATTGAAAGTTGTACATGATTTATGGGTCATTGAATTTTATCAAATGGTTTTTCTGCATCTATTTGAGATGATCAAAAAGATTTTCTCCTTTAATCTGTTTTGTAATGTACTAAATTACATTGGTAAAATTTTCATATGCTGAATCATCTTTGCATTTATGGGACAACCCTACTTGGTCATGTGCTTTATTCATGGGACAACCCTACTTGGTCATGTGCTTTATTCTTTTAATACAGAGTTGTATTCTATTTGTTGACATTTAATTTAAAAAATTTGCCCAGGGGCACCTGGGTGGCTCAGTCGTTAAGCGTCTGCCTTCGGCTCAGGTCATGATCCCAGGGTCCTGGGATGGAGCCCCGCTTCGGGCTCCCTGCTCAGGCAGGAAGCCTGCTTCTCCCTCTCCAACTCCCCCTGCTTGTGTTCCTGCTCTCACTATCTCTCTCTCTGTCAAATAAGTAAATAAAATATTTATTTAAAAAATTTGCCCCATATTTTAAGAATGTTCTATGCTTTCCTTTTCTATTCTATTGTTTCTCTTGCCAAGTTTTTGAAATTTAGTTAAATTTAGCTTTACAATTTTTTTGATGTGCTGGAATAATTTATGGGTCATGGAGATTATGTGTTTCCTGAAGGTTTGGTAGAAATCATCCATATATCTGTTTGGTCCTGTCTCCATTTTTAATAATAGTTCTTTGATTCCCATTTCAATTATACGGTATTATACTACTTTGTTTTGAGATCATTTTTATATAAATCACATTTTCCTAGAAAATGTTCCATTTCATATAACTTACAAATGTAATATTATAAAGTTTTACATATATTCTGATATTTACTCTTTTCTATTGGTATTTATGGCTCTAATGGCATTTCAGTTGTCTTTTTATTCTTAATAAGATTTTCAAAGGTTGTTGTAATGTTATCAATGTTTTCAAATAAACATTTTAAAAGATTGATTCATTAATTACTATTTCTATCTTTTAAAATGCTTTTCTTCTACTTTTTAAAGCCTATTTTGTTATTATTTTCAAAGTTTTTTAGGTTGGAAGACCACTTAGTTTATTTTCAGTCATTATAACTCTATAATATTTGGCTTATGGTTATAAATTTTTCTCTGACCATAACTTCATTTTAATTCCACAGGCTTTACCATATTGTGCTTTCATTTATCACTTTTAAGAAGTTTATCATATAGTTTTCTTAAACTCAAAATATATTTGAAATTGGTTTTAAATTTCAAAGTTTTGCTTTCTATCCATTTGGCATAGATTTTAATTTTATTGTAATGAATGCGCCTGGCATAGTTTCTACTTTTGTAATCAATAGAGGATTACTTTCATGGCTTAATGTGTCATCTATGCTTTTTGTGTGTGAATTTTCCATATGTATTTGGAGAAAAAAGACCTTTATTCTTTTTACTGGATGCAATGATATATAAATATAAATATAGATATAGAAACATAATTATGCATTAGATTATTCAAATTCTGTATGTAATTAATTTTGTCAAAAAACTTCTGAAAAGTGTACTAATATGTCCCAATAAGATCATGGATTTATCAGTTTCTATTTATATGCTTCTCACAGATGCTGTTTTATATTTTTCAAAGCAATGTATTTAGATTCAGGATAGCTTATGGCTTTTTACCTCTGGTGGATTGCTGTCATTGGTATTTTAAATTCAGATTATTTTTTAAGCTTGTTCTAACATTCAGATCTTTGTTTCTTGGCTCGTTATTTCTTTTGTGTCCTTTGCTTACCTTGGGGATTTATTTTTTCATTTTGTTGGAATGCATCTTCCATTAATATTCTTTTTTTTTTAACATATAATGCATTATTTGTTTCAGGAGTACAGGTCTGTGATTCATCAGTCTTACACAATTCACAGCGCTCACCATAGCACATACCCTCCCCAATGTCCATCACCCAGCCACCCAATCCCTCCCACCCCCCTCCACTCTAGCAACCCTCAGTTTGTTTCCTGAGATTAAGAGTCTCTTATGGTTCATCTCCCTCTCTGGTTTCATCTTGTTTCATTTTTCCCTCCCTTCCCCTATGATCCTCTGTCTTGTTTCTCAAATTCCTCATATCAGTAAGATCATATGATACTTGTCTTTCTCTGATTGAATTATTTCACTTAACATAATACCCTCTAGTTCCCTCCATGTCGTTGTAAATGGCAAGATTTCATTTTTTGATGGCTGAGTAATATTCCATTGTGTATGTATACCACATCTTCTTTATCCATTCATCTGTAGATGGACATCTAGGCTCTTTCCATAGTTTGGCTATCGTGGACATTGCTGCTGTAAACATTCGGGTGTATGTGCCCCTTTGGATCACTACATTTGTATCTTTGGGGTAAATACCCAGTAGTGCAATTGCTGGGTCATACAGTAGCTCTGTTTTCAACTTTTTGAGGAACCTCCATACTGTTTTCCAAGTGGCTGCACTAGCTTGCATTCCCACCAACAGTGTAGGAGGGTTCCCCTTTCTCTGCATTCTCACCAACATCTGTAGTTTCCTGACTTGTTAATTTTAGCCATTCTGACTGGTGTGAGGTGGTATCTCATTGAGGTTTTGATTTGGATTTCCCTGATGCTGAGTGATGTTGAGCACTTTTTTGTGTGTCTGTTGCCCATTTGGATGTCTTCTTTGGAGAAATGTCTGTTCATGTCTTCTGCGCATTTCTTGATTGGATTCTTTGTTCTTTGGGCGTTGAGTTTGATAAGTTCTTTGTAGATTTTGGATACTAGCCCTTTATCTGATATGTCATTTGCAAATATCTTCTCCCATTCTGTTGGTTGTCTTTTGGTTTTGTTGACTGTTTCCTTTGCTGTGCAAAAGCTTTCTATCTTGATGAAGTCCCAATAGTTCATTTTGGCCCTTGCTTCCCTTGCCTTTGGTGATGTTTCTAGGAAGAAGTTGCTGCAGCTGAGGTCGAAGAGGTTGCTGCCTGTGTTCTCCTCAAGGATTTTAATAGATTTCTATCTGACATTTAGATTTTTCGTCCATTTTGAGTCTATTTTTGTGTGTGGTGTAAGGAAATGGTCCAGTTTCAGTCTTCTGCATGTTGCTGTCCAATTTTCCCAACACCATTTTTTGAAGAGACTGTCTTGTTTCCATTGGACCTTCTTTCCCGCTTTGTCGAAGATTAGTTGACCATAGAGTTGAGGGTCCATTTCTGGGCTCTCTATTCTGTACCATTGATCTATGTGTCTGTTTTTGTGCCAGTACCATACTGTCTTGATGATGACAGCTTTGTAATAGAGCTTGAAGTCCGGAATTGTGATGCCACCAGCTTTGCTTTTCTTTTTCAACATTCCTCTGGCTATTTGGGGTCTTTCCTTGTTCCATACAAATTTTAGGATTATTTTTTCCATTTCTTTGAAAAAAGTTGATGGTATTTTGATAGGGATTGCATTAAATGTGTAGATTGCTCTAGGTAGCATAGACATTTTCACAGTATTTGTTCTTCCAGTCCATAAGCATGGAACGTTTTTCCATCTCTTTGTGTCTTCCTCAATTTCTTTCATGAGTATTCTATAGTTTTCTGAGTACAAATTCTTTGCCTCTTTGGTTAGATTTATTCCTAGGTATCTTATGGTTTTGGGTGCAATTGTAAATGGGATCAACTCCTTAATTTCTCTTTCTTCTGTTTTGTTGTTGGCGTATAGAAATGCAACTGATTTCTGTGCATGATTTTATATCCTGATGCTTTACTGAATTCCTGTATGAGTTCTAGCAGTTTTAGAGTGGAGTCTTTTGGGTTTTCTACATAAGGTATCATATTATCTGCAAAAAGTGAGAGTTTCACTTCTTCTTTGCTGATTCAGATGCCTTTTATTTCTTTTTGCTGTCTGATTGCTGAGGCTAGGACTCCTAGTACTATGTTGAATAGCAGTGGTTCCATTAATATTCTTAGAGGAAATTTATAGGTAAAGATGACTCCAGTAATTAAATGTTTCAAATATCTTTATTTTCCCCCATGTTTAAATAATAGTTTGGCTACATAAAGAATTCTAGGTTCAAATTTTTCCTTAGATATCTGAAGATATTGTTGTATTATTTCATTAGAACAAGTATGGCTGGTGAGAAATACAGTGTCTATACTTCTTCTAATATAGGGATTTACTTTATTCTTCTGGCATCTTTTAGGATTTTTTATTTATATTTGCATCCCCCAAATTAAACTATATTCTGTCTAGATGTGAGTTTGCTTTTATTTATATTGCTTGGCAATTGATAGACTCTTTTAGTCTACCATGTCATTCTCATTTCAAACTCTGCCAGTCTTTCATTTCATTCAAATGAAATCTCTTTCCCTAGGATACATTCTTTTGTTATTTCGTTCATTTTTATCTTATTTCATTTAAGTATAGAAGTAATGTATGAATATATTCTTGTTAAGAAAATGGATAATTCACAAGCAAATTTGAACAAAAACTAGAATAACTGTCATCCTTTTCCCAATTCCATCTGATTCTCCCTAGGAGGGATCACTATTAATAAATTAAAATATGTATCCTTCCACATATTTTTATTATTCATTTAACTTCTACCAAATTAACACACATTTATGGTTTACAAAATCAAAAGCAATAAGGTTTGTAACAACAACAATGAAACCACAACCCCCTGTTTGAGGGGTATCCCAAACTCTGATTTCTGCTCCTGGGCCAACTCTCCCTTTGTCTGAACACTAATTTCATCAATGAGTTCATGCATCCGACAACCCAAGGCATCTTAAATTTTAAGGATTACTCACTTGGAATCACCCCATTCAAGGCTGTGGTCCCCAGACCTCTATCCCTATTCTCTTTATAACATAGACAAGGACGACTTTACTAGAAGTAGTCATCACTTCTTGGGAACCAATGCAGTGAGCAAATCTGAGGGCTCTTTTTCATATAACCAAAGCACTCTTTGTGGTTTTAGCTAGGCTTTGTAGTAGAAGGAGGTATAATTAAAAATAAATTAATCAACCACTGTGTATAAATTTCTAACTAAATTTACTTAACAGTTAAATTAAACATGACAACCAATTTCAAACATACGATGCAAGTGTGAGTTTAAATTTAATCAACAATGCCTCCTCCTCAGAGTGTTGGCAAATGTTCTCAAGAAAGAGTCAGCTCGGGGAGCCTGGGTGGCTCAGTCCATTCGTTGAGCATCGACTCTTGGATTCAGCTCAGCTCATGATGTCAGGGTCGTGAGATCGAGCCTCATGTTGGGCTCCAGGCTCAGCTGGGAGTCTACTTGAGATTATCTCCCTCTCCCTCCGTTACTCCCCACCCTCACTTTCCACCCCCCACCCCCACCCCTCTAAAATAAACAAATACATCTTTAAAAAAAGAAGAAAGAAATAGTCAGCTGGGTCACTATCTCTATCATGATGTACCTTCAGTCCTTCTGTCAGGTGTGTTTCAAGAGACATACAGCTGTTCTCATAGATGTAGCATCCGTGTATCATAATACTACAGCTTTGCTTCCATGATTGCAAATCCTTATAAACTCCTTTTTTAAAATTTCTAGTAGGCCCTAGTTTACTTGATTAAAGAAATTGTATGTATCATAAGGGCATTTAATTAAGTGAATTCAACTGATTAAGTTCACCATTTGTGTTTCTCAACTTAGATTGCACATTGCTATCATCAGCAAGCTTTAAAAGTATTCCCTGGGATTTTAATGGTTTCATGTCTCACATTTAGGTCTTTAATCCATTTTGAATTTGTTTTTGTATATGGTATAAGAAAGTGGTCCAGTTTCATGCTTTTGCATGTTGCTGTCCAGTTTTCCCAACACCATTTGTTGAAGAGACTGTCTTTTTCCCATTGGATATTCTTTACTGCTTTGTTGACAATTAATTGACCATATAGTTGTGGGTTCATTTCTGGGTTTTCTATTCTGTTCTTTTGATCTATGTGTCTATTTTTGTGCCAGTGTCATACTGTTTTGATCACTACAGCTTTTTAATATAACTTGAAGTCTGGAACTGTGATGCCTCCAGCTCTGTTTTTCTTTTTCAAGGTTGCTTTGGCTATTTGGGGTCTTTTGTGGTTCCATACAGATTTTAAGATTGCTTGTTCTAACTCTGTGAAAAATGCTGGTGGTATTTTGATAGAGATTATATTAAATGTGTAGATTGCTTTGGGTAGTATAGACATTGTTTTTAAGATTTATTTATTTGAGAGAGAGGGAGAGAGAGAGAGTGCATGGGGGGAGGGGCAGAGGGAGTGGGAGAGACAGAATCTCAAGAAAACTCCCCGTTGAGTATGGAGCCCAATGCGGGGCTTGATCTCATGACCCTGAGGTCACGACCTGAGCTGAAATCAAGAGTCAGACACTTAACCAACAGAGCCACCCAGGCACCCCACTTTGGGTAGTATAAACATTTTAACAATATTTGTTCTTCTGATCCATGAGCACGGAATGTCTTTTCACTTTTTTGTGTCCTCTTCAGTTTCTTTCATCAGTGTTTTATAGTTTTCAGAGTACAGGTCTTTCATCTCTTTGGTAGGTTTATTCCTAGGTATCTTATGGTTTGGATGCAATTGTAAATGGGATTGATTCCTTAATTTCTTTTTCTGCTGCTTCATTATTGGTGTATAGAAATGCAACAGATTTCTGTGCATTGATTTTATATCCTGGAACTTTACTGAATTCATGTATCAGTTCTAGCAATTTTTTGGTGGAGTCTTTCAGGTTTTCTATATAGAGTGTCATGTCATCTGCAAATAGTGAAAGTTTTACTTCTTCCTTGCCAATTTGGATGCCTTTTATTTCTTTTTGTTGTCTGATCGCTGTGGCTAGGACTTCCAATACTATGTTAAATAACAGTGGTGACAGTGGACATCCCTGTCTTGTTCCTGACCATAGAGGAAAAGTTCTCAGTTTCTCCCCATAAGATAACTGCAAATGACATATCTGATAAAGGGTTAATATCCAAGATATAAAAGAACTTACAAAAGTTAACACCAATTAAATGAATAATTCAATTAAAAAATGGGCAGAAGACATGAATAGACAGATTTCCAAAAAAGACATACAGATGGCCAACAGACCCATGAAATGATGCTCAACATCACTCATCATCAGGGAAATACAAATCAAACCTACAATGAGATATCACCTCACAACTGTCAGAATGGCTAAAATTAGCAACTCAAGAAACAACAGATGTTGGTGAGGATGTGGAGAAAGTAGAACCCTCGTGCACTGTTGATAGGAATGCAAACTGATGCAGCCACTCTGGAAAACAGTATAAAGTTAAAAATAGAGCTACCCTACAATCCAGCAATTGCACTACTAGTTATTTACCTAAAGAATACAAAAATATTAATTCAAAGGGATATATGCACCCCGATGTTTATAGCAGCATTATCAACAATAACCAAATATGGAAAGAGCCCAAATGCCTATCGACTGATGAATGAATAAAGAAGATGTGGTATATATACACAAGGGGATATTACTCAGCCATCAAAAAGAATGAAATCTTGCCATTTGCAATGACATGGATAGAGCTAGGGAGTATTATGCTAAGCAAAATAAGTCAGAAAAGACAAATACCATATGATTTCACTCATATGTGGAATTTAAAAAACAAAACAAATGATCATAGGGGGAAGAAAATAGAGGCAAACCAAGAAACACTTAAATATAGAGAACACACTGATGGTGACCAGAGGGAAGGTGGGTGGGGGGATGAGTTAAATAGGTGATGGGAATTAAGGAGTACACTACTCGGGATGAGCACCAGGTGTTATATGTAAGTGTTGAATCACTAAATTGTACACCTGAAACTAATATTACACAATGTGTTAACTAACTGGAATCTAAATAGAAACTTTAAAGAAATTACTACCTGGATTCCACCCTCAGAGGTTCTGATTTGATTGGTCTAGAGTATGGCCTGGTTATGGAGATTTTCTTTTTTCTTTTTATTTTTTTTAAAGATTTTATTTATTTATTTGACAGAGAGATAGAGAGAGACCCCAAGTAGGCAGAGCAGCAGGCAGAGGGAGAGGGAGAAGCAGGCTCTCCGCCGAGCAGGGAGCCCAATGCGGGGCTTGATCCCAGGACCCTGGGATCATGACATGAGCTGAAGGCAGACGCCCAGCCGACTGAGCCACCTAGGTGCCCCGACATTTTCTTTTTTAAAGCTCCCAGGTGATTCTAGGTGTTCCCAAGCTAAAGACCCACTGAAAAGAACTCCCATGGGAAAGGCTTTTAAAAAGTAAATGATCATCTTCAATTAGCTTTTTAAAAATCTGGATTTTAAAATCTGGATTTTAATTAATTTTTAAATTTTATTTTATTATGTTATGTTAATCACCATACATTACATCATTCGTTTTTGATGTAGTGTTCCATGATTCATTGTTTGCGTATAACACCCAGTGCTCCATTCAATACGTGCCCTCTTTAATACCCATCACCAGGATAACCCATCCCCCCATCCCCCTCCCCTCTAGAACCCTCAGTTTGTTTCTCAGAGTCCATAGTCTCTCATGGTTCGTTTCCCCCTCAGACTCCCCCCCCTTCATTTTTCCCTTCCTACTATCTTCTTCTTCTTTTTTTTAACATATAACATATTATTTGTTTCAGAGGTACAGGTCTGTGATTCATCAGTCTTACACAATGCACAGTGCTTACCATAGCACATACCCTCCCCAATGTCTATCACCCAGCCACCCCATCCCACCCACCCCCCACCACTCCAGCAACCCTCAGTTTGTTTCCTGAGATTAAGAATTCCTCATATCAGTGAGATCATATGATACACGTCTTCCTCTGATTGACTTATTTCGCTTGGCACCATTCAGAATGGTTAAAATTAACATGTCAGGAAATGACAGATGTTGGCAAGGATGCAGAGAAAGGGGAGCACTCCTACACTGTTGGTGGGAATGCAAGCTGGTGCAGCCACTCTGGAAAACAGTATGGAGGTTCCTCAAAAAGTTGAAAATAGAGCTACCCTATGACCCAGCAATTGCACTACTGGGTATTTACCCCAAACATGAAAATGTAGTGATCCGAAGGGGTACATGCACCCCAATGTTTATAGCAGCAATGTCCACAATAACCAAACTATGGAAAGAGCCTAGATGTCCATCAACAGATGAATGGATAAAGAAGATGTACTATATATATACAATGGAATATTATGCAGCCGTCAAAAAAACAAAATCTTGCCATTTGCAGCGACGTGGAAAATCTGGACTTTAAATCTTCATTAAGCTTTTTGTAATAAGGTGAATCCACATTTAATTCTGTTTTATTTATTCTACATTCAAAGGAAATTATAGACCCAATGTATTTTATTTATTTATTTAAAGATTTTATTTATTTGTCAGAGAGAGAGAGAGAGTACACTACTCGGGATATACCAAGCACAAGCACAAGCAGGGGGAGCAGCAGGCAGAGGGAGAAGCAGGCTCCCTGCTGAGCAAGGAGCCCAGTGCGGGACTCGATCCCAGGACTGATCACGACCTGAGCCAAAGGCAGACGCTCAACTGACTGAACCACCCAGTTGTCCTGACTCAATGTATTTTAGGCTTAAGGATACCTCAAAGATCAATTAATCCAACAAACACATCCTATAAATGAAGAGACTGTATTATTAAGTTATATATGTATTAAAGGGCACATAATGAAAAGTAAGTTTCCTGCCCTCTTGTCCCCGCTGCTAGGCTTCTTTCTCAAAGGCAGCTATGTCACCAATCTTGTGAGCACTTTGTTTTAGAGGTACTCTCTAAATACCTCAAAATGGCATCCTCCAATTCAGTTGCTCACATTTTAGGAGAACACAAACGACCTCCTTGTGTGGGTTGGGGTCACTGCTGGGCATCTGGAACATGGCAGGGCATCCACTTACTCCAATAATCACCAGTGAATTGTAGGATAGAATACAGGAGCAGGACAAGGCACCGGGGCATCAAGTAGGTATGGGACTTAATTGCTTATGGCAAAAATGGTGGTTATAAAGAAGTAGGCTATATTTAGTGCCCTAGTAAAGATGAAAAGGGAAAAGGAGAAATTGAAGATGGTGAGTATTCTACTCAGAACAGAAAAGGAAGTGAGAAACCATCAAGGATGGCTTTGAAGGAGTCTTATCTCCTGTGGTCACAGAATAGATACAGCCTGGTAGTAACAGTGGCTGAGTTGCAGCAACATATAGACGTTCAACCCTATCAAGTCTCCTGCACTATGGCAGGGGCACTGTGGGAAAAGTGTGGGACCCTGGCATATGGAATAAGGACATTTGGGCAGACATGAACGAGGCCTAGAACCATGACCCCACATAACCTTCCCAGCCTATGGGGGCAACCCCTCTTCCTCCCAAGTATTCTCCCCATGCTTAAAGCATTTCAATGCATGCACCTGGGGCAGGAGCCTCACCATGATGCCACTTCTCCTATAAGTCCACCCCCACCACCTCTCATTGCCTCCAAGCCTATAATAAGAGTTAGAACCCAACAAAGGCCAATGGAGAACACAAGGCTTGTTCTGTGCTCTATACCAAGTGACATGCAGGACCTTACCAATTTGTATCTACAGAAGTCTGAGGAGCACATGGGAGCAAATTCTAAGGGTGTCTGAACAAGGATGGAGAAATATAAGGCTTGACTGGGCAGAATTTATGGCATGCATGTATCCACCCAATGTTTGGATTTAATGAGTTGGCTCAGGCACCTGGCAGTGGTGTTAACAGTCTGCTAGGTTAATTGCCAGTGAGAATGAAATGCCAGAACTTCCTGTATGTTGTGGAGGAAGGAATATGAAGGCTCAGAGAAATAAGACTGTTGGAAGATCTGCTATGTGCACTTTTCTTGGCCATTCCTTTACCAGACCTCAACTACCTGCCAGCCCCCTATGTATGCCATCTCATAGAACCACCAGCCAATACCCACTCTAGAATATTATTCAGCCTTAAAAAAGAATGAAATTCTGACACATGCTACAACATGGATGAACCCTGAAGATATTATACTAAATGAAATAAGACAGACGCATAAGGAACAATATTGTATGATTCTACTTATATGAGGTACCTAGAATAAGAAAATACATAGAGACAGAAAGTAGAATCGAGTTTACCAAGGGCTGGGCAGAGCAAGGAGTTTAATGGATACAGGGTTTCTGTTCAAGATAATGAAAAAGTTCTGGAAATTAATAGTGATGGTGGTTGTATGACACTGTGAATATACTTAGTGGAACTGAATTATACACTTAAAATGGTTAAAATGGTAAATTTTATGTTATATATGTTTTACTACAATAGAAGACACCTATTTTGCCTGGTCAAAGGGTGAGCCTATGACCTATGACCCAAGTTAGGCCAATTGAACTGGTCAGCCTGAACTACATATCTTGAGCTGAAGGTCACAAGATGGGTGTCTTGGTCCAGGCTGCTATAACAAAGTATACATAGACTGGGTGGCTTATAAACAATAGAAATCTATTTCTCACAGTTCTGGAGGCCAGGAAGCTGAGATCAATGTATAGGCATGGCTGGGTTCTGGTGAGGGCCCTCTTCGGGTTGCGGCTGCCAACTTTCGTTGTATTCTCACATAGCACACGCAGAGAGGGGAAGCAAGCTCTCTCATGACTCTTATAAGGGCACTAATCCCATTCATGAGTGCTCCATCCTCATGAGCTCATCCCAGTCACCTTCCCAAAGATCCCATTTCCTAATACAATTGCGTTGGGGATTTCAACATATGAATTTGTGGGAGACACAAACATTCAAACCATAACAATGGATATGACTTAGAATGGATTCATTCTGCTTCTTCAGCATCTTTCTTAGATTTTTCAAACCATCCCATAGCATTTAATAACCCGTAAGCATTTCTTTTTTAAACTCTTAAATTACCCAGTTTTAGTAGGCCATCTGTCTCCTGCCAGGAACCTGACTAATGAATTGACTAACATTTATTGAGTGCTCCCCATATGCCAACACTGAGTATATTATCAAGTTATCAACCTGTCTCTCCAACTCTACCCAGGATTGCTTAGGCGTCATGGGCTTCTATAGGAGTTTTGTGTTCTCCTCAAGCTATTCATAAGTTCTGACTATTTTCAAATTCCCCTTAGAACTATCTGGGGTTTCTATCACCTGCTTCCAAGGATTTTGAATAAACCATGCTAATTTGGTCATTCACATTTATGAAGATCTTTGGGGGAGTAATTAGTAGCCTGTAATATTTATAGACAGACAAAATCTACAGATAAGATCCTCCACAACCTGATGAGTTATAGTGAAGTTGTGTACTGAATTCTACCTCATCTGCAGATGCCTATTCACTAGCAGATATAAAACAATCACACAACCTGTTCTATAGCTTGAAACCTAATGAAGCCACAGGTCTTTGTTCTTTTAGGTGTTCTCATAGTACTTTTCAAAATGGGTTCATTGAATTAAGGAGGGCATGTGTTATGAGGAGCACTGGGTTTTATACGCAACTAATGGATCATTGAACGCTACAACAAAAACTAATGTACTATGTGTTGGCTAACTGAACATAATAAAAAATTTTAAATTTAAATTTAAAAAATAACAAAATGGTTTCATTGAGGCAAATACTGCACTATTCTAGAGGCAGGGTTTGGCCAACATTGTAGCCTGATTCAGTAGTTCAGAATCTTTCATCAATAGCTGAACATGGAACCATTTTAGAATTACACTTCAGATGCAGTTCTGAAGGGCACAGGACATCGAGATTTTTGTTTATGCAAGGGCAGGAATGCCTTTATAATATTTCTAGCCTATCCATGTATCTTGAACTTCCCACTTTCACTGATGAAAAGCCACTTCTTATATTTATTCTGTTAGCATAAAGCCATCTCTGATATCTGGGCTTCTGATCAGAAGCTTTAATGTGCTAACTAAACACTTCTAGATAGTGTATTCCTGATCAGAATACTGATAACCCCTAAAATATAGATCAAAATCAACAATGATAAATATCACACTGTTTAAGTAATTTGAAGTAAATTACAGACAAGATGACAAGAAGGCATAAGACAATAGTAATTTCCTGATTCTGATTCTCATGAATTTATGTTGTTAGAATAAAAGGCCTCCACCCTGCTCCCTAACCACTACCATGTTCTCCCCTTCCCATTATAGACAAACTTCTCAAGAGCAGACTGCTCCCATGGTCTCTGATTCTTCCCCTCACCCTCATTCTTCATTCCACCCTGGTCTAGCTCTGTCTCCACTAAGCCCCTGAGACAGCTCTTGCCGAGGTCACAGTGACCTCCACATCACAAGATCCAGGGCAAATATTTTAGTCTTCCTTCTCCTCATTCCTGAAACATTTTCTTTCTTGGCTTACAAGCCATTTTACTTCCCTTATTTTCCACCTAATTTTCTAAACAGTTTCTTTTCAGTTTCCTTTGCTTACTCAGCCTTCTCTTCAGAGTTTTAAAATCTGCACACTTAGTTCGCTAATCCTGAGTTATTTCATCCACAACCATGGCTTCAATCACTGTTTATATACTGATACCCAAATATGTACTTCCGATTCAGACCACTCTGGGCTTTGGACAGTAATACCCAACTGCCTGCTTCACATTTCTCTTGGATGCCTCAAAAGCACTTCAAATTTTACAGACTTCACATGGAATTTTTTTTTTTCAAACAAGGTCCTCTCCTAGTGATTTTTATTTCAGTAAATGGTACTACTATCTCCCCTAATACACCTTGCCCAATTATTCTAGTCTAAATTCTGGAAGTCATCTTTAACACATTCTCTTCCCCAGACCATCACCAAGCCTGGTTGACTCTACTTCACCTGAATCTGCTCATCTCTCTATATCTGCATGGCTTCCATCCTGGTCTTCATCACCTCTCACTTGGATTCCAGCAATTAACCAGTCTTGCCGGGCAACTGAGTTTCTTATGGTTTAAAACTCTGTCTGCTTTATGTAATGAAGCAGAGACTTCTAATTGCCTACCACAATTTGTTTTGCCCTTCATCTTTTACATGCTCATCATCTTCAAAATAATGCTGGTTTTATTTGAGACCCTACAAAAGGGCCATAATTCCCAGTCTCTTGGAGCTAGGTGTGGCTTTATGGGTAAATTCTGGCCAGTGAGATGCAAGTTAAAATGATATATGGGACTTCCTGGAAGACTTTCCTGCAAAAAAGATAACTGTCAAAGGGAAATGTCTCTGCTAGAAAGTGCACCTCTTTTATCCATCTCCTCTTCATCCTTCTTGGTATCAGGAATACAGGAGTGATGGCTGATGTTCCACTAGCACTGTTACCAGAATTGCCCAGCTGAGCCCTTCTTGAGTTCCTGACCCACAAAAAACATGATTGATAATGAAATCATAGCTCTTGTTTTAAGCCACTATGTTTTGGGGTGATTTTCACACAAAAACAGATGGCTGATATCACCCACTGATTAAGAGTAGGGCTCTTTGAACAGGTATGTGGTGTCCTGTGCTCCTCTTAAGAAGACAGCAAGGATGCTGTCGGCTCTAGGATCCCCCAAAACTTACATGGGGGTACCCATTGTCCTTCTTTTCAGGAATCCTTCCATGGAGGAGGGGTCAAAGTTCTGAGAACTTTTCAAAGACCCACTACTTTTAAGCTCTAGTTGCTTCCTCTCCCAACCTTTTCCTTCTTCTAGCTAGTTGAACACAATATTATTTCTTTTTGTTGAAACTAACTCTTACATTATTGGGCCTATTCTTTCCAACTATTGTTAATGGGTAAACTTTGTGCTCCCTTTCTTCATAGTCAAAAGGATTTTATTTTCTCAAATCTGTGGCCCTTTGAGTTGGAAACAGTGGCTTTTACAACCCTTGTCTCTGCTATATGTTTATAAAAGTCAACCTAGTTAAAACTGGTTATGATGCCAAATTTTGTGTTATGTATTTTTGACTACAATTTAAAAAATCAATGTAGGAGCTCAAAGGCCAAGATTAAGTCTGTTCTCTATGTATCAAACCTTCTCTGAGAGCAATATGTATAGGTAAAGTTAAGTATAAATGCAAAAGTAATTGATAAGTGAAACCATATAATTTACCTGATATACTCTTTTGAATGAATTCACATTGCAATTAGAATGAAATTTAAAATATTTAACTTGACCTAGAAGACCATGTATAACTGGCCCCTGAACTACTCTTCTAACTTCATGCTGAATCGCTCTTCCCCTCCGCTCAGTATTCTCTACCCACAATGGAGTCCTTCCAGAGTTTCTGATGTGACATATACCATCCAGCCTTGGAGCACACAGTTCCTTCTGCCTATATCACTATTCCTCACATCCTCACTTCCTTAGAGAAGGCTTCTTGATTCCACCAGACAAGGGGAGTGTTTTCCCTATTAGATGCTCCTTTAGTGATTTGTATTTCCATGTAATGACATCATTGGGTAAATAGCTGTTTAATGTTTATTTCCCTTCCTCTATGAGCTCCATGATGAGTCAAATCTATCTTCTTCACTACTGTATCTCTAGTACCTATCATATAATACCATAATAGCTAATGAATAGTTATTGAATAGTCACATCAGTGACTGAATTAGTAGGTGGCTTTATAGTTCTTGGGTCATACCAGGGGTTGGATTGCACAATATCTAAAAGCCATTTTAACTCTAAAATTACATGTTTCTATGAATTGATTCCCATTCCAGGAAGGGCCATTAATCACCAAACTTAGCCCATGTGTATAACAGTGCAAATTTAGGCCCACGTAAAGTTTATGTTATACAGATGTTCTCAGCAGTACTTGCCTTTCTGGATGCTTCATTGATGCATGACTAAATATAGTGGGAGATCAGTGCAAGATTGAGATGCTCAGCCAGACTGCCAACTAGAACCCACCTCTAGGGCAATGCCATAGTGGAGATCCAAAGGGTGAAGTGACCCCAATCATGTGATTGGGAGGTATTGATATTTTTTTGACTGTCAAGGTTGTGACATTTTTTAGTCTCCTGTTGATCACAGTGAGCAATGAAACTAGCACCTGAAATAGAGTAGTTGTTCAATAAATGTATGAATGAATGCATGAATGAGTGAATGAGAAGCCTGCAGGATGAAATGCACATGCGGCCTGTCCCAATATGTTCGTAACCAGTTTGTCAAAACTAACAACCTTAGGCTACCTGCCACTAAGGGTGTATGAACCATGAATCTCTGAAAATTAACTCTTGGGTGCCCCAAGTGAAATTACTTCAGGAAAATGTGCTGAAAAATCTCTCCAGTTAAGGACCTTGGCAAGACTGCAGCAGTCAAGGTGAAAGGGACCCAAAGTGTTTAGGTGTGATATTTGTGCCTGGTGCACTTCAGAGGTAGGAAGTCTCATGCTGGGCTTTTCAAAATGGGTCATTTGTTGCTACAAAAGAGTCAGAATGGAGTGGCAGGGGTGGGAAGGGTACCAAGAGATTAAATGGCCTAGCACATCCTCAAATTCTACCGTTTGAAAATGGCCTTAATTGAAGCCTCTTTTTAGAGTATAATTCCTAAGTGGAATAGTAATACTCTGAGTAGCCAGTGGGGAGTGGGCTGGCAAAAGGCATTTTTTTCACACAGATCAAGTAACTAGAGGGACCAAGTGCAAATTCTAACACTCACAATATTACATGGACTGTAGCCAATTCTTCATGGATTTGATTCTATAAAAATGAGTTTTGGCAGCTCAGAACAGTAAGATATTGCTTCCTTGTTCTTAACAGAGATTATTTCTAAGGGAAACCTTCTTCCTCTCTTCTCCCACCAGCCTCCTTAAATTTCAACCTCTATGAGCTCAAGACAGAAATGCCTACGTAGATTTGTGCTGAACCTCAGGGGTCCCAGTTCTGTTAATTTTATTATTCAAATGAGGTGAAAATGAGCAACCTTGTTCCAGAGTGAAAAGTTCAGGTTTCTGTGATTTGCTGATCCATGATAATAATTATTTCGCTTTTCAGAGCTGGTTCTGGAAATTAGATAAATTCCAGAAGGCTGCTTAGAGGCTCCATAATTCTGGTTTTAGTCTCTGTGGGTAATGCTGGCCTCTAAGAATGAAAGCAAACCAAGGAAGTCCAGCTGATTTCACTGGAGAAGGAGAGATGCCTCTTCAGGAAGAAGGTGAGGTCTTAGAACATAGTCTAGATGAATATGAAACATAAAAATGAGATCACAAAGGCCAGAAAAGATGCAAAAAGGAAAAGTAATCCTCAGATCAAACTGCTCTGAAGTAGAGCACCAGTAAAAGGAGAAATGGCTTGATTATAGCTGCTCGAGGAGAAGTTACTGGAACCCAAAGAAGAAATGCAATATGTCAGAGGCAGAATCTAAAATGATTTGCCCAGATGAATCTAAAATGATTGGACAGAATCCAGGTAACTTTTGAGAGTCTGAGCCGTAAGTAACAAGTTCATGGAGAAAGCAAGCAGAGACTTGCCCTGGGAAGTCCAGGAGAGCTGTATTAAGTGGCTGCAGAAAACCTGAGCAGATTTGAGAATGAAAGGCTAGGGAAATCAGAAAAGAATCCCCCAAGCGTGATCTTTGAGTTTCCAGATATAATACCCTGTAGGTAGAGATAAAGATATTGCCTAAACTCTAAAGAAATATGCCCTAGAAATTCATGGCATTGGACCCTAAGGAAAGGCACTTATCTAGGAGATAAGCCATAGTAAAGGGGTAGCAGGCAGAATAGCAATAGATCAAAACCAGGCCTGTGTTCTGTGTTTGTCTGATGGTTGGGAGAGTATCTCCTGTCACTCCTCTGCTCAGAGCCCTCCCAAAGCTTTCAATTCACTTGGAAGAAAATGCCAAGCCGTCAGATCAGCCTACACGCCCACCTTAGACTGTCCCATCGCCTTACCTCTCTCTGCCTCATCTCTTGCTTCTCCCCTTGCACACCCACTCCTATCACACAGCCCCCTTGTATTCCAGCACACTCTTGTTACAGGACTTTTCCTCTTGCTGTGCCCTCTGTCTGGAACACTCTTCCCCAGATATGTGCATAATTCATCCTTTACCTCCCCTTAACACCTCTGCTCAGGTGACCCCTTCTCAGCCAGGCCTCCCAGACCCCCCTGTTTTAAACTACAACAACCCCACCCTAACCCCAGGCACTTCCTATACATCTCTCTGCTTTTATTTTTCTTCATGGAACTTTTTATCATCTGAGATACATACATTTTACCAATTTTCTTGTTTATCTCCCTCCAATACAATATATGCTCTTTGAGGGCAGGGATATTTACTGCTTTGCTCCACTAATGACTCAGGGCAAAGAAAATGACTGGTACTTGGTAGATGCTTAAAAAATACTTGTGGAATGTAATGGATGATTTTTTGAATAATGGATGCTTTTAGGAGGCCTACAATTGATTCATGCCATAGCTTTTACTATGGGGGATCTGTCTAACAAAATCTAAAGGAATATACCAGGAAAACAGAAGTGTGGGATTAAAACCAAAGATAAAGTGAAGGGGAAGAAAAGTTTTCTCCCAGCCAATAGCTCTAGCCCTACGTGTATTAAAGAAGAAAATGTTCAATTGTTAGAAGCTCAAAAGACCTTTGCCAGGGGAGGAGGGGAGGAGCAGAAAGAGGGGAAACAATAAGAGTATCCCAGTGCTTCACTAGCTTTTGGAGATGTATCTTGAAAGAAGTTGCTGTGGCCGATGTCAAAGAGGTTACTGCCTCTGTTCTCCTCTAGGATTTTGATGGATTCCTGTCTCACATTGAGGTCTTTCATCCATTTTGAGTTTATCTTTGTGTATGGTGTTAGAGAATGGTCGAGTTTCATTCTTCTGCATGTGGCTGTCCAATTTTCCCAGCACCATTTATTGAAGAGACTGTCTTTTTTCCATTGCATGTTTTTTCCTGCTTTGTCAAAGATTATTTGACCATAGAGTTGAGGGTCCATATCTGGGCTCTCTATTCTGTTCCATTGGTCTATATGTCTGTTTTTGTGCCAGTACCAGGCTGTCTTGGTGATCACAGCTTTGTAATATAGCTTGAAATCGGGCAACGTGATGCCCCCAGCTTTGTTTTTCTTTTTCAACATTTCCTTGGCGACCCGGGGTCTTTTTTGATTCCATACAAATTTTAGGATTGTTTGTTCCAGCACTTGGAAAAATGTCATTGGAATTTTGATTGGGATGGCATTGAAGGTATAGATTGCTCTGGGTAGCATAGACATTTTAACAATGTTTATTCTTCCGATCCATGAGCATGGAATATTTTTCAAACAGTCAACAAAACAAAGAGGCAACCCACAGAGTGGGAGAAGATATTTGCAAATGACATTACAGATAAAGGGCTGGTATCCAAGATCTATAAAGAACTTCTCAAACTCAACACCCAAAAAACAAATAATCAAGTCAAAAAGTGGGCAGAAGACATGAACAGACACTTCTCTGAAGAAGACATACAAATGTCTAACAGACACATGAAAAAATGTTCATCATCATTAGCCATCAGGGAAATTCAAATCAAAACCACATTGAGATACCAGTTAGAATGGCAAAAATGGACAGGGAAAGAAACAACAAATGTTGGAGAGTTTGTAGAGAAAGGGGAACCCTCTTACACTATTGGGGGGAATGCAAGTTGGTACAGCCACTTTGGAAAACAGTGTGGAGGTTCCTCAAAAATTTAAAAATAGAGCTACCCTATGACCCAGCAATTGCACTCCTGGGTATTTACCCCAAAGACACAGATGTAGTGAAAAGAAGGGCCATATGCACCCCAATGTTCATAGCAGCAATGTCCGCAATAGCCAAACTGTGGAAAGAGCTGAGATGCATTCATCAGATGAATGGATAAAGAAGATGTGGTCCATATATATAATGGAATATTACTCAGCCATCAGAAAGGATGAATACCCAACTTTTACAGCAACATGGATGGGACTGGAGGAGATTATGCTAAGTGAAATAAGTCAAGCAGAGAAAGTCAATTATCATATGGTTTCACTTATTTGTGGAACATAAGGAATAGCATGGAGGACATTAGGAGAAGGAAGGGAAAAATGAA